>NC_047056.1:17182194-17498583 GCF_000738735.6 Corvus cornix cornix
TAATTCAAAATCAGATATCTTGGAGAAGTACTTTATCATAATTTCTATGTTATCTTATATGCAAGTGCATAAAACATTGATTTTTAATCTCTTTCTTCTGTACTGTTTTTTAGACTTTCTCCCCTGAAGAACAAAACTGGTAGTGCTCAAGGTCCTAAATCATGGACTGGTTTTAAATGAAAAGAATCATGAAAATCAGAGCATAATTACGTGCCAGAAGAGAAGCAGTACACACCTGTTCAATGAAACCCACACACTTAGCTTTGATCACATTTCTCACTTTTAATTCTGCTAAAATAGGCTGCTGCTGGTGCTTTTATCCAGACCACCAGAAGCACAGAGACCAACCTGGGCTCCAATTTCACATCCAAACTTCCACAGAGTTACAATTTTTTCTCCTACAAATATTTACTTCAAGGCTGCTCTAGTTTCTATTCATGACCATACACGGTTGTCAAACACTAATTATCCTCATTAGGCTATACCCAGACACCTCATTTCCAGCTGTATGGCTGCTCCCTTCATGTTTTTTTGGAACTGCAGGGTTTCAGGGTTGCTTGGGAAGGCACATATTCAAGTCAGAAAGCTTGACAGGCAGAAGTAAGATGTTTCCACAATTGTTACCATCCTGTGGTATTTTCCCCTGCCCTTCTGGTTAAAGCTACCTCCATCTTACAAAGCACTCAAAATACTTACCACATGTCCATACTGAAACTACAGCCCAAGTAATTGTCTTCCTCTCACTTGTCTTTCTTTGCACTTCTTCAGTAAATTACAACTTCATTCACTGTTTTCACTTTCACCTCTCTCCAGATACATACAAGCACTAAACCCACTTGATCTGATTTTTCTCAAAGAACATTTCTTTGAGAAACAGAATCATAGAATCATCCACAGCACTGCCACGGAGCATATCCATTATGTAAATTTTGAAGTATTCCTGCACCTAGAAATAATTCTATGAACTGAACGGCAGTCTGGAAGCAACAGAGATCGTATGTGATGTGGGGAAGAAAATCCACTGATTTTTTTCTCTTCAAACCAGATCTACTGAAAGTGCCAGTACATTCAAACTGAAATCTGTAGAGACATGAACATACTCACCACCTGAGGCTTCAATTTTCTGTTCATACACCGGTAAGCATGCATTTGCAAGACAGAATATGCAATACTTATATCTGCAACTTACATGTCCTTTCACATTTCTAAAAAAATATAGGGCTTTATATAATGGTCTGGAATAAAGGAATCACAAGGCTGCTGTCAATACAAACCCTTCTAGTCTTTACTCCAAGAACACAACTGCAAACAAGTGAACTGTATCCAAATAAACGACAAGTCCCAGCACAGGGAACTCTGGATGGCATTGTTTACTATTAGACTGCACCAGCCTGCAGAAACTTGCTTAATGGCCACTGTTTGAGCTAGCAAACTATGAAGAAATGGGGGTGCTTTAGTGCTTTTAGCACTTTTAACTGTTTGTGGATTACCCAATAAATTGTTTTTGAAAGTTCTTTCCATCTCAAAATCATTGGGAGATGTTTTCATGCACACACCAAAAGAAGTGGAACAAAACAACTCCCATGTGATGCTTGACATGCAGCTAAGCACCGCTCAGGATCTGTCACTCATGCCTGGTTAGAGTATGGATCAATGTTTGCTGTGGGAAGGCTTCTCATCCCCACCCTTCCCATCAGCCCTGGAACTGGGCTTGGTAGCTATGTCATTCCTCCCCAGTTTGCTCACTTCCAGTGCCAGCACTGAATCCTTTTTGTACTGATCTAAAAGGCAGCCTCTCCAGGGTGTTAAGCCTCGGCTCCCTCAGCGAGTTTAAGGGGAAGGTAGTTAGAGTCACTCTGGGCCACGCACAAGAGAAACAACAAAATTCTCAGGAGGCTGAATAACTTTTATTTGCAAACTTCAGAACCTTAAAGTAGAATGGGGTACTTGGCAAATTTTAAAACAACACACAGGCAAAGTAAAGCAGTTCCCAAAGCACTGACTTAGCAAACTTTAACCCATCCGGATAAAGCAAGGCTCTTCACAAACTTTGCTAAGACAAACTTAAACTTACCCAACTTGAAGTTATGCTGATAAAACAAGGCACTTACCAAGGCATTGACTGGAATTATTTAGTCTGGCTCACTATATATTTTGAGAAGAAGTCAGGAGAAGGAAGAGAGAGAGAAAGAAAAAGCAGAGAAAAGGATCGTCACTGCTTTTGTGTCCAGCATGTTCCCAGCTGGACCCGAAATCGAAGGTAGTCCTGAATCCCTTTAACCACAAGCTCTATTGAGAAAGCAGTTGAACTAAACAGCACCACAGAAACAGGCCTTACACTGTGCCTGCAGATGCAACAGAGAGAATGAATACAGTAGCAGAACTGGTACCTCTTCAGTGTCATTGCTTTTGTAATTTTAATCAAGTGAAAGGCTTAAAATTTGCTTTGCCTTGTAGCTGGTAAAATGCAATCTCCTTCCTTCTCAAAACCTGGCGTTTTAGGTCTCTGGCCATTGGACTAAGGATATCAGGAGTGCTCATTACAAAGTGCATTGCTAGCCCAGATTTCATTTCAAGATAACACCCCCTTCTTTCACAGTTCTCCCATACCCATAGATCATTTCTAGCATCACTTCAAAGGGACAGAGTCTGCCACAACAAAACCCTCGGTGAAACGTTACGCCTCAAGGAAGAGACTCAGCCCAGCAAAGGCGTTACAGCTTTTCAGAGAGTCAAACCAAACTCTTCAGATATTTGGTGCCACTACAGCCATAGACAGAGAAGTCGATCCACAGCAAAAACACCTCTGAAATGCAGCAAAAAAAATTTAAAAGCTGTCCAGAGCTAAAAAATGCTTTCCTGACCTATCCACATGAGATTGCCTCCCCTCTAGTTATTAACAATGGTCCATCACACAAGCTTAAATTCAGACACAGATGAAAAAGGCAACTCTTCTGGAAGCTGAAACTCTGCTGAAATGAAACCACCTACAAAATGAAGCTTAGAACTTTCCCTCTTAACAAAGAGATGGTGCCTCGTTCACTGACCGTTATAGTGGGGCCAATTAAAACTTTTTTTTTTCTTTTTAAAACACATTGCAGGCTGGATTTTAAGCTCAAAGTCTTTCCTAAGCTTTTTAAAACACGTTTCAGAGCCCTCCAACAGCCTGCATGGGAAAAAAGACATAAAAAGCACTTTCAGACAGGCTGGGACTTTTTAACATGTTTGACTGCAGGGACTTCACCTTTGGAAACAAAATTACCTGGGTAATTAAAAAAAAAATAGTTGAAAGGAAAATATATATTCTAAGTGGAACAGAATTTAATTGATAGTTTACTGTAGTGTACCCAACAGACCATATACAGAAGGAGTTACTGAGGTGAAAGTCAAGACTTCTCAGGAAGGAACCTTCTAGTTGACCAAAACTAAAAAACACCATTTGCTCATTTTCATTTAACAGCTTATCTGTGATCAGACCAGAGGGAGCATCCAGCAGAATAAATATTCTATAGCACTATATACGAAAGTGGGTAACCCAGGGAAGTGGGTGAGATCTTAAAGGTCTTTTCCAACCCCAGTGATTCTATGAAAAGCACATGATCTATATTTCTCCATAGTCAGTATCACATCTGATATTTATTGGCTCATTAAACGTACGCTTTGCTTTGAGACACTAAGTCTGATTTCACATTCAGCCTTACGAGGACATCCAGAAAATATAGCACATTTTCTGCTGCTCAAAGCAGTCTCTCAGGAAGCCTTAATGGCAGTGTCCATGTAGTCTTTGGCAAAGACTGCATCAGGGAAACTTTAATGGCTCAGAATCACTGTTTGGTTGCTGCTAGAGCTGCTGTAAATGAGGAAAACAAATTTTAAAGGATTAAATTACCTCTTTTAGGCCCCAAAAGTTGGTGACTTATTTGCTGCAAACTATGTTTCCTGCCAAAATTATGTTGCAAAATGCCCTAGTTATGACAACCTGCAGCTCAGGCTTGCCACACAATTATAGCCAGGTGTACAGGAAATCTTTTGTCACAGTCCTACACAGAATTTCTGCTTCCTCCCAGTGCTTTCTGACTGATCTCATCAGGAGGCTGGGGTTTGAAACTCTAGCTGGTTCACAGCAAAGCCAGGGTATGAGTTCTGAACACCAAGGCCTAAAGTAATGTGGTCCCTTCACCAAGGAGAAAGTAATTTTCCCTATTCAGCCCTTAGAGATGGCAAGAGTAAATCAGGATGACTCTGAATGGGAGTTCAATCTGTCTCTCCCAATTTCTTAACATTTCCATGCTGGGAGTCACATTGTGGATTGTGGTTACAAACCTGCTCCCATGAAATTTTGATTTCACTTAGCCAATAGCTCAGAAAAGTTTGTATTTTTGGAGAAGCTTTGCCCAAGACCCAGAGAGGCTCCAGCTGGAGATCCTTGATGTTACCAGCCACAAGCAGAAACATCAAGCAGGACACAACTGCTAATTTTAACAATTTGGGCACTGCTCAACATGTGCACTGAGACCAGATTGAAGCCTCCCATCTGGCTGTGGTGGATCCTGTCTACCTGACTGTTGCCTTCTTCCAAGCCCACCTCCTTATTTTTAACATAGAAAACATCTAATTCTGAAGACGCACACACACAAAAAAAATCCCCAAACTTGCAATTTATGGATCAATACCTACTTGTCTCTCTGGGAAATTTATGTCATTATAAAGTATAGCTGGTGCCTATTGTCAAGAATGACAGAAACCCAGATATTACTCTACCCAGTGTAAGCAAATGTAGATTTTCCAGACTGTTGCCTGAAGAAATTTTGGAACAACCACTATATCCATCATAAACATCAACACATCCAGTCACTGCCACTGGAGATGATAATTAAGAGCTAACTATATGAGGAAGCATCCAGCTCTTTATTTACTCCATAATTTAAAATGTTACAGCTAAGATCATCATTAGCTAATTTCCAAACAAGAAGACTCGCTCAAGTCGACTGACTCTGTGCAGAAAATTAGCCTGAGGTTTATCTTTGTCACCACAGCCCTCACAAGACAGCTATAGTAGTTAGCTCCTGCCAGCTGATATTACATGAAAATGTGGGGCAACAGATCCTGTAAACAGCCATTTGTGATGTTTAACAGTGTAAGAAGGGCTCTCACCAGAACAGCTACCCTAGAGATTAAATAAAATGAGAGAGAAGTGGCTCAGTTTAGGACAAAAGGATATTATGTTCGAAGTGCTGATATTTCGCCAAATAGTCACAGCATTGCAGGGATGAGGGAAAGCCAGCAGATCCCCCAGAAGGAAAGCCATTGAAAAATAGCAGCACAAGATACGCACAGAAAAGAGGTACATGTAATTCATGAAAACAGCTCTTTTTTTCATAAAAAACTGATTGTGAAAACATGAATGAAGGCCAATATCAAACAGTTTGATATTTCAGTGTCTGCAAAGTGACAAAGCACAGAAAAAACAACCTGCACAAAGTGATCAGCCCCCTGGCTTAGAGAGGCTGGTGCTCTCCACTGGTTCTCCACAGCAGTGTTCTACACTATTCCCATTTCACTTCTCCCTGCATCCAGAAATAACCTCAGAAAGAAGATCCAGCCAGCAAGGTCTTTCCAGTCTTGCTCTGAGAAAGCAAGCCAGAGAACCTGTTTCCATTTCTGGGTCAATTACAGATGCCTTAAAGGCTTTTGTTCGAATTCTACCCCTATGTCAGAGGCCTGTGTGCTCCTGTGCCACAGCACAGCTTGAATACACTGAGAGATCTGCTTCAAGCCTTGCATTTGCTCCCTTCAGAAAGCTAAGACAACTGCCCTACCTTAGCTGCTCTTCTAGTCTGCTCACAAAGGCCTAAACGGCCACAGGAAATTTGACATATGTGACATTATCTCCTTAAAACACTTTCCTTGGTAATCCAACAGCGGTCCTAAATGTTTACCTCATCCAGCCATAAACTACTGTCATTGTTATTTCATGAACTGAAAAAAAATGAATCCATGGATAAAATATAATCCCTCTAGATCAGGTTCTTCTCCATATAATATGAAGGAATGGAGAAGGGTGAACAATTCCAGCTACTACTGCTGTGTTTGATAGCAGACATTAATCATTTCAGTATATATTAAGAAATGCTGCACTGCCATATTACCAAAGAAATATGTCACCTCTCTGTACAACCTACTTCAACCCTAAGGGTTTGCTCAGCTGACCTGGAAAAGCTAAAATTGTGTATCCAAGGCAGTAGGACTTGAAAACCTGAATTGGAATAGAAATATCACTGATAACTTGAAGCTTATCTAGAAAAAGCTTTAATTTGTTTATTTAAAACTTTTTTTTTTTGAGTTCAGGGTTAGTATTCACTCTTCATACTGAGAGAAGACTTTGATTTCAGAAGTCTCTGCTGTGACCTGACAAAGGTCCTGCACCAGTCAGTACTGAAGAGATCCCCTTGATGTCCCGGTCTACATCCAGCATAGCCCCAATACAGAGGTACTGATGATGCCTACGTTTTCTCAGATTTAGCCAAGAGGGGGCATTTGCCATGAACATTTGCAATTTTTTTTTTTTTTTTTTTAAACAGGCTGCACAACTCCTTTGCAAGTGAAGTTCTGTTGGTTTGTGGCTTAAAACTCCCTCTGTTCGGGGGTGCTTTGCAGGGACCCCACGAGAGGGGCAGAGGAAACATTGGCATGTGTCTCCCTCATACAGTGTGAGGACAAGTGGATCTCAGCACCAGGTTTAAAATGCTGACTAACAGCCAAGTCTGGATGAATTTTGACAGCACATCAAGCTCATCGACAGAGAGCAGCAATCCACCTCCACAACCTGTCCTCAAAACCGCGCTCCTAACAGGGCAGCACCGCCCAGATAAATTGAACCTCACTCAAGATCAGTTCCGCCAGCTCATCTTGCAGGAGCAGCACTCAATTTGCTCAGTAAACACTCAGCAGTAAGTTCAGTACAGTCAGCTTTAAGGTTGCCTTATATTTCACTTTGCAAATACCGTGGCACTTCATCAACAACCCCGCTGCTCACACAGACAGAGCTCTCATGTTAGCGGTGTCCTGTTGATACTTCTCAAACTCCATTTTAGCATTTTGGATACATTAAAGGGAAGCAAAAGCAAGTTCTTGAAACAAATTCTAGTCAAAGTCAGCTTCCTTAGCCACCTGCCACTTCCAGGATAAATTAGTTCCTGCAGGGATTACCACCAGCATGATCACCAGGCATCCGCCCACACGGCATATTCAGCTCTTACACTTTTAATTCATTAGTCCCTTCAGCTGGGTTAGAGGTTTCTACAGCCTCTCTCGGGGCAAACAAGAAAGCTTAGATGACTTCCTAACCTCTTTTAAAATCTTTAACAAGGCGTTTAAAAATGCAACAGTCATCTCTTAACAATAGGGATTAGACACTTTTTCTTGTGCTGAAATAACACTCAAACCAGAGCTCACAATGTCTCTGAAAAGCTCTTCAAGCAGCAGTGGTAATGTATGCTAAACCTCAGGATTGTAAACCATTTAGATCATTAGATTATTTTAAATTACCCTCAAAAAGTTACAATGACGCTTGGAAAAAAAATTTCCAGCGAATGGAAATCATTAACCGTGCCTGAAATGTCTTAATCTTAAATTATTTCTACTTCAATGTGGTGTTCCTACTGACATGTTATTAATTATTATTGCCAGCGTGTATTCTCAGTTTCTACAGTAAAAACTTTCATTTCTTAATTAGTCTCTCAGCAAAAGAGCATTCCTTAATAAAAGTTGGGCTTTTGATACCTATCACAGTCAATTTAAGACAATAAATCAGCTTTTTCTCTACACCAAATACTTCAAATTAGTCAAAAATATTTCCAGAAAATAGAAGTATCACACTTTGGTGAAAATAAGATTTCAAACAGGAATTTCTTAAATGGTGCAGCTACCAAAATCATAAGAATGGATAAATTTCATTAGACCCAAAAATCTGATCATTCAACCCGTTATCTACCTCTAACCATTGCTGGAGAAAGATGAACAGCAGAAAAACACAAAAGTCAGAAGTAGTGCAACAAACCTTCTTTCCTAACAAGTTATTAATCCATAAGAATGTTTCCCACGTGAGAATTTGATTTCTTTAATGGCTTCTAGTGTGGTCAATAATTTTAGCAGTCTCCTCCCCTGCTTCACCGGCTACTTTGGTTTTTTGTTCCAGAGAAAGCCAGGACGTTTCTAAGGCATTATGTCCCCTTCAAAAAAAAAAAGCCACAGTGGCGCTTTTCCAATGCATCACATTCACTTGTCGCCTACTAATTTTATCCTTTGTGAAAGTTTGTTGACACATTTAGCGCAGAATCCGCCCACTCTGACCACTCCCAAGCTCCCGGGTCCCTCGGGAGCGCTGCGGGCAGCGCAGTTTTGACGCCCCCTCACAGTCCCTGGAGCTCCTCGGCAATTAAAGCCACAAACTACCCTGCGCAGCCGTCTTCATGGAGCGTAGGAGGTGTAAAACACTCTTGATTTCCCTCTGGAAGCTACCTGTGTCATGCTGCACAGCACAGTCCCCATGGGCTGCCGGCGGGCGCGGGGTGACATTAACTGTGTGAGGGGAGATGCACATATGGAGCGAAAACTCCAGCATCGCTTACTGATCTCTGGGGAAAACGTCGAGCTGGGGACTCGACTGTGAATCTCCTGACTCGATTTCTTCTGGCTGTTACCAAAGCCTTTGTATTTTTCCAGCCTGGAGCCTTTCCATCCCGCCATTGACAGTTTCACCTTTCCCTTACACCAGCGGGCTCCTGGAGAGAGTGTGGGGTGGGATGAGGAGGAGGAGGGGCAGATTTGCTTCAAGGGTGGGACCCAAAGGCTTGATTCATCAGCCAGAAGTGTAAATAAGAACTTTTCTCACTGCCTCTGAAGCTCAGTTTAGCCAGAGCCTCTAGATCCAGAACCTGGAGCCAGGATTTAAAATATTTTGCCTGTTAAGCACACTGATGTCGCAGCAAGAAAATAAAAGTTTTAACTGCTACAAAGCAATAGGGCTGTGTGAAACCAAGTCAGTCACAATCTAACTTCTCAACCCTATCACAAAGGCTTACAACAACATGGAGCAATCTTTGTCAGTGCCTGTTTTCTACCATTGGACCATGCAGCCTTGCTCAAAACCTCTTCCTAAATGAATAAAAAATCAGCTGCAGAAAGTGAGAAATCTGACAGCAGTTGTCTGATCCTCACAAAGGAATTGGACTGTGAGAAGGAAGGCTAGACAGAGAAATAAAATGCTACAACACCACAAGAAAGGAAAACAAAATAAACAGGGAGCCCATGCAGTAAATTCCCAAAATGAGATCCTTCCAAAGCATAAACAATCCCATTGCTTTTAGCTTTTGGCAGTGTGCTGGCATTAATGCCTTTCCTGCTCAGGTCTGAGACCTAAGAAGTCTACTTTGCTTGCAGAACCTGTCCCATATGGTGGGACCAAACAAAGCACTGAGAGCTCATTGCTCTCACCCTAAAACAAAGCTTCGGTGGAGGTCAATAGAAATCTCGATGGGAAACAACTGTTCCAATGATGAGGCAGCTGCTGCAGGATCATATCTCACAGCCAGTAACAAAGAGAAGGAAGGTAAATGCTTTTCACCTCAATTCTCCTTTTCTGCGTGTCTTCAGCTGTGGGGGGGGTGTATGAAAAATGTATTTGGAGCACATCAGAGCAGGAAAAATTCTATTTGCCACTAATAGATGAATTAGTTCTGAAAAGCGAGCTTAACTAAGTCAAGCTGCGTATCAGACCTTACATGCTGTTACTGAGAACGTGACTACAGCAATACAAGAAACTAATGAGTTGTCTCGATAAGGCTCAATTTGCTGCCTTTGTGAACCAACAGAAAATGCACAGTGACTCAAATTCATCCCGTGGTTGTGAGCAGACCTGCATGCTCGTATTTATGAGAACATATAAAAACCTGGAATCAGGCTGAGTTCCTCTTCATCATACTCACCTATAAATTGTGTCAGTTAAGGATCCAGAAAGTTTCAGCAGTTGCTCTGAGTCTCCACAGTTCAGCCAAGGTCAAAATAATAAAATCAATTTACGCCACTTGAAACTTGGGCTTCTCCAGTGCTTTCTGTAGCCTTCGCAGGGCTCTAAAGGCAGAGAGGAGCCCTTAGAGATCAAGCAAAGATCAACAGATCTCCCCCAGCTTTTTCAGCCTTAAAAAGTTGACTGGTCTCAGCTGTAATCTGTAACTGACACAGCTGAAAACTTCCTGTAATAAACCTTTTTTTAGTCTCTGCTGCCTCTGTCGCCTCCTCAGTGGTTCACAGATTAGGAACCAATGACATACATAACTCAGCTCCATTTGTGAATGGAATGGGATTTAGGATGTGGCTATCATTTGATCTGTATCACACAGGCAGAAACAATTTTACACGGTGACAACTTGCAACTCAGAAAATTTCCAAACATGACATTCAAAGCTGGGGGGTCTGAACCCATGGTCTTAGTAATGATTACCACTTGACCACGTCACAGTTCCCATTAGACGCTTAATAGACTTTTAATAACTATTATGATAAAATGCAGCAAAATAATTGAATGGGATTTGAGCAATTCAGTTATTAATTCAGTTATTTGTATTTTCATATACTCAGTGATCTCAGGTAAGAGATCTATATTAAGTAAAAAAGCACTCTGGAAATCAATAGCTCATGACAAATTACCAACCAGTCTTTTACTGTTCTCAAAATTATCTGTGTGCAAACTTTTAAAGCCTCAGTTTTCTGCCTACATTTTACAAGTCCTCAGTTAATCCATACAGGTTAGCAAAGCATGGATACATGCACACATTTGTGGTAGGGAAGCTGAAAGTATTTATCTCTGCAAGTCAGGGTTTTCCATCTTAATCATTTCAACAAAACACGTTATAGAGTTTTCCTTTACATCAATCTACCCGTTCACTATTTTAACTGACCAATCAAGCTGAGGCATGATGAGACAGGCACTTTCATTCTTCATAATTCTGTGTGTTTTATTTATTTTAGAGGACAGTCAGTGGAGGGACTGCATAAAGAGGATGTTGGATTCAGACCCTGCATGTTTGCAGTGAGCTGAGATAATCTCTGCAGACTACTTTGTCTGACGCCTCACAGCTTTTTGTTCATGGCAGTACACAGATGGAAACCTTAGTGGTGCAGAAAGAAAAAGAAGCACTTGAAGCATAATAACCATGACAAAAAGTGGTTGCTTGTTTTCCTTGCAGAAAGACAAAGACAACAAAAGCAGCAGCAACAGCAGCAATGCAAGACTATTTCTCCCTACCCACACATGAAGCACAGTAGCTAAAACCAAGATCAATGTGAAAAATTTGGTCCTTCCCAGGTTACAATGCATAGGCTTAGTTTTCAGATTCCAGCCATAAAAATTCTCTTGACTTTCTAGATATCAGTATTACATGTGCTCCTTACTACATCACATTCAAACCTGAAGCAATTCCTCTCACATTTGGGTGCCCTGTGCAAGTTGTCTTACAGAGATTTAACATTTTGAGGACTGTCTGTCTTCCCATCTGACAGCTCACAAGGGCTTCATTTTTAGGTTAAACATCCAAAAACTGAGGCATGAAAGATTATCACCACATCTCATCCAGCAGGTCTCAGACACCTCTATCCTAGGATAGAATCAGCCATGAAGAAGTGGCAATCTCTTTTCAACAACAAAACAAGAGATAGAAAATAATTAATATGGATCTAGGCATCCCACTTTCAGCTACTTTGGGTGGGACAGATGAACCATAAATCCAATGTTTATGTGGCCTACTAGCTGTATGTCAAAATCCAAAGAATGTTCCTGTATAAGGATACAGGAGGCTTTTTTACCTCACCCTGATAAAATTCATATGCAGTGATTCTGTCAGATTGCTGGAAAGAAATTTCCCACAATCCTCATTCCCATGGTATCTGCTGATCTCTTATATTTTCTGGTACATTTCTAAGAGACTGAGTTTAGCTCAAATCACAAACCAGCTGGGTCAGCCTTTTTGATCCAGGGCCTGATCAATCCCAAAGTATGCCAACTCCAGTCTATATGCTATGTAAACTGGTATTTTATTTCTAGTAGCTATATATTAATGAAACCAGCACTGAAATTTGCAATTTCATCTGTGACTCTTTCTGCTCACACATTTTGAGTAATACCACAAAAATTCACAATGGATAAATTATGCTGCTTAATTTGAAGTTCTAAATCTTTATGTGATTTGGATAATTTAGCTTGCATTAAACAATTTGGAAAGCAGAAAGTACTGACATGAAAAATAATTGGAACAAAGAGAAAGGCAAAATAAAAGAGCAGAAATGAGGACTAATCAAAGACAATTAAATATATGGCAATCTGGAATAAAGAATTCCAATACTAATTTTGAAAGATTGCTCTGGAGAACACAGCTGGAATAAACCATTGCTTTTACTGAAAAGGCTACACAGCTTTGTATGGTTTCTGTATGGTTTAATTAATTATTAGTACAAAACCATTTGCAGCTATCTGACATTTCAATCTAAGTGAGACACAAAAATATGAAAACTGGAGTCAAAGGGAACATACATTTTCCCAATTTTAATGACAAACATCAGTAATTATCTGACTGAATACCAGGAGCTGAAAGTAGTGGTGGTAATTTTCTCTGAAACTGGCTATTTCCTCTTCTTGGGGTGATTTGCAGACAATTAGTCAGAGGGAACTATGCTCATTGTGAAGAGCAGCCTGACATGAGCAAGTAAATGTGTTCAGTGTGTTCCACCTCTGCAGGGTTGCAGAAAATAACCTGTCCTGGGAAAATGGCATTTTTTCACCTACAGTGATAAGACTGATCAATAGTTAACTCATGTAAGCACAGTCAACTATTGGGAGACAGCAAATGTTGATCACAAAACCTAAGATGCAGGATTCACCTTAATCTTGTCAAGATAAGAGGAACAAGAATTTACTTGAGACCAACACAGAAACCGCTGAATCATTCCACAAAGGACTATGCATGCCCCAGAAAGAGAGGTGAAAAGTGCATTGTGATGAAGACTACTGATCTTCATTAGAAAGACCCCGGAGGAAGAAGAGGAGCCTTCCTCAGTTCGACCACCAGGACACACCATGCATGTGTGACACATATGCTAATGGTATTAATGACTTCCGAGAACTAATTTGTACAACCACTCCTATCCCAAGGAAAGTGGTGACTACCCATGAATTTTACCCGTAATACTGTGTTGTAGGAAGTGTCCTGTGTGCGTGTTTGTGTGTGTCAGGAGGAGCAATCCCCCATGCACCCGGAGCCGAATAAAGCAAGTACCCACTTCTCTGACTCTGTCTCTGAAGTTTCTTGGCCCGGTTTGGGGCGATTCAACACGCACGGGAATGATACAATGACATTAAGATTAAATAGTAGCATTTGTCTCTGAAATGCATTCAGCTTGTATTTATATTTTATTCTTTATCCCATGGTTTGAGTAGAAGCTATAATTCACTTTGAAGATCTGTACTTCTGCAAAACTTTAAATAGGAATGTATATAAAGATAGTTTTGTTTCTGTACACCAAAGAAAATAGGAGGAAATACTATTTATTACTTCCAATAAAAATGTATAAAATCCTGGAATTTTTATATAAGCAAATTTACCAGTCCTTTCATATGCATTCAGGCAACAACATACAAATTAAATTTACGTTTCTGAACTCTATTTGTTACATGGATAAATATGGATTAGTGGATTGAGTCAGGATAAGCTTATTCTATTACAGTTGTATTTGTCTGAGATTATTTACAGTGTTCTATGCTTTCCCCGATAGATTTGTTTGGGTGATTTTTTTTTTTTTTCTTTCCTTGTTCAATCCAGGATATCTGCATTTAGTCAGGGGTGTCTACTTCTTGCAGCTAATTTTTTTTTCCCAAACAGAACTTCTGTTTTTTACAGGTTGCCAAAAAATATTTTAAATGTGTAACTCAACTAGTCTCAAAATGATTTGATTGGAGGAAAACTGAGAGCAAAATAATAGTGTTTTTTTAAACCGTGGTAATGGCTTATTTTGCTGCAACAGGTGAAAATTTCGCTTGCGCCATTGAGCAGATGGCCACGTGCTGGTCCCACCCACTTCCTTAAATCTCTGCATTTTGGGGACGAAGTCCATTTGTGCTCCCATATCCCTCCTAGCTCCCGTATCCCTCCCACAAACTACAGAGGCACTTCCACACTTGCCCACCAGCGACAGCTTTGCCAGTGAACAACACATTCGAAGATCAGCAGCTACTTAGAGGTAGGTGTTAATAACCAGACCACCAACTCAAATATCACCACCTCCACTCCACAAACACACCAGCATCTTGCCTTCCATCCTTTCGCACAGCGCCTGGGGCGGGGGTGAGCTTTGCCTTAGGGCAGAGCTTATCACTCTGTGTGGGAGAATCAAATCTGTCTTTTCCCTCCTCTCAGGTCTACGTTTATGCAAATCCCCCCCTGCCAAGCAGTTTACAGATGGAGGGCTGAATGAACAGTATCCTTGGAAGCAGAAGATTTAAAAAAATAAAACAACAACAAAAAAACCACCAAACCATGTTCAACAATCTTCTTTCTCATTTCTTACAAGGCTCCATCACTGAGGCTTCTTTCCTGAGCCAGAACTCTGCAACACTCTCCAGAAAATGTTTAAATCCTTTGGCACTAAAATGAAAGTAGACCTCTTAAGTTCATATGCTTCTGTGTTCTCTCAAGTGGGGTTAGGAAAGAGGCAAAAAGATCATTCTGCCAAACTAATTCTTAATCCTTGCCTGTCGTAATAATCTAAATCCTTGCCTGTCGTAGTAGTCTAGGATTATAAAATTTCCAGTGAGAGAGCAGTGAGTGTCCTCTGTGTGCCTGGAAGATTTATAGAATACCACAGATGCTAAAAGCAACTAAGAGATCCCAGTCTTTTCAAAAACTTCTGTGTGATTCAGTCTGGCCAATGCTGAAAAGATTCTTTTCTCCATCATCCAGTTTTATATTCAGAAAGCATACAGAGTGTTTCTGATTTTTAAATAAATCATTAATATGCACACTTTATTTCATCTGCCTTTACAACCTTATTTTGATTAAGTGATGCTAACTAAAACTGAAGTCTCTCTGTAAAGAAAGAGATATTGATAATTCAGTTATCCTAAGATTTTGTAGTTATTTTAAGTCTGGTCAAAAATGTTCTGCATCATTTCATGCTAATTATTGCAACAGCAAGTCTTTCAGATGTCACATTTCAGAATTTCACAACAAGCATCTAGGAAAAAAAATACACATATAGCAGCTAAATAAATGAATCACAGGAAAGTGAACTGAAGAAAATATAATGTATTTTCTATTCACCCAAAATTTCAGTGAAGCCAAGATCATGATAAAAATACTCTTTCTTCATTCATGATGATCTGCTAAGTAGTGCTACTAAAAATGTAGAGAAATTCTTCCATATTCAAATAGGAAGCAGTGCAAGTTTGCACAAGTGTCAGCCAGCTGCTGACTGTCACTGATGCTACTGCCAAGCAATCAGACTTTCCAGACTTAAAAAGATGATCCTGCTCATAGTCTTGCCCATTGCTCTTGGTCCTTTCACCATGGTGTGGATAAACTCTATCCTTTGCATGCTTTGCCAGCAAAGTCTGGTTTTGTCAGTCTAGCTTGAGTAGTCTGGCTTTGCACTGAAAGGGCTCAGTGCACTGGGAAAAGCAGGAAACCTGCAATGCTGTGTTGCTGCTGTTCATGCCCCAGCAGTCTTAGCACTGTGTTAATCCTGACTTTATTTTACACTCATGTCCATGAAAATATTAGACATGCACAGTTTTTGGTCTACTGATTATTACCCATCTCTTCCTTCTTGTTCTATCTCTTCATCTTGATGGAGGGAGCCAACCTTGTCAGTGTGGGGTGTTTCTCCTTCATGAAACAAATCCATGAGCATCCCAGTATAAGACACCACCCCATCTGACAAGTCTCCTGAGAGTTCCCTAAAATGGAGGAGGTTGGGGTTTTTTCTTCCTGAAAATCCCAGATGTAATCTAAACAGACATATTGCAGAAAATAAACAAATTTCAGCAGTGCCTAAGAAAAGTGTGTAATAAACAAAGACTTCAACACAATCTATAAAAATCTTATTGCCATATCTCAAAAAAATAGGAAAAAAACCCCAAACAGTTACCAAGCTGAAGCTGGAAAGATACAAATTAAGGCACACGTGTTTCAAAGGACCTTGAGCAGGAAAAAAAACAACTTAAACCCCAGCAATACCAAACCATGTTCCAGTGCCAGGCTGCAGGAAGGGGAGGCAGAGAAATGAGACAGGAGTGAAGCCTTTTTATCTGGGAGTAAAGAGTGGCAGATGATCCAGTGAGATTTTTCTACATACGGCTTTTTTAGGCAGAAAAGAAGCAGGGAGGGAGTAGTTCTAATTTCCTCAGGACACAACAGCCTTACAAGATGAGAGTAATTCTTATTAAATATAATCTTAATGAATTCTATCGTTTTCTCCTTTTTTACTGCTTTAGTGCTGCAGATCTGTGCTTTTAAGTAAGTGCATTCTTTTAATTGTGTTTCCTGAAGCAGCTTCCTCAGAAGAGCAAAGAAACTGTCGTTTCCATGGAAGCAGCAGTCCCCAAAACTATGGCACTGCAGTCTGTCTACACAGAACCCTAAAACACACTGCCTGGGGACCAGCACGAGAGCAAGCCTGCACTTAACTTCTCCTGCCTACCTGGTGGCATGGGAGAGCCAGAGGCTGAGGCAGGTTCCAGCAGGCATGTGAGGGACGGTGATGGCAGCCCTGGATGGGACAGTTATGCTGCGGATGAGGTCTGGGAAAAGTTCAGTTCAGCTGCTGTACCACCAGGCTGTGCTCTCCTCAAGCTGTGCCTCTCGCAGCTACAGCTTGACAGTAGCTGTCCTCATACCTTGCTCACCTAAGAAGTGCAATGAAGGAAATTCTAGTAAATACTTTGCAGTTCTATAGCAGTTCTTTGAAACTTTCTAAAGCCATTACATTCCTTTATTAGATCATGTTAAAAGATTTTAGCAGTTTCTTCTGTGAGATGGATAAACACATCATGCCATGGGTGAGCAACTGGCTCATGGGTCGGGTGCAAAGGGTTACAGTGAATGGGGTGACATCAGACAGGTGACCTGGCACTAGAGGGGTTCTGCAGGGCTCCATCCTCGGCCCTGTGCTCTTCAACAGCTTCATCAATAACCTGGACACAGGACTGGAGGGGATACTGAGCAAGTTCATAGATTATACAAAACTGAGAGGAGCTGTTGGTTCCCTGAAGGGCAGGGAGGCTTGGACAAATGACAGGACTGAGCAGTCACCGACCACATGAAGTTCAACAAGGGGAAGTGCCAGATTCTGCACCTGGGATGGGGCAACCCTGGATGTAAAGACTGGGGAATGAGAGGCTGGAGAGTAGTGCCATGGAAAGGGACCTGGGGGTCCTGGTCCATGGCAAGTTGAACATGAGTCAGCAGTGCCCTGGCAGCTGGATGGGCCACCGGTGTCCTGGGGGGCATCAGGCACAGCATCGCCAGGTGGGCAAGGGAGGGATTGTCCTGCTCTGCTCTGCTCTGGGGCAGCCTCACCTCAAGTGGGGGCAGCTTTGGGCACTATAATAGAAAAAAATATAAACCTGTTAGGGAGTGTCCAAAAGGGCAATGAGGATGGTGAAGGGCCTTGAGGGGAAGCCATGTGAGGAGCGGCTGAGGTCACTTGGTCTGTTCAGCCTGGAGGAGGCTGAGGGGAGACCTCACTGCAGTTACAACTTTCTCATGAGGGGCAGAGGAGGGGCAGGCACTGATCTCTGCTCTGTGTGACCAGTGACAGGACCCGAGGGAATGGCCTGGAGTTGTGTCAAGGGAGGTTTAGGTTGGATATCAGGGAAAGGTTCTGCACCCAGAGGGTGGTTGGGCACTGGAACAGTGCAGTGGTATCCAAGGCAGTGGTCACAACTCCAAGCCTGACAGAATCCATGAAGTGTTTGGACAACGCTCTCAGGCACATGTGTGACTCTTGGAGATGGTGCTGTGCAGAGCCAATTGAGCTGGACTCAATGATCCTTGTGGGTCCCTTCCAGCTCAGTGTATTCTATGATTTTTGGGGGAGCAGTCATTTTGCAGTTTTAATACAAGTTCTACACTTGCAGTATATTAACTGAGCTGAATTGCTACTGGGAAGTTAAACATATTACAGGAGATGATTTGCAGAGTGAAACAGCAGTAAAAAGGAAGCTATTTTGTTGAGATGATGCATTTTATTTCATAGTCAGAAACATATTAAAGTATGTAGAGCATATAAAAGTAAGTGTTGAAATTTCATCTAGGATAGTTTCAATTTGAGATAAAGCACCCAATTTTTTAGACCTCTTCTCAAACAGGAAAAAAAAAAAACCCCAGATGCCTGAAAATGTAAAAGAAAAAGGACTATTCTATAACCTGAAGGGCAGTGTGAAGGGCACAAAGATCCTTTAAGCCAACAACCTGCTCTACAGAAATGCTCCCAGATCACCTTGATGCAGTTCAGTGAAGAACCTTCTAGAAATACAGAGCAAAATCTCAGAAGGTATTAAATATATATATATATGCATATATTTATATTCAAGCCAAGGAAGAACATCAGCCAGGAGTCTGATCTATTGCTTTCTAAAGGGACTGCATTACAAAGGACTCTGCTCCCAAAAACATCTTATTTAGTTATTTATCATGCTGGTATCTCAGAGACAGCACTCCGGGTGTTGTGCAAGTCATCTTTGAACACTATTAGGACTGTAAAACTCTCAAAAAACCCCAGACATCCTCCTTTTTCATCTTCCCAGTAACATCATGGATTATGCTTCCATACTGAGCAGAGACACTGAAATCTAACTTCAGTTTTACAGATTTCAGAGCAGCTGGCATCTAAAGGAAAGGGGTTTTATGAAAGGGTCTTCATGTCAGAGTTCACCAGTAAGCCACTGAAATGTGTAACTTCTCGCACAGATTTCCACATTTTAGGGCATGCTGTGACACCTGTAGCATGCCAGTTCACGAGTTGTTAATTTGGAGGCTGGTGAAGTTCCCGCTCAGCTCTAAAAGGAGCTGCTGAACAAAGAAAGCAGCCCCCATCTGCCTGTCAAGCCAAATGTTTTCAGCAATGACAGAATATTCGGAGTTGAAAGGGACCCACAAGGATCATCAGGTCCAATTCACATGAATGGCCCCAAAACCCTGGCATAATTAACACCATGCTTTAATCATCTGTGCTAATCTCGGTGGCAGTGCAGCTCAAGTTCATAAGCCTGGCTTGGTACTCAGCTAAGCTTAGTATAAACTTGGATAGTAAAAAATATCCCTGTTTAGGGCTTTAGTTTCCTGAAATTTGCACCCTATCACACCTACATAATGCATCACAAAGTGAAGGACAACATTGCAACAAGGGCAGGGAGCGTCTGTGATATCCTTGCTGAAGTTCTCAAACAGCAGGGGAATGAAGGAAAAACACTGTCATTTTCTCTCAAGGAACAAAAAAATATTAGAAATTTTAAGAAAGGGTTTGTCACTCTTTACTACAAGGGTTATGGGTATTTAACATGACCTTTTTGACAGAGCTCTTTGCACATCAACAGAATCAGGAATTTACAAAGATAAAACATACACACACAAAGGACTTTACATTCACTTTAAACCAGGAAATTCTACTGACTGCAGGAATCCATAAAGTGTTTTTATCTTCTCTTCTGCCAGTCAGAAGCAATGTCAGATCCTAGTGGTTGGATGACAAATTTCCTTAACCTGCAGCTATTGTGCAGTTGCAGTTCATTTGGAGGACTTTACCTCAAGGGTGCTGTCTCTCAGCGTCACAGTTTAACAATCACTAAACTTTACATCCATTTCCATTAGGTCTGTGCAGTGAGTTTCCAAAGTGGAGTTGTCATAGAGCAGAATGCCTGCTATCTTGCAGTCTAAAACCCATTAAGACAACTTAGACATAAGCTGCAGACTATCAGCTTTGCAGAGGCAGGGAACTAATTTTTTTTCCCCACAGTGGAAAGAGCCTGTCTCTCACAGACACCACAGTTAAAAGAGAATCTCTTCAGCAATTTAGTGGAAGTGGGCAAGGGGGTCACAGAGAAGAGCCATGGAAATTCCTATATCTAACACACTATTCCAAGCTTTTGGTTAGTAGCTGGAATCACAGGCACACATCTGTATATTTTTCTACAGAGTGTGCTGTTTTCTGACATCTTTACTGTCATTCAGGAAGAAAACCAAAGCACTGTTGCACCAGTAGTGTGTGCATCTTGGGTGGCTTATCTTTCAGTAATTTCAGCATACCTTATTCAGATGGTGTTTCTCACATCCTCCCAACCCTCTCTCTCTCCCGGGAATTTCCAACACAGCTCCACCCCTCAAATCATCTTCAGAAGTTCGTGTCTGCCTACAGATAAAGCTGGATACTGAGGATGCATAGTTTTATATTTGTATTGGCATCACTGGAAATTTACATTTATAAATAAGGCTCCTGTGTGTCGGTAACCTTTTTTCCCGGTAATTGCTGGTCTATTAAGAAAAAAAAAAAAGCTGTAATTATACTTGTGCACTCAACGTGCCTTTCCTAATTAAAAATGAAGCAACTACATATCTTGTTCATTACAAGTTCAAATGTGCTTGCTTATAATTCTTGATTGACTAGAGCTGAGAAGTGAATGTGAAACAGGAGTTTTATTTCTTTTTCCAAAATAAAGCCAGAGTGACAAGTCATTAACTGAATACATACTAATTACTTTTGAAGCACCCATACTCCACACTGTTTCTCAGGTGTCCTGAAAGTCTGCAAGTGACTGATAGCTAAACTCTGGTTTCAGTTGTTTCCTCCCAATTGCAAAGGAGCTACTCTGTGACAGGATTAGAAGCCACTTTGTCTGCAAGTTACAGAAACCCAGGCATTCACAGATTTAGAAGCTTTTCAAGAAAAAAAAAGTGGTCAAACAGCAAGTGTCAGTCATTGTGACACCTCAGCTCCAGGGTTACAATGAAACAATGGGCTACACAAAAATGAAATAAATCCCATGCAAGCTGCATTCAGTGAAAATGCACATCTAAAGAGACCGTACTGAAAATCTCTGAGCAGTAATTGTTCTCCCATTAACGGCTTTTAACATTTTAAACATCTTTTATTCATGCATGATGTTATTTCACATTGCTAAGATAAATTTTTGTCAAGAGCAGAATTTATTTTCTGCAAAGAACCACATTTTTCTAATTAATATCTTACATTAGGAAAGCAGGAGGTGAAGGGAGCTATTCATGAGTCTTCATTCTTCCAGGTGAAGAGTAATACATGGGGTAGAAAAGGAAGGAATTGACTATAGTGTTCTAGCTACACAGGAGATACCATCTTCTAAATGATGACCCCTTTCAGCTTTCTGGAATTCCTTTTCCCAGTTACCAGTAGTGCTGTTTGCACAAGCAGTGATTTACAAACAGCCTCCCCAAGGAGACTTTGACTGCATTTCACTAATATTGGGCTACAGCTCAAAACAGAGGCTGTCAAGTGAGTGCACTGCCACGGAATTTATGACAGATCAAATGTAGAACTTGAGAGCACAGGGAGTTACAGAACATGTGTTCCATCCCAAATCCAAAAAGCTGGCCCTTTAGTACTGACACTGAAGTGCCAAACTTCCAAACATGAGACAAGCTTCCTTTTTCATGCCATAAATTCCCCAAAATGTGCTTTCACCATAATTTCCACAGCATAAAAGTCAGCTGTGAATTCAGCAGTGCATACAGACCACACTTTGAACACACACCCTCAGTCTCATATCGCACACATAACCTCAGCTGCTAAACCTGCACACCATAAACTCCCAGCTAACAAAGGACTCCAGCGTGGATGCAACACAAATGGCATCCTGGGCATGCATAAGGCTGCTAACGCACAACACACGTCCCATGACAAGTCAGCAGCTCTCCCTAAGTACAAAACAGTTACATTCAGCATACAGAAATGGAGATATCAACGGAGATATCAGTTCCTTTCCTCATTCCCTAACTTAATCCAAGGCTTCTGAGCCATCCTTCGTCCCATCCTCCAAGTAAGTACTGTGTTCTATTTGCATTTCTATGGCAGGCAATATGCACACCAAAAAACCTACTCCACCTCTAGAGAGGTAACTCTAATTCTACCTCTTAACAGAACAAATAATTTGGGACAAATAGCTCCCTTCATTAAAAACTGTTACACCTCAAAAACGTATTTTTATATAAATTGGCACTTCTTTCTTTTTGCTTGTAGATTTAAAACAAATCAAATGTATCTTGCCATTTATTACCAGGCTCATTATCTGACCTACTGTAATAAAAGTCACAGTAAAATTGATTTGGCAAGATTGATTTCAAAATACCGTTTCTAGTATGATAATAGCATCTCATTCTATCTCTTGTAGCACCAATATTTATTGTGTGCTGCTGAAATTTTCAAATAAATTGAAAATGCTGCACCTCTACCTGTCAGTCCTTTCAGTGGCACAATCAGATAGATTAGAAAACGTAGCACTGCAGCTGTTGAGATAGAGCAATAGCATTCCTCATGTCAGGCATTCATGTCCTGCTCCACTCCACTAAACCACTGGACAAATCAGCATGGGACTTTTGGAATGTAGGGCCATAATGGAACAAGCAAAGTAAATAAAGCAGACACAATAAACCCTGGGAGAGGTTCCAAAAAACATCATTCAAATCATCCTGAGCAAACACTGCACATCCAAAACAGTTCCCCAAAAATTAAGAATCCCAATGAAAGTGATCCCAAGATCTCTTGGCCAGATTTGCATAGAAAAGTTTTGGGAATTAGGAGAGAGGCGAGGCACTACAAGGGTGGCTTCTGCAAGAAGCTGCAAGAAGGTTTCCCTGTGTCTGACAGAGCCAATGTCAGCTGGCTCCAAGACAGACCTGCCACTGGCCAAGGCTGAGCCCATTAGGGACAGTGATAGTGCCTCTCTGAGAACATATTTAAGAAGGGGAAAGAGTCACTGTGCAACAGCAGTTGCAGCCAGAGATGAGAGGAGTGAGAATATGTGAGAGGAACAGGTCAAAGAAGACAGGGTAGGAGGTGCTCCAGGTGCCAGAGCTGAGATTCTCCTGTAGCCCGTGGTGAAGTGCATGGTGGCAGGACTTGTAACATCACAGGGGAGCCATGCTGGAGCAGTCTGTTCCAGAAGGACTGCATCCCATGGAAAGGGACTCATGTGGAGCAGTTCATGGGGAACTGTAGCCTGTGGGAAGGACTCGCTCTGGAAAAGTTTGTGGAGGAATGTTTCCCCTGAAAGGAACCCCACTCTGGAGCAGTCCTGTCCCTGTGAAGGAAGGAACAGCAAAAACATCAATGAACTGACCACAACTCTTTTTCCCCATTCCTCTGCACCCCTGGAGAGGAAGAGAGAGAAAATTCAGGAGTGAAATTAGGCCTGGGAATAAGGGAAGGGTGAGGGGAAGGTGTTTTTAAGATTTGGGGTTTTTTCTCATTGCCCTTCTGATTTGATTGGTAACAAATTCATTTCCTCCAGTCACATCAGGTTTGTCCAAGACGGTAACTGGTGACTGATCTCTCCCTGCAAAGTCAGAAGAAAGGTTCAGCTTTTCAAGGACCCCCTGGAGATGGGGGAAGATTTGCTTTCAGACCTTTTGATTTATACCTGCCTGACCCAACAGAACTGTGTGTTCTTTCTAAAAGAAGTTATCTTGTTCTGGCATATTAGTTTGTGTTTGTTATCGTAAAACAAGGACAAGAGACTGGGAGCTACTTTGAGCACTCTGGCACATCAGCCATGCAGAGGAGTTGAGGCTGTTCTGCCTCAAGGCCCTGGCTGACTCCAGGTTCCACACAAATGCCTCTCTAAACAACCATTTTGTCTTTCAGGACATAAAAATTGGAGGATCTAAATCAATAGCTGGAGCATACAATGGATGCAGAGCAGCTGTGTTTTTTAACAACGAGTACAGCCACGCGGGCTCCAAAATGAGCAGCTGCAGCGGGAGAAGCAGCAGGGGAGGGGAAATCCTGCCAAGGCAAACCAGTAGGTCACAGGTCCTCAGCAGTGAGCACGGGAGGGGCAGGGAGCATTTTAAACAACGGGGTTTTTTTTCCCCAAATCTATTTTAAAAGTAGCAGAAGGAGTCATTGCATTTAATCTTAAAGTAATCCCCTTTAAGCCTGAAGTGCTTATGTCTCTGTGAGCACAGCATTCTGCTGGCATTGTAAGGGACGAGAGGGGAACAAGAGGCAATGTGAAAATAGCACCATTTTCAGGAGAGAGCTCATCAGGCAGGTATCAATGTCTGCTTCCTGGCAGCTGTCCATTACAGGGCTCCTAAGTACTGTATTTTGTACAATTGGATAGACTACAGAGAAAGTGCCACCTGATGTCTACTTACACTTGGCAACGGTTTAGTAAAATCGAAAATTGTGCTAAACTATGGGTTTAGCCTTGGAGGCTGCAAGGTGAAGCACGGTGCTCTCAGTAGAGCAGGGCCCCAGAGAATGGAAGTCATTAAAGGAGGGGGGGAGAAAGACGAACAAAAAACCCACAGATTTTTACTGGCCCTTTTCATGCCAGTGGGCAAAGACGCACATCAGCACTATGTGCTGAGCTGCACAGCCCTTCCAGCTGGTCATCTGCACAAAACCAGTCAAAGAAGCCCTGGTACAGTATGATGGAGTATGTTGTACTCCCTTGCTCAAGGAAGCCCAAGGCTGTAGGATGCAGACTCCATCTCACCCTTATCAAGGAAGGGCCAGAAGCAATCAGCTTAAATTAGGAATGGGAGAACTGAAGGTAACTCTGGTCCAATGTATATATTTATTTAAGTACTATAGGAAGCAAAAATCACAAGAGTTCTGCTATCATACATGGCAGCAGGTGAGCTGCAATAACGTTTTACTTCCTTTGGTCTAAAAGCTGATATTCCAAAATCAGGATACTCTTCTTCTCCCCCACCAATATTCTTTAGATCCAGATCTTTAAGCCAGTGTACCAATTCTCTGCTCAATAACATTTCTACACTCTATCAACCCATCATTGTCACTGCCAATAAAATACCAATTTGGAAAGGGGATGATTATGTGGTTCTGTGTAGGAACAGTATAATAATATATCTCAACAGCAATAATCATTGTTATCTGTACTTGACAAGTGCAACGTCCAAACTTGAAAATGAACCAGTCTCTTAAAGAATAAAGCTTTTGTCAACAAAAATATGCTTTCTCCAGAACTTAAATACCAGCTAGAAGCAAGGAAGAGCACCTGTTTATGCACAATGGTTAATGTCCAAGCAGATGCTCTGCCTAATGTCATCTTCCATTAAAACCTGGTCCAAGGCCTAGTGAAATCAATGGGAGTTTCATGGTTGATTTCATCAGGGTTTGAAATATGCTCTTACACTGTACTGACTGTTTCTTGTGCATACTGTGCAACAAATACTGCATTTTACTTTTAAAAGTGTATTCAGAAAAGAATATTCTAATACAAAGAAGTAACTTTTTGTTTACAGAAAGCAAAATTCAAAATACAGCTTGCAGGTATCAGACTAGACACAGAGAATTAAACTTTGTCCCTTCAGGGGGAAGGCGCTCAGCTCTATGAACAGCTGCCTTTAGCAGCAAAAACCCCACCTGGAAACACAGTTATGGATGTCTGTAATCCTTACTGGCTTTAGGGATGATGTAGGTCCTTAAACCATCACCTGGGCCTTTCAGGTTGCAGATGTGTGTGTTAACCAAGAGCGTGCTGGATGTGGTATATCCTACCTGACACCACAAGCTCTTCTGAGGTGGGCTTGGGAGGCAGGAATACTGATGACAGGTTTGTTTATTACCATGCTGTACCAGTTTGGCCAAATTTAGAAATACATCCTCTGAGAGAAGGCAGGTCACCACCCCTCCCCCACCAGGTTTGGGAAAAAATAAATTTTCCTCGAAGGAAAGTGAAGGAGATAAAAACTATTTATTTAACAAACACACAGGGAAAGGAAAATAATACTAAATAATAAAATCTCTCACTGTGGAGGAAAAACCTGGGAAAGTGTCAGAGTCCTCCCTTTGGTCTCCTTGGAGCTGGGACTTGGCCCAGGGCCAGGCCCTCTGTGCCCGATGGAAAGTCCTCCCGATGTGCTCTGATATTGAAGCAGTCCAGTAGAAAAGGGAGAAAATCCGAAATTCCAGGGAAGGAAAAAAAAATCCAACTCTTAGTCTCTCTCTGGAGAAAAGGAAACTGAACAACTGGTCAAAAAAACTGACCGTACAGCCGCAAGCCGGGTGCCTCCTCCCTCCCCTGCTGCAGCTGGGAAACCAATTGCTGTCTGTGTGTGACCTTGAACAAGCTGCAAACTGCTTTGAAAAAGTTTTGCTCAGTTTTTCTTTCCCCCTCTCAGGCTCAGTTTAAAGGTATAAAAAGGCATAAAGATTAATTCCTGGGCATAGGGCAGCGATATGGGATACACATCATAAAGTCACCCCAAGACAATGCTTATCAGACATATGTTCCTTGGTCACACAAGCTGTAAGGAGATTATGCAGACAGTGCTTCTGACAAAAGCAGGTGTCTTGGGGCTGCTCCTCACTGTGAGCAGTGGCAGCCGAGGCTACGAGACACCACTGAAGTCTGAGCACCCTTGGAAACTCTCCCATTCCAGCCTGGACACTGATCAGACTCCTGAGGATCACCAGCTGGTGACTGCTGCCCCAAAGTGGGTGAGCCACCCATGTCTCCTTAGTGGTACCATCAAAAATCAGGTCCCATTTTCATCTTACGTGCTAATAGAAACTAAACTAGAAACCCAATATAACGAAGTTCTTACTAATGAAGGAGAATTTGAACATTTGAAAAACTGATATACTTTTGCCATTTTAGTTGTGATTAATGACTAAGGAGTTTTATCAGTCCAATCTATTTTGACCAATATTAAACAGGAAAATTCCTCTTTTTTGGGGGACAAAGAGAATGTCATCCATAACACTCTTTACTTAGACTTCCACTCTTTGATCATCCATGTCTTTCTTATCTTCTCCCCCTTGTACTGAGCTGTAACCACTTTTTTTTTATCAGAAATTACACAGTCTTTTAAGCAGACTTCCAAATAAAGTGTTATCTAGCAGAATACTTAATTCCATTACATGTCTATTTCTTACACTTTCATATTAAAACAAACACTCACTTTCACATGTTAAAACTAACTAAAAAAAGGACTAGGAGTTGTCTAACTTAAAAGAGAGGGGGAAATAAAGGATGTTTGCATCACTGGCCAGGTGTTATTTTTGCAGAACCTGCCTCAGCAATTGGAGTTAATGTTGCAGAAGCTTTTTTGCATTCATTATTCTGGAACAACCTCCTTTGCAAGCACATAAAACCAAAATTCAAGACTATGTAGCCTTCTCCTGGATATTTGTATTTAATAAAATTCCCAACCAGGCAGGTTCAAGAAATGTCCCAAACTCTGCAAGTGCCTCTGTTCAGGTGATCGCTGCTAGTAGGCATCGATTTGTAAAGAGCACGAATTCTTTCAACCCTTTACTGAAAACTGGTTTCTATCATGAACATTATTGGTTTAC
Source organism: Corvus cornix cornix (assembly GCF_000738735.6). NCBI lineage: Eukaryota > Metazoa > Chordata > Aves > Passeriformes > Corvidae > Corvus > Corvus cornix. The sequence continues at coordinate 17,209,819 of NC_047056.1, forward strand.
AACACTATGAAAATAATCAAAAGTCTTAAAATTCATACACATTACAGAAGAACTTTATCTGGCTCATAAACCCATGGCACATGCAATGCCACACCTCAGATAAACACCTTAGATGAAATATCTCACCAGCAGCCATTCAACAACCAACAAAAATTCACAATCAGTACAAATTCCAGCTGTTCTTTTAGTACTGCCAGTAATGGGTAATGACCTAATTATTCTTACCAGACGGGCAGTTACAGGATCACAACCATCTTCCCACTTGGATCAGCATGTAGGTGTGCAGGCTTAACCTCTGCAAGCAGAATATGAAAGCAGAAAGGTTTCTCCAAAGCTGATGATGAAAACACTCATTTAAAATTTAGAGCTTCACGTGTTGCCAACAGCCTTCAGACCCACTCCCAGACTCCCATATATTGTCTTGCAGCCCAGCAGGTCAACAACCAAATGCATGGTTTTCTGCTTGAGCAGAAACCAATAGGATTAATCTGAAGTATTTAAATCTCATCTTCATTTGTAAGAATTGCTTGCAGGTGGATGCAGACCTCAGAATAATAAATCAATTCAGTTGTAGCACAAGGCCAAACAGGATTTTCACTGCCTAGAACAGAAAGCTTAAAATTCATTCATGTGGCCAAAACCAGCCCATACTCCAGCACTGATGCCAAAATAGTCCTTCACTAATTCCTTAAGGGACCAGTATTCAATCCCACCCTAGGGCTCAAATACTCTTTTAAAAATAAGATAATCCCAGAACAGGATAACATTAATGCTTTACACACATGAGGTCCTTCCAGGAAGCACAGTGAGTTTCAGTCAACCTCAGCGCCTTTAAAGTATTGAAAAATGAGGATGAGGATACTGAGAAAATGAGAGGGTTTTATGAATGGCACCTCTATGTTGAATGCTGGAATTTCTGTTGTGAACTGTTAACTTCCTCTACATTTCCAATGTGCCATGAATCCCTAGTGATAAGAAACCTCTGCACCTCCTGATCATTGTGAAAAGGTCCTGTCTTTAACACCCCCCTGCCAATTTAAATGCAATGCTACACAAACACGAACTGCTACATTGTAATAAATAAAAATGTACAATAACAAAGAGATGGAAATCGGATACCTATTGACAGAAATCACAAACCTACAGTTTCTGTTTCTTAACATGTGCCTCTTGGGTGGTATGGTTTAAAATCAACTACACAAGCATTTTGAATATACAATGGGCTATTAAAAGATACTGAAAATTCAAGAGACGTCTACCCTTTCTGTCAGCACCCACATAAAAGTCATATCTTCAAATTTAGGCTGCTCAGCACTATTTATTCAGCAGACACAGGCCTTTTGGCTACAGTCCCTGGGAAGCAGCTGCACTATATGTCTATGAATGATGGGCAAGTCTATCTTGCATCTGAAAGCCAGCTCATGGTTTTTATCAGCAGACCTATCAAACTCACCAAGGTGAGAGAGTCTACTGAGAGCCTAGGGTTTTCTACAGCCAAAAAGAAAATGAATTTCAGTCAGTAGCCCATTAACCGTATCTTTCAAGGACTCAAGAAATTCCTAACAATGATTCCTAATTGAAGCTGCCAACAGAGTGTATTGTTCAGCTGGGCCTTCATGGTCTTCTGTTTGTTAGCTCCTGAAACACTTTTTCCTATTTATTCCTACTTATCACTCCCCCCTGGAGTCTTAAGTTGCTCTGGAGGGGAAAAAATCATGTAAACCTTGGTGAAATGCCTTTTCTTTTCCATAAAAATACTTCCTTTCCAAGTTATCTGAAGTGAAAATCCTCCTGTGAACAGGTTTCAGGGAAGGACCAAACTCAAAACTAACAGGTGGAGAAAGAACATAGCTGGAAATGACTGACAGTATAAATAAGTATAATATAAATCACACTGAGTAAACTGAATAAAAATTTAGGAGGAAAACACTTCCAGCATTTGATTCTGCATTATTCACCTTTGTGGATTAAAAAAAGAAAATAAAAGAGAAAAGAAAGATGATGGAATTTTTCATTTCCCTGCTCTTATTTCAACTACTCTCCTTATCCTGAGTGAGCTATAAAAGGACATACATGGAGGAAGAAGCCCTCATCCTGCCGTGCTGTTTTTCCAGTATGATTTGATTAGATTCATAGTGCATGACCAAAAAGAGCTCATTGTAAACAGCTGATTGGGTTTTAAAGCAGTGGATGATCAGTTGGGTAAATTACCACTCATTGCCTTTAGGACTTAGGAATTCTCCGAATGTGAGCCTGTGTTCCCACTCAGCTGCTTCCATGAGGCTCTCCCTGGTGTTGTATGGGGCAGAGCTGTGGACCTTGAAGGAAGTAAATGAATATCGACGTGCAGTGATAGAGATGACATGTCTTGGGAGGATCCCTGATGTTAGCAGCAGACAGAAATTGAGAGGTAATGACACCAGAAGCGTGCTGCGAATAAAAAGGAGTTGCAGGCTGCCACGAGAGGACTAGAAGTGCTGCTGAGTGGGAGGTGAATGTATCCCACCTTTCATAAAATAGGGAAGAAAAGTCCTTTCTCTATAAGATCTCTCCAGCTAAGCACAGTGAAAACATAGCCATTGAATCATGGAATCATTTAGGTTGGAATAGATCTTTAATATCACTAACCATTAACATGACACTGCCAAGCCCCCACTATACCCTCTCCCTAAGCACACACCTGTGGATCTTTTAAAGATCTCGCACTTCTACTCCACAGGGTAAGGTCTCCTTTTCTCCAAGTGCAGGACCCAGCACTTGGCCTTGTTGAACCTCATACACAGGCCTCAACCCGTGATCCAGCCTGTCCAGATCCCTCTGCAGAACCTTCCTGCCCTCCAGCAGATCAACACCCTGGCCCTACTTAGTGTCATCTGCAAACTCACTGAGGGTGCCCTCGCTCCCCTTGTCCAGGTTGTTGATGAGGATATTAAGCTGAACTGACACCAATCCTGAGCCCCAGGGAACACCACTCGTGACTGGCCACCAGCTGGATTTAACTCCATTCTCCAACATTCCCTGGGCCCAGCCATCCATGCAGTTTGCTACCCATCTGACAGTACACCCATCCCAAGCTGTGTGAGGCCAGTTTCTCCAGGAGAATGCTGTGGGAAATTGTGTCAAAGGCTTTACTACAGTCTGCTACAGGTAAACAACATCCACAGCCTTTCCTTCATGCACTGAGAGGCTCACCTTGTCGTAGGATGGTCAAGCAGGACCTCCCTGTTATGAACTCATGAAGGCTGGGCCTGATCCCCAGGGCTGTCCTGCACGTGTTGTGGGATGGCACTCAAGATCATCTGATCCATGACTTTCCCTGGCACCAGGTTCAGACTGACAGGTCCTCCTTCCAGCCCTTCTTGTGAATGGGTGTGACATTGGCTGAGTTCCAGCCGCCTGGGCCTCCCTGGTTAGCCCGGCCTGCTGGTAAATGAAAGTGGCTTGGTGAGCTCTTCTGCCAAATCTCTCAGAAACCCTGAGTGGATCCCATCCAGCCCCATTGACTTCCATGTGTCTAAGTGGTATAGCAGGTCCCTGACCATTTCCCCTTGGATTATGGGGGCTTCATTTTGCTCCTCAACCCTGTCTTTAAGGGGGCTGCGTACATGGAGAACAACTGGTCTTACAATTGAAGACTGGGGCAAGTCTTTCATCCATACAAGATTAAAACGAAAAACATCAAATATGAGTTCCTGAAATAAGAGATTAGAAGACTGAAACTGCAAAGATATTCAAAGAAATATTGAGGAAATGGTGTTTTAGCCATCTGAAACATCACACAACAGTCTATAAAAAGATGGATTTGTCAAGAACAATCTGTATCAATCCATTTTATGATCTGACTGGGCTACAGGAAATAGGTGCACCATTTCCTAACTATACTGCATTTTTAAAGACAGCAGAAATCACATTACATAACCAAACCAGGTAAAATAAACATAGCCAATGACTTTTCAACCTTTTCTCACTTAGAGAAAACTATTCTCACTTAGGGAAAACTATCGACAACTATTTTGCAAAAGAGGTATGAGCACTCTGTAAGCTTTCCATATATAAAATGAAGGATTTACAAAGCCTGTTGCAAACTCTTTAGAAGCAATGGATGCTGTCTCTGCCCAGGACCCCACAGAACATAAGTGTGCGATGACAGAGTTGTCAGTGCAATTCTCATTGTCAACAATTTTATGTCAAATCAAGGGGTTATTTCAACCTAGGAGTGTGTTCAAGGTTTATGCCTGTTCAAAACTTCCATTATGCACCTGGATATCAAAACAAGGAGGCTCTGTGCAGGTCACCAAGATCTTTGCAAGCACTTGCACCACTGGTTCAGAATTCTAAGTGATTTTGATAGAGAAATAGCTTGAAAACAATACTAAAAAGAATGTCATGTCACACAAGCTGCAAACTGAATACTGTTCCAAAAAAAAGATTTAAAAAAAAAATCATCCTGAAACAATGCCAAGAGAAACATCACTATGGTTTCCAATTCTATTTTTCCCATTTCATTTTTTTACCACTTAAAAATCTGTTCTTTACCCATTTATTTTCTAACAGCTTTCACACAGCGAAGAACCATCCTTCCTTCCTTAGAACTTGGCGCAGAGTTTGGATAAAAATTAGTAATTTTCATCAGCTCATTCCAGGCTGAATTCTGCACCAATTCCTTCTTTTATTTTGTTTCTCCAGTGTTTTTGGACCCCATTATCAATACCATGTTTTATTTTTCATTTATTCATCTGCAGCTTTAGAAGCCAGATCTTTAGGAGCAGTCCAGAGTAACAAGTTTATGCTCTAACATCTTTTTATTACATCACTGCACCTCATCCTGAATCAACCAACACAGCACACTGGCATCAGAAGGTGCAGGTAAAAATTACTGGTGACAATTAAATCACCATTTCAGTGAAAAGAAGTTTATTCTATTCTTACTTCTCAGGTGCTTTTTGCTATCTCCATAGCTGGTTTATCCACAGGTCAGGAATTACATTCCAAATTCAGATGATGTTATTATAAAAAGGACCACAAAAGGGACAAAATAATTAATTATTTTATGATCCTTGAAATAGGATGCATGTATATCTTCTGTCAGGAAACAATAAAAGGATAGACTGACTCCTCACTAACTTTTATTTTAAATTTTATGGTCTGTGTATAAAAGCAGAGACTACTGTTCACAAACAGAGCTTTTTCTCCAGGGTTTTATTATGATAAAAGAAATTACCTTCTGCTTCTTAGGTCTATCCCTCAGTGTACAGAAGTAGCTGCTGGAACCAAGAGAAATGAGAGATGCAATTTAAATGACTGAGGCCTCTCTATCTCTCTTTACTCCCTCCCTCCTCCATTCAACATTCCTCTCCTTCCCCCTCGCTTCTTTTTCATGCAGTGGTGTTTGATGGAGCAGCAGATTAGAAACACTTTCCTTCTCTACCTTTTTATACTTGTCCAGGTTGTCACCATTAAAAAGTGCAGCTTCAATGCTATTGTTAAACCTTGGATAAAGCTCCGATGTAAATATTTCATGCTGAAAATTTGTCATTGTCATGTTGCTGTACCTATAAGTCAACTCCCAATATCCTAGAAGAAGCAGAACTGTCATCTCTTCCACAATCATGTTAAAGATTTCCTGCAAGTTCCTGGAAGAGAGAAACACAATGCCTACAAAACTGGTTTCTGCATTTCCCTGTAAAATAAAATCAAATAGACTTCTACAACCAAAGAATCACCCTTTAATTGAATTATGGTATACACCCTTAAACTTATTTTTGCTTGGACACCTGCTTTATTTATCCTTGCATTTATCCTGATCAGAAGTTTACAGTACTTTGATCCAAAGACCTTTAAAAGGGTGCAGTTTTTTCCTTTCTGGATTATGTTTTATAAATATTATCTTTTTTCAGAATTATTATGAAACAACATATCTGGATGATGTGCACAGCGGGAAATCTGTATGTATTTGCCACTTCTTTGATGTTGCCAATGTGATAATTGAACTTGAACAAATAAGAGGCCATAGTCAAGAGGTTGGCAAGACATCCCCATGATCAGAATTTTTGACAGTCTATGTACCCCATGCTGTCTAAAATGGAATCTGTGTTAAATGAAAGCTACAAAAGTGCAACTGCTTTCTACCGTGACTGCCAAAAAATAAAAGATTGCTGCATTCACAACCCAGTGTGCCCAAATAGTCCATGGAAATCTTGTTAAACTGAAGAGAAATAACATTGTGAAAATTGCAAGCCAAGATTGTGTTGACACGGAATCATAGAATTATTTAGGGTAGAAAAGACCCTTGAGATTGTCAACTGCAACTGTTGCCCCAACAGTGTCAAGTGATGGTAGGGAGAGTGAATTTCCACAGTTGCCGCCAACTTCTGGGCCTAGAGGAGCCAAGCTGAGCTGGGCTTGCTTTAGGCCATGCCCAAATTATGGGAAAAAAGTTGTTTATTGATCTTCTCCGCCATGGTGAAATGCTCCTCCACATCATTGAATCATTAACAAAAAACTGCGAAAATCTATCTGAAACCTCTGCGATTCATAAGGATTCTTGTAATACTGAAAAGAATTTTGTTACCAACTGTGAACTGCCTATCAAAAACGTATCTTTCTTTGCATTAAAGGCAGTGGTAAAAACTAGGGCATTAAAAATCAAAGAGTTTCAGGATGACATCACACACCTTCACTACCACACAGATTTACAGACAATTGTATTCTAAATAAAACAAAACAACCACTAAAATTTGCCAAAGAGCTATAAGCACAGATACAGTGCATGCATTTTATATAGTTACCTTCATACACTCATTTTTTCAAAAACTAGCAAACATTGGTAGTTGACAGATAAGGATGATAATTACCCTCCTCTATCAAATTAAGACATATTAATTTTCCTGAAATTAATTCCTGACCATAACATGCCCATACTCTTGACACCACTACCTTCAACTGACTACAGACAGCTGTAATGCTAAAGAACCAACCGTGGTGTGTAAAGATGTGGGTTTTTAACATTTTCCTCATTTCAAATGCATTGCACAGTCTTAGGACTTTCCAAGAAAAGAACAATACTTGAAATTATTCCCAATGTTTCTGGATCTAACTCTTGGCTAGTAAAATTTTTGAGAAAATATAAAACATTTAGGCCTTTTTAGTCGTTCTGATAACAGAACATATTCTGTAGCAATAATAATATTGGAATTAGGAAAAAAGGGATGTTTTATCCATTTAGCAACAGAATCAATAAATATAGGTTGGTCTGCTGAATTATAATTCCAAAATACACACACATGTTCATTTTGTCTCAGCAGATCACTTTGCTTCTAAAATAAACTTAAAAGTATCCAAGATAAAATTAAATTTTAGGATTATGTAAAGAAGATTTTTCCTTACAAAGCCTTGTTTCAAACCTACAAGGAATGAAATCTTTAAACACCATAGAGTCACAGAATATCCTGAGCTGGAAGGGACCCACAAGGATCATTGAGGCCAACTCCTGGCCCTGCACAGCACCATCCTCAAGAGTCACACCATGTGCCTGAGAGCGCTGTCCAAACACTTCTTGAACTCTGTCAGGCTGGTGCTGTGACCACTGCCCTGGAGAGCCTGTTCCAGTGCCCAACCACCCTCTGGGTACAGAACCTTTCCCTGATATCCAACCTAAACCTCCCCTGACACAACTCCAGGCCATTCTCTCGGGCCCTGTCACTGGTCACACAGAGCAGAGATCAGTGCCTGCCCCTCCTCTGCCCCTCACAAGTTGTAGCTGCAATGAGGTCTCCCCTCAGTCTCCTCCAGGTGGAACAGACCAAGTGCCCTCAGCCACTCCTCACATTTTGTGGTGCTTGTATTGTTTAGCAAGAATTTATTTACCATATTGCACCAGAATGAATTGAGAATCCATTGCCATTCTGAAAATCCATTTTCAGTCGAGTTACTACTCAGGAAAAAAAGCATCCATATCACTTGGTGGCAAAACACTTGCAAAGAGAGTTGTTTTATACAAAAAAAATGGGAATAGAAACAGTATAATGTCAAAGAAAATTACTTTTTGGAGAAAGAAAAAATTCCCTTTCCTTTTATGTAGCTCTATTTAAATGTGTTTAGTTTACAGAGAAATAATTCCCTTTCTGTGGCAGTTCAATAGCCAGCTTAATTTCACTTTTTCTTATATGAACATTGCTGCTGCCTAATTTATTAAGCAGATAATTTCCAGAGAGCACACACACTCTGGGAACAGAGGGAAAGATAATCTAGCCATTTACTCAAAGAAACACTCACATATTTATCCTTGATGCATTAAATAAATCAGTCCTAACTCCCAGAGAAATCCATTTTGTAGTCTCCACTTCCGTTTTATATTAACACTGCTTTCTTAAGGAATATATTCAAAGATACTCCTGTTTGGCTTCTGTGCCCCACAGCACTGGCAAACCAACCTTCCTCCCCAAGCTAAGGTTGGGATAAGCATCCTTTGATAGAAATTCCATAACTGCGCCCTCTATGACAAGGGTGAGTCTTCCCAATTAGTGGATAGTCCAGTAACTCCAACAGAAAGGAATTGCTGCCTCTCTCTGGCATGAAGACCAGAGATGTCCTTGTTGATGAAGTCCTTGCACAAGCCCCAAAAGCCTTGTGTTCAGAACAGAACGAAGCATCAAAACTCGTGTAGCAATGAAATTAAATAATAATAATAATCACCAAATAAGGAATTTTCACTTATTTCCTCACAATGGTTTTCTTCTCACACTCATTTTTCCCCTACTCCAGAAGTGTCAGTGAAACATGTTAGAGACAATTGCACTTCAAAAAAGTGGACTGAATATTGTTTCTTGATTTCTCTGATCTGCAGTCTTAAGCAAATTATTGCAAAACCCTGTATAATGTTTTTGTAATGCTGCTGCTCACCTTTTTACTTTTGCATTTTTATGGCATCTGCTTTAATTCCTCAGTGAACCAATAGGTCAAGGAATATCAATTGCTTCCACTGTTGCTCTTATTATCAGTATATTCCAGATTACAGAGCACAGCTGTGAACACGGTTGAAATCAAAGAAGCTGAAGTGAAGCTGTATAAAAAGCCTTCTGAGTTTATCCATTTAAAAATATAGGGTTTTTTATAAGAGTGTGCTGCTTAAATGGTAAATATACAATTAGCTCAGCATGACCAATAGTGACTGCATGAGGATAGTGGAAACACCTCGTATCTTACCCCAAAATAATCTTCTGGGTCAGCAGTGACACTTTAATATCCCTTAAGTGATTTCTTTCTTTAAATTTTCTCCCCTTGCACTGTCCAGTAGGATGGATGTTTGAGCCATGATTTTACAAAGGCAACAAAGCCTTCATTTTATAAGGTTTTACCTGTATGCAACACACGATGCAGAACCACAGATTTACACAGTGGCCTAATAATGACCTCTGGTTTGTATGCCATTCCTTTTTTAATAATTCCAAGCCTCAGTTCACTTTTCTTGACTGAAACAAGTCAATGCTTTCATTTAGGACAACACCAGGATCTTGTTCTTGAGCAGTAGCAGCCTGTTCAAAGCCCATTATTTTACTTAAGATACTTTTGACTCCAGAGTACATCATCTAGACTGAATTTCATCTGCCATTTTATCTCCAAGTTAGGCAAGATCAATCTACCTCTGCTAGAAATGCTAAAGTAACTCATCTCATTCCATACGCTGTCCCCACTGGGAAGGAAATTCCCTGTCTGGCACCAAACTTATCTCCCTGGATGAACCAGCAAGTTCTAGGATGGGAGATAACACTGGTCTGAAGATCTCAGACCATAAAGATGGATGGTGGTGCAGCATCTGATGCATTATAACTCTCAAATGGTCCTGCTGCCAAAGCTGATGGCAGTAGGGAATTATATCAAGCTATCTTGAAGCAGCCATCGTTCCATCCTATGGAAAGATTTTTATCCCATCTAGGTTAAAAGCAAGTCTTAAAATATTGTCAAACCCATTCTGCAGAATGGAAACTGCAGTCCTTCAGCACCTGTACTGATGTTGAGTCAATAGTACCTACACAAAGATACCACTGGCACAACTGTGTCTTTTCCTTTTAAAAGATGCAAGGAGCAGTAGTTCACTGTTTGCTCAGTCTTTGCCAACACACTGTTGAACTTCTATTTTTCTTTACTCCAGTTTTAATCCAATATAGCATCCTAAAAGTAATGGTTACTTTATATTTGCATTTTTGTATAAGGATACAATAATGGAAGCAGCTCACTGATTTTCTCACAATGGTTTTCTTCTCACACTTATTTCTCCCCTACTCCAGCAGTATCAGTCAAGCATGTTAGAGACAATTGCAGCCAGAACACTTAAAAAAAGTGGACTGAATATTGTTGCGTGATTCCTCTTGTAATAAATTCCGGGACTCAATCTGCTAATTACAATTTTATTTATTAACAGCAAGCAAGCAAGGCAAAAGCAAATACAGCGCTGGGCGACAGGGGAGTCTCCGCTCCACTAATTGCCGCACCTTTCACCAGTTCCAGTTCCTTCTTATACAGTCTCTTTTCCGGTTAACGTGTCTTTTTCATGGTATTCTGCGCATGTGTGACTTGTTGCTAGGGGGTCTTTTTTCCTCCTGGTGGTCGCAGAATGAAGGTTAGTAGTCATCCTCCGGTGTCTTTTGGTTGACCCCTCCTTGTATGGTCATTATGCTCAAGGTCCTGGAACTAAAAGCTGATTAAGCAAGTACAGATAGGGATTAGGCAAGCACATATTTGTCTCTGGCTCTTATCTAGGTATAGGCAGCTGGTTTCCTGCTACTTGATATTTAGTGAACAAAACATCCTGTATCCTTCACAATCCCCCATTTCTCTTCTTTATTCATTTTTGTTCACTGAATCTTTGTAATTCTTGTTTAGCCAGTTCTAATGTTTCTAAGTTTTCTTCTTCAAGTATTCGTTTATACTTAGCTCTAACAAGCATAAGGTGTGCTGCTTCTAAGCGGCTTCTTATTATAGAAATTAGTTTATTAAATATACATGGTCCAAAGGTGAGTCCAAGCACTAACAAAATTAATGGTCCTGCAATGGTTGAAAGCAAGATCTGCAGCCTTGAGCAAATTATTGCAACAGCCCTGTATAAGGTTTTCAACAGGGAATTTTTAAATGATATTTTAGACATTGTAAGAATCATTCAATGCAGAGGCCCTTGATCAAAGAGCACTTTATAAATATAAGTATTTTAATTTTAAATTGATTTCTCTCTCACAAAGCTTATTGTAATCGGTGAAACTGCACCACTGTGAAGGCAGACCAGTTTCTCTGAGAGTATTTCTTCTTATTTATTCTAAGCTTATCATAATGTCTAAATACATTAGCTGCCAAAGACTTTAAAAAACTTCCTCCTCTCCCTGCTCAAAGAAACCCCCACAATCATGAGCAATACAAGATAGTGTTTACTATGAATATAATTAACTAGGCCTAAATTAAACCCAAGCCTTCCACTTCTATTTCTATGAGGTTGCCTCCTCTTTCCATCCTAAAATTCCTACTTCTTTTGTTAGTGAGTAAGTTCAGCTCCTCAGAGAGGTGCCTGTGGAGCTTGGGATAGCTTCCATCCACCATTCAAACCCTTCAGAACAGTCTCCAACTAATACAGAATGAAATTCATATGCAGCAAATCCTCTGAAACAGCAGAGATACACAAAGCCTCAAATCCCATTCCCAATGCTTACACTCTGCACCCTGATAGGTGTCATCTGACACTGTAAATTAGGACACAATGAGCATCACCCACATTTCCTTGCCCCTTGAGCAGAGTTTGTTTCCTGAGATAAATTATGAAGTGTGGCCTTCATAAGTGTGTCTAGTTCAGGTAATAATGAAATGAACACTAACAGAAATCAGTGATTAATATGTATATTTAAATACTGGAAAGTTTGGGGTTTTTTTAAGCTGCAGCTGAGCAGAGTCATTGACAGTACAAGTCACCTTCTCAGTGTCCCATGCAAGTGCAGAATTAGTGAGACAGGAAAGCTATTTTCTGCAGTGCATTGTGCCAAGCTAAATCTATCCCTTCTAATCTCGACAATAAACTCAGTGACTTAAAAAAAGCAGGTAAAGTCCAAGCCAGGCAGAGTGGTTCTTACTTTAGGAGCTAGAAGAGGACTGTTTAGTGTTCCTTTGATTGCTCAGTCCACTCCTTCATTTTTGCACTCGCCTTCTCTTCTGAATTCAGAAATGTGCTTGTCTCCCAGAGGTTCCAGGAGAATTTCAAGTGCAAGGATTTTCAGTGCAACAGCCTGCAAAGCTAACACCTACTAACCTCAGGCTGATTTGGTACTTTGTTTGAAATAGAGACAAGAGAAAACCTTGAGCAAAGTGAACATGAATCAGAACATATGTTGAACTGCTCACTGTAAATGATACAGCTAACAAGGCTGCTAATTTTGTTATCAGGAAACTGAAGAAATGAGATACATTCCTCATAAAAGTGGAGACATGCTCATCACACCCTGCTCACCTCCCTCAGCACGCAAACCCCTGCTTTCCAAGACTCACACAAGCCTTCCTGCTGTAAATACACGTGAAAGAGCAACTAATACTTTCATTTTGTGCCTCAATCCAAGCCTAGGCACAGTTTTTTCAGGGATGATTCTATGCCTTCCTGCCAGTCCATTTTTAAACACCATTGTGTAACCTTGTTGTGGCCTCTTTCAGAGATACAAAAGCAATGATGCACCCTCATCTTTCCTTATCTTAAGGTCCCACACTTCTCAATCGTCACCCGATATGTGCTCAGATTTGGAAGGATGCTTCCTCTCCTTTACATGCTGCAAGGAACAAAAACAGAGGGGAAGTATAGAAATGTTAACAGTACAGATGCATAAATTCAGGTGCCAGTACGATTTTTATCAGTCATCTAAATGATTACCACTCATCACACTGAGTCCTTCTCTACTTCACACTTGACTGCTTTCTTTGAGGCCCAAAAGTAGCCAGAAAAATTAGAACAGGGAACATTGCTGTGGAAAAGCTCCATCAATGCTGCCCACAGCTTGCCCTTTCAAGCAGTTTGGATCCCACAGCTGGATAAAACATATCCTATGTGTTTTTCACAACTTCTTATCCCAATATTTACCATTCAGCAGGCTGTTGTGCAATTTTTTACCCAAGTCATAAAGTATCTTTTCTGCTTCCCATGTGAATGGTGACAACCACTGGAAAAAAAAATAAAGTGAATAACTAATGGTAAAACGTGCATAGCAAGATATTCACAGATTTTAGTTTTTCCCACTAGGTCTGTAGCCTACCTAATTTTATACAAAGACATTTAATCTAATGTGCCTATACTTGGGCAACTGCATCAAATTTAAGAGTACAAGTATCCAGCTATTACTATTTTTATTTTTTTGCATAACTGATGAGTGGGCTTTGAACCTTATTTTGATGTACTGAAGAGTAAATCATTCCTACATGTATGACCTTGATCCCAAATTCTACTTCTCTGCTGTTACTCACAGCTGTTGATCAAAAGTTTGGATGAATAGCTGTTTCCCTAGAACTTGATTGCAGTTTGGATTTTTATTTCAGTTTATCTGGCCAAAGTCTAGTTAACCCTGATGAATTAATCTTTGTAAAATCAAGTTCAGTAGCAGTAAGACAAGTGAATTGTCTATGAAGTTATGAGACTTGTCAACATGACTATTACAGAGAAATACAACTGTATACATTTATGCTCCTATGAATATGATTTCAGCTGGTGGAGGAATGGATGACATTTCTCACAGGGAACATTTAAAGGATAGTAAAGGAGAACTGTGGGCTAAACCCTGAACATCTTTCCTCATATTTAAACCATAAAGGGACCCAACAATACAGCAGAACTATTTGAATGAGCAATAAATTGGTGCCAGCTTTTGCAGGGCAAGCCTGTGCATTCACATTCAGGGCCAGCACCTTCGCACTCACAGTGATCTAAAAACATGTCATGTGCTAAGTGACAGGCCATATGCTCTGCCTAGAATAGGAACTTTGGCTTGCACAGAGGACTTGAATTAATGCATCAAGTAGGTGACAAGCTTTTAAACTGATGTATACACGAAGCATCTCATAACCAAGCTGTCTTCGTCAATTACGTTTTCTGAAAAAGTCCCCCAGACCAACATAACTTTGCTTATTAAGCCCAGCAGAGAGGCTACTGTCTGCTGCAGACAATTGCCTCTGTTTTTTAAAATGCTGTTTCTATCAAACACACAGCAAAGTAATTTGGATCAGTGTTACTGGCAATACCTGTAAAAAACTTGAGAAATTCTTAATAGTGTTTATGAAACCTTGCAGAAACCAAGGAACTGTGTGTGTCAGCTTACCTGGCAGAGTTGAAGTCAGCTGCTTACTAGAGATGCAAATCTCAAGTAAACAAATGATGAAGAGATCATTTCCATGAGGTAGGGAAATATTTACCTGCTTACACTCTTTGGGCTGCAGGAAACAGGGAGCTAAAAATAAAATCCTGGGAGATCTGAACACACTCGGAAAAGCTGCATGAAAGAGAATAAATGGTACAGATCAAAGCCTAAGTCACAGCTGACAAATGTAGGGAAGGACCTCTTTTTCCAAAGGTTGCACATGCCCTCAGAGAAGGCCCGTGGTAGCAAAAAAACAAAAAAAAACCAAACCAAACCAAACCAAACCAGAAAACCTAGGAGAAAAAAAAAAAAAAAAAACAGGGGAGGGAGAGAAAGAAAGAAATCATCATGGGTGTGGATTACCTAGAAATTCATGTGCTATTCAAGGCATAAGTGCTTTACTAAATGACAGCCAGCAGCTCACAGCATCATACATAACAAGCAGAGCCAAGATCCTGGTGCCACTCAAGAAAAGTGTTAAGTGATATTTGCAAGGAAACCAGCAGCAATTTCAGAGTGCTGTCTAGCTAACACAAAAAAGGTGTTAAAAGCACTGGTTCTTCTGCTCAAACTGACTTACTGTCCCATAATAAAGAAGACTGCCTTCATGGGCTGGACAAGGCATTGCTGGGGAGTTTTTCTGTTCTAATGCATGCATAGAAAGCAAACTATAAAAAAGAAAGTGTGCTAAGAAAGGGCCTTGATGTGCCAGAGTGCTCCCATTATCCAGATGAATACTTGTAGGGCCGGTGATGGGCTAATGTGAGATGCCACCCTTACACTGGAGCTTTTGCCCTGAGAGGAAATGTAACAGTTGACTGCCTCTCCATAAGAGATACTTC
This sequence comes from Corvus cornix cornix, assembly GCF_000738735.6. Classification (NCBI taxonomy): domain Eukaryota; kingdom Metazoa; phylum Chordata; class Aves; order Passeriformes; family Corvidae; genus Corvus; species Corvus cornix. Next base: position 17,225,030 of record NC_047056.1, read on the forward strand.
TTGTACAGAAACAGATGTGCAGGATACACATCTTCAGAGCATTCCAAGAACTGAGATCAGCACTGAAAGCAGATCATTAAAATTTAGAATATTTGCAGATTTTTTTCCACTTTATATTTTAGTAGCCTTAAGGAAAAAAAGAAAAAAAACCAAAATGAATTTAATTAAATTCTTCCAAGAGCTTTATTACCTATTTTTAATAAAAGCATGTTCACCTATTAGATTCCATGTGGTCTTTATTTAATAAAGGGGAAAAGTAATAAAGTTAATGTCCCTATTGTCTACCTGAATCTATAATACAGAGATTATTTTTCAAGTACATAATTAAAACACCTTTTTTACCCCCTGCAAAAAATAAGTTTGATCAAAAGAGAGATAATAAATTGCTGCCAGCTTTCAGATGGTATTAGCATAGATTTTTGTCTCAAAGTTTTTAAGGAGCCTAGCAATTAGGCTCCATTGTCATGATGATTAGAGCTTTGAATCATTATAATGACTTCTGTCTGCACAAATCACATATTAATAGCAATGACAATTGATGGCCATCTTTGGTAGCTGGCAGCTTGTAACATTTAATTTAGATGGCAAAGACAACAGTTACAAAGTCCAGCAATGAGATTCCTCTGTGTCAAAGATGGAATTTCCTAATCCACTTATGCATCTGGTGTCCCCAGTCCTCAAAGATGTGAATAGGCATTGCCCTGATCCTTCTGAAACACAAATATCACTTGGACTTTCAGCAGCAACCACGGTCTCACCACACAGCAACACATTTTGTCATCTAAGCAACAACTTAGAAGTACCTTAAAGGAAGATCCAGGAAGATCCCCTCTTGAAGGGGATCAAAACCCTTTGTGGAGTGACAAACTGCCATTCAACTGGAAACTATATAGCCCCTAAATCTATTTTTGTTGGTGGCAACTGGTCATGTCAGAGGCAGAATATTCTGTACCAATAGATGGGGAACGTTTTCAATTTCACCAGGCTTTTAACCGTAAAAAAAACTTAAGCAAACAAAAAAATTAAAAACCCAAAACAAACAAAAAAACCCCAGCAGCTTCCACACAAAATAAGATGTGCAACTTCTTCCCATTTTAAGGAAAAAAAGAACCACAAAACCAAAAAACCCCCTTTACTTGAAAACTTCTTTAGAAGTCAAAGTATTTTCAAACCCCAATCACAGTAACATACACAGAATCATGATAACCCTCAGAACATTTATTCCCTTAATTATCAACAATACAGAGAAAGAAGGAAGCTTCTTGTCATTCCAAGCAGGAGTAGTGCTTTGTTTGTCTTTTTGCCAACCAAATGAAAAACAACAAATTAGGTGATTTTTTTACTCAATTTTACCTTCATTGCTGTTAATGAAGTGTCTTGAAAACCTGAAAGCTAAATACTCACATTGTCCATTAAATGAAAGCACGTATTATCAGAAATAAGAGGTGCTGTGCTAGCCAGCTGTGGATGAATTAGAAATTACTTTGATTTGTAGTTCCTGGTAATAAATCTCCCCTCTTATATTTCCCAAGTCTTGCAAATGCCTCAATTTTCACATCCTGTCTTGTAGACTGCATTTTCACTGAATTCAAGACAGCTGGTTGTATATTCTGAGGCCATACCCGCCTGTCTCTTTCAGCCTTTTTCAAATTAAATTAATCATGTTTAAATCATGCTTACTGACAACACAGCCCCAGTCTAATCTTTATATTGACAGAGACTCAGTATTTTCTTCCTTATCCAAAACCTCTCCTCAAACATTTCCTTTTAAGCAGTCCCCATCTTCTTGATTTCTTATCCCCCTTTAGCCATAAGGACACACTGGACTTCTTAAAAGTGAAATGAAACAGGGTTTTCAATCCCCAGACCATTATGAGATCACATGGAAGCAAAACATAATTGCACTTTCCTTCATGAAGTGATGATAAATCGGAATTCATACTTTTTTCAAGAGGGGGAAGAACAGGAGGAAGGAAAGGCACAAAGGCGCATTATCGTGAGTGGTAGTTAATGATCTTCTAATTAATGTTGCAGGTCTCAATTTTCAGTTTTAATTGTGCCTTGCTCTACTTGCAAGTTTACCCTTATGTTTCTGCCTCCAATAACTGAAACATATCAGTTGAAAAGCAGTTACAGAAAGCAGACCCTGATGCCTATTAATTAGATAATTACTATTGCTGGTTTCCTATTCCCCCAAACTCCCCAATGGGATTAACACCCTTCCAAGAGTCAGAAACCTCTCATGCCATGAAGATTTCTGTTTCACTCTTACCTATTTAGTCACTAATTACATTTTAATCACTAAAATTATCCTCACAAATACATAGCTTTATTCAGGGAAGCACTGATGTCCTGGAATGCTTATTCCTTCACAACTGCCAAACACAGAACCTCTCCAGGTAAAAGATTTCCCCCTTGTATTTACACCGATAATGATGGCACTGCAAAAAGATGCAAGTGATACAAAAGTTTTCCCTCAATACTTTTATGTTCAAGCAATTCTTATGTAAAACTGATGCACATATTAGGCTGCGTAATCATTTACCAACATTAAGCCTAAGCATCTTTTTTTGCCCTTAGTTGATGGCAACACAGTCCCTGGGTCATGGTTGGTACCACCTTGATTATTATTAGAATCTGTAACTGGAAAAATCTTCACCCCACCTTCACCATTGAGTTTGGAAAACTTTTTAAGATAGGTAATGGGAGGGGGAGAGGGGAATATGATGACAGGATACACAACAGACAGAGAAGAAAAGAAGGAAGAAAAAAATGTCAGTAAAACAATTTGGAAAAAAGAAACCAAAATGAAACCCGTGCTTTTTTAGCAGTGCTGAACTGTGACATACTTAAAATAGAAGCATGGATAATGTATTTTCATGGGTTTATGACAGATGAGTCCCAGCTGAATGAAATCAAACAGTCATTCTGCAAAAGAGCCCAAGACTTTATTTCATGTGTATTTTACATTTGAGAGAGAGAAAAAAGATCCTGTTGTCATGCATCCTGATATCACAGTTTGGCCATTGACCTTTCTTTATTCCCCAGTTTATTATGCCATTTATAGAGTTAAAGAGACTCCAGAAATGAACTACCACAGTGAGTCACCTTGGCTGTGCTGCCACAGCCCAAACTCGAGTGCTGGAATTGAGTTTCTCAGGCCAGAAACTCTCTGGGCACAGCCTGGATCCTGGGAGGGAGACAGGAACTACCCTAGGCAGGCCCCCTTCAGATACAATTCTTGGGACATCCCTCAGAATCCAGGCATTCTCTCTCACAGGTTCTGTTTCAAGCCTAGGACATAAATATTCTTCCCCTGAGTCCAGGTCTGTATATGAACGTTATTTATGATGCACTGAAAAGAATAACTACTGGAGAGAGAATTTTTTTCTATGCAGATTGACTTTCCAAAATGTCTTTAAGATCCCACCAGGGAACATATGCTATTAGAAAAGTTTACTTACCTTGTATTGCTAATAAGAGGTTTATAATTAAACTGGACAAAGCCATTGAAAAAGTACAATAAGCAGAAATGCTGCCATTGCCAGAAGCAAAGAAGACTTGAACAGTCGTTTTTCCTGTCTAAAGCCTATGGCTGGTAATTAAACTGAAATTGAATGCTAGTTTAGTTTTTTTGTTAATGATTTCTGTTCACAAATCCTACTGAGAACAGCATGCACACCTCATCTTTTTTTCTGGGCAAATATGCCAGCAGGAAAAAAAAACCAAACAAACACAAAACACTTCTATAACCTGATACCACAAAATCTTTTTAGACAAAATTGTGATGGGAAATTTATGCTTTACAGATACCCTAAAAATAAGGCAGTTCAAGGAGGAGGAGGGGAGGGGACACAGTACAGTTTCAATAAACTTTCGATACACAGCTCATAGTCTAATACCCTGAATGAATCAATTTCTTTTCTGGGGGAGCTGACAAGAGAAAGAAGCAGGCCAGGTACCATCAAAATTAATGAACCATGAATGGACACACAGCTGCTAAGCAAACAGGACTATTATAATCTCCTGGGAGGCTTGGTCCCTCCCAGTTCTGCTGCCTGCCCTTTCTCCCCTTATCACATGGCAAGTGGCCCTCTGGGAATCGCCAGCTGAAGAAAATAAATCATCAGTGCAGTGCCAACACCTCAAATCTTGCATCAAATACATATACTTGTAAAAGTAAATGTATTGGTTTGTATATAAAACACCAAAATGTTACTTCAGCAGCATACTGCCTTGGCAGATTTGGGCTCTGAAAAAATACGCAGTTCCAGAATTAGGATTACCTACATGATTTTAATTTGCCATCCTTATGCATCTGCTTCATGGGTAATAAATTATCCCTCCACCAAAGCAGGAGAACACACACAGTGCCCACAGGAAAGAAAGTAGCAGGGAGAAAAGTCTGAATCCAGAAAAATATTCCTACTTCCAAAACCCACTCTCTGCCATTAGCTGAAGGGCCACTGGAGGACAAAAGCTGCTGTACAGGCCAGCAGATTCATCCCAGAGGTCACCTCTGTCCCACAGCTGGACACTTCTGCAATCTGATATCACCTTCTTAATTGCTTATTTTGGCCTCCTGCAGGTATATTAAGCCCTTGCCCATATGGGTCCCATCCTATTTTGTTGTAGTGGATGACAGAGTAAGTGAAAAAGGTAGAAGGTACCTGGAGGCAGAACCCTCCAGAATAGGTGAAGAAAGATTTTTATCATTCACAGCCTGACAGAGAGGCATGGGATACTAAGAATATTACAAGATATTGACAAATAAACAAAACTTTGGAGAAAAATTGATTTTAGTCCAGCTATAAATTTACTGCTCCATGTTCCAAAGAACTTTTTAAGTAAAAGAGACATAAACCCAATTAGGAATTTTAAAAGATACTTCAAAATTATTCCCAGCACAGATAAAATGAAAAAATTAAAACAACAATAAGCTTTTTCACATTCTTTATTTGAAAGCTGTAGTATCAAATGAAAAGACCCCTGACCCAAACTCAAAGTTTTAATTTCATTGGAATTCCAATACTCACATACTCTTTTTCTTCACAAGTTGGAAGTAAACATCAGCCTGAGAGCTTTTCATGGCCAAAAAAACATCCGGGGATTCTGACTGGAAAGCAGTGAAACATTTTCTTCCAACTGGGAGCAGGGAAGAGGGATGTGTGTGAGCAGACCAGAGGGGTTTCAGAATTCAAAGGCAGCATATTATCTCAATGTCTTATCTCAGGAGAAACTTAGGAAAGCCATACTCGATATTTCAGCCAAATTTCCTCGCTTATTTTTGTTTCCTGAGAAGTTTAGGGATGCACAATGAGCCTCTAGTAAGTGCTCCTGAGCATGGCAAACGTATTTGTCCAATTTTCATTTAGTTAAATATTCCCACTCAAAACACTGCTTAATTAAAGTATCCATTATAATTCCACAATGACAAGTTAATGGAAAAAATCTCCTCTAGAACTCAGTTAAATTATTTCTGTTAATAATTGGTGAAAAGCTGTAAAAAAACCAAAACAATCCTGTTAATGCATGCTTAAAACTCCATACAAGGTCATTGCCTCATAATATATGACAGGTTCAGCCTACTTCTATGAGGGATGTAAAGGATCTGGAAATACCTCCTAGATAGTGCCATTTTCTATGAACATGTAACCATCAACTAAGTAATCTGAGGTACATTTCCACTTGGCACCTGTATCACTTGGTGTTTAAATATGTTTTAACAAGAAAGTCCTGTTGCTGTAGTGCAGTTCAGGAAGAATCAAAGTTAATCATGTGATTCACTGTTCACTTACTGGAGGAGGAGGGGAAAAAAATTCGATAAAGTTGGTAAATTTAATGCACACATAAAGAACACAAAATATCAAACTCTGAAAATATGTATTGCCTTGTGATTGTTCACAGTATGTGATACCTTAGGTTATCTTAGTTACACAGTTCAGTGAGGGCTTCCTGTAGGCCTAAAAAGAGCAAAAAAACCTACCTCATTGCATGCATTCCAAATGAAAATATTACATTTTAGTGGGATAAGGATATTACTATTGACCTTCAAAAGGTCTTTCCTTGAGATCACGTTTTGTTCACATCTAAAGGTCAGATATACCTTCTTTAGACGACAGTGAGAGTCCGATCCTTGTTTTGTAACTCCACTACATAGTTAAATTATTGAAAGAACATGTATATACATATATGAAATTTAATGTATGCTTTTAGTAAAACATTAGATGACCCTTAACATGTTTTTTTTTATCCAAGAATGCACTAGAGTAAGTTTGAACCACCTCAATCAAGAATATTAATTTTATTTTAATTTCTGTGTTCTATGCCCCAGTGTGGTGACCTGCTTGCTTTTTTGGGAGAGAGGGACTTTCTACAAGAACATGGAGTGATAGGACAAGGGGAAAAATTACTTTAAAACTATTCATTGCTCTTTTTAGAATCATCTTTTAGAAACCACATCTGTATTTTGCCCTCTGTAACAATCTCAATTGGTCACACTTATAAAAATACTGTAAAATCATAAACACAGAAGAAAGGGAATATATTCAACTTAGGGAACAAATTGTTTTATCTTCAAGTTAAAAATGAAAAATCATGGTATAAGGATCAGCTGCTGCTACTGAAGTCATCTCCATGACTTACACCAGAAAAATATAAACCAGGGTGGTTCATATTTCTTTGGGAGCCAAGTCAGGCCTTGTGAAGTCAATTGTTGCTATAGCAACGTATGAATCAGGGAGAAGATAACACATCTGAATGCAGAAAATTAATTTACCTACAATCATCCAGTTGCCTTTTGATGGGATGTATATGCTTATTTGGAAGGGAAAAATCATTACATTTTAATTACTGTGCATCACTGTCAACAGCATCCAAAAAATCCCTGTATAAAATCTTTGAGGCCAAAGGGAATATTACCCATTGCACGTCATCCTTGCACTCGGTGTGGTTTGATTTTTATTTCACCATCTTCCAATAACAGAGCAGTGAAAAAGTGTAACACCTTTTTATATATCCTCCTTCTCTGCCATCAAATACCAAATTAGATCCCTATGTTAGGAACTTTAAGTCTACAACAAAACATATTGCAATAAACCTGATAACTGTGCTATGGTTTAGAAACTTACCATGGTTGTGAAGAAAAAAAGTTCAGATGCAAGAAATCCTCATTTCAATGCATTTTTAATCCAAAATAAAGATTTACTTTGCCTTGAAATCAAAGAACTAGTAATAGTTGTTTAACCCATTTAACAATATAGAAAATGAGAGGCAAAGGAGAGTAAAAATTCACGTATTTGCATTTTTCAGAATCTGTTCAGGATTAAATCATTCTGCCCCAAGCTTTAATCAATACGTTCAGCATATGAAATATTCACTGCCGTGAGAATATAATCCAGAATTTCCATCCTAATTATCCAACAGCTTTGAAACCACCTTTCTTCTTCTAGAGGCTGCACTTAAAAGTTTCCAACCCATCCAGACACAATGCAAAAATACAGCCTCAGACATCAAACACTGCACCCATAGGCATTCTGGCAGCTGGGTCACACACAGCCTGCTTTGTCACCCCAATCAGACCTTCTTTCCCAAACTTACCCGGGAAGAAAGCACGCAGGAAGAACAGAAACAATGCTTGTTAGTGAGAAAAGGTGCTCTGGGAAATGAGATGCAGCTCCCAACAAATAAGTCTCACTTGCAAGCTGGTGAGCCAGAGGAGGAAGAGCAAATCGAGTGCAGGATAAAGTAAACCTGCTGCACAAAGGAGAGCAAAAGCTTCAGCAAATTACATTTGGGAGTCCACAGGTTGTAAAATGCCAATTATGTCAGTTGCCATTGACACGACTCTGAGTTGCTGGTGGAATTAATACCACCAGGAAAAGCATAAAATACCGTAATAGAAGACAGAGAATGTTACTAGAAATTACTAGTGACATTTCTTTGTACCATCCAGACTTCATAAACTTCATCTGATTCCTTAAAAAAAAGCTTACATAAATCTCAGAATTAAAAAGTTTAGTACAAAGAGACGTAAGCTACTGGCAAATGAAAATCAGCTTCTATCTTATAAAAGCAGGGACGGGGAGAAATGGGAGTTGCAGATCAGCCACCTTAATTATATTGTGGAAAAGCAAAAACAGAACTGAAGGGAGAAGCAACTACTGCAGAAGTTGCTTTTAAATTCTGGATAGGAAGCTGCAAGGACAGGCATCAGGTATGAAAGTATCACCAACTATGCAGTTGTTTCTTCTTTTTGCTTTGGCAAACTCAGGAACCCCTTTTTACGTTCCCAAAGGAGAGCAGCACTTCAAAATATCACTACCACCCTGCAAAAAGAAAACCGACCTGACTCAAACCAAACCCTTTTCCCAAAACCCTTTTCAAGACCCCCCAGACCGATGCTAGAGATTAGAGGTTAGAATTCAGTATGATTCGGTGCTGTGATTCCTAGATGATGATTCCCAGATGTACCTCTTCCTGTGGAAAATTAGCACAATGCCTGACACAAAGACAGGTTTTACAGCTTTGTCCCTATGGTCAAGCACGGAGAATCCTTGACACAAACTTGCAATACAAACACACGTGAGAACTGGAGGTGCTTTAGCATCCCTGGGGTAAAATAACTGCAAAGCAGCCTAATGAAAGCACAGAAGACAGAGGAGCCACAGTAACCAGCCAGGAAGAAATACTTCCTCTTTTGCCACAGTTTAGGGGAGCTTCAGCGATGCTGTGAAAAAAATGCTTTGCACTGAAGAGAATCCTATTGCAGCAGTGACACAATATCACCGTGACCAATAAAAGGGCAAAATAAAGCACAGGCCAATAGGTTGGATTGATACCCACCCTTCCCTCACCGATGTGGGTTTTTCTCTCTTCTCTGTAAACATTTTAGAGCTCACATGGCGTTGCCTGGCTGTGTTAACCAGTCAGAACACACAAAAGACTGGAACACATCAGCAGTACCGTAATCAACTTCAGTCTGCTTAGCAGTGAGCAAAAAAAAGAACAAGCTTATGAAATAAAAAAAAATTTCAAATACTACTAAACTTTATATATATATATGTGCCCACACTGTACAAGAAGTAAAAGAAGAGGGTGAATAGCTTTCTGTGCAAAGGAAGGTGAAGAGATCTTTCAACTAGCAAAGAGGGAGGATATGGATCTTGGCATTTGCATTTTATCATCTTGTTGAAGTGTAAATGTTTATTACATCCATTTTTTTTTTACCAGAAGCAGGAATGAATTCCATCCAAGCTAAGACTAAAGCCACATCAGTTTCAGATGCCAAGATTACTTCTGGCAAAGTATAAAAGCAGTTTTTCTTTCATATTGAGAGCTCCCTTTGCTGATATATAAACAGATGTGAAAGGAGCTTCCAAACTCCGAAGTTTCAGATGAAAAATCTTTTGCTGTTTGGCATTGGCTTTTCTTGAGGACAAACCCACTGGGAAATCAAGCTGGGAAGCCAACAACTATCTTAGATTAGAGAACACTAGAGAAGCTTAAGACCTTTTCAATGAACTGGTTTTGGATCAAAAAATGTTAATTGCTGAGCGTGTGGTTCAGTGAATGTTTAGAGCTACTCCCTTACAGGAAGGTACCTGTCCCATGCAGAGGTGGGTGCAGTCAGACTGCTCTGAAGTCAGCAGCAACACAAACTGGATAAATGACCTTTGAGGGGATGGGACACTTTCTGGTGACCCACACACAGGGAAGGAGGACATCCCAGCCAGCCCTAAGCTGAGCTGTATTATGCTATACTATACAGTACAATAACCAAACTGAAGTTGCTTCATCTGTGCCCACCAGGGAGATGCACAGTGACGTGGTGATCAGGTACCAGAGGGACTTCATCTGACTGACTCAGCGAAATACAAGAATTCAGCATCCAAACCCAGCTCCAACATTTATCAGAATTTCAAATCCAGTTTCAAATGGACTGAAAGTGAACACATGCTATATGCTGGGCAAGTTCTTACAAAATAATTTAAGACAGATATCTTGCAGCCACCATGGCTATACAACATAAATACACAGAGGCATTGACAAATCCTGCAAATTCAAAAGCTGGTTCCCCCCTTCCAGTCCTACTGACCTGTCAGTAGTCAAACCACAGCATCTGAAGTTCATTCATTATTTATACCCTAAGCACTTTGCTAAGAAGCTGGATTTAACTTTTAAGTTACATCATTTATGCAAATCTCACTCACAATGGCAAGAATAAACTGCCTGGGCTACAAAAAGCCTGGTCTTGAAAGGCAGGACATCAAGGTGCCCCCTCCTTCAGAGTTTTATTCCAAACCAGTCAGAATTTTCTAGTCAGAAAATGAAAGTTGTTTTCTTCCTTTTTTTTTTTTTTTTTTTCAGTCATAGGAGCATAGAATCATTTAGGTTGAAAAATATTTCGAAGATCAAGCCCAGCCATTAACCCAGCACTGCCAAATCCACCACTAAACCTGATAGCCTCAACTACACATCATTTAATTAACTTGAGAGATAATGACCCAAACTACCTCCCCAGACAGCCTCTTCCAATTCTTGACAGCCCTTCCAGTGAAGAAGTCTTGCCTAACATCCAGTCTAAACCTCCCCTGGTGCAACTTTAGGCCATTTCTTCCCATCCTGCTGCTTGTTACTTGTGAGAAGGGACCATTTTGTAACAATCTAACACGTACCAGTGCTATGGCATCATGTGGGAGAAGCAAACACTGATGCTTGTTCCACAAACTCATCCCTACATCTTTTATTCCCTAAGGTTTGCACAATAAGGTTTTCACACTTTTCTTGATTTTGCTGCTGCTCTAGGAAATTATTATTCTGCTCACAGAGAAATCTTTCCCTCATTTCCCTCTACCCTGGGAAAAAAATAATGTATGAAATGGGACAAAGTAATGGTGGTGGAAAAAAAATCTTCCATCGAGGAGCCAAAATATCAAAATATTCATTTTTAGTGAAGATTTTGTCAGACAACAGTTAAAGGTTCTTCAGTCAGACTCAGCAAGAACTGGCCTTCTGCCTCCCTCAGGCCAGCCAAGCATCTCTGCTGCCCATCTTGCATTGTCCATGGGCTATGAAATACCACTGAGGGTACATCCCAACAGCCTGAGCCTTTGAAGAAAAACAGTGATTGTCTGACTTATGCACAACATTGAAATGCTTGCTTGACTCCATCTGCAGGGAAAGCTATTCCTTTGGAAATCTGGACCATATATCAGTTACCTCCAATGCCTTCTGGCTTTGTACTTTGCAGTTAAAATTTCACTTTATCATGGCAGAAAACTGCCACAAATTCCAGGGCATGAGAGATGAAAGTTAAGCCAGATATAGCATTAATTACAATAAAATATTTGTAGTATCAGTGTACTACAGGTAACACATGCAGAAAATCCAATACTCTTTGCATATGCTGTGCCCTGACAACCCTTTCTTTTAATTAAAAGACACTTGTAAATATTTTGTGCAATCTTGTAGAACAGCAGGTGCATGTGTGTGTACAAAAGGAAAAAATCATGCATCTCCACTGGACAAAATAATAAGGATGTGCCATGGGAAAATGCTTTGCTTCTTCATTATCTTATATTAAATAAATGTGCAGTTTAGATGAAGGCTTAATGCAATTTCAGCCTCATTTATACCTTTCAGATTAAAGTTAGTAATAAATCAAGTCAGCCAGGAGATAGAAACTTAATACCTCAATAGCATGATGCATAGATTTAACAAAAAAGCAAAAATATTTCAATATTAGGACAGGTTATCAATGTGTATCTTTTATAAAACTCACTCAAGACAAATAACTAAACAATATTTGACAAGTCATGACACGTGACCTGAGGCATAATATCAGCAGCATATTGACCCAAGTGTTATTTTTACAATTTTTCTCTGAACTGTAAGGAATAATGAGACACTGACAAGAGTAGTTTGGTGGTTTTCCCACAATATGCCATTAATTTTTAAGACTTACAGTTTCTAATGGTAAAAAATATTTGTTTGCTTCCTTAATAATATGACTATTTTTCCATTAAATACTCAGCTGCATCCATTTAAAATTCTGAATAGGAGTTTCACCAACCCCAGCATTAGACTCTCTTTGTTTACTTTGTTTACCTCCTTGCAATTTAGGAGACTGAATTCTTTATGTGAGCAATGGTGAGAAGTCAATGGGACAATTCAGAGCATCTCTGTTAGATGTATGAGTCAGAGAATGTGAAAACCTCCCCACCGTGCTGAGATTTGAAAGATTTATTTGAATAGCAAACAGATTACTTCTACTCAAGACACAAAATCTGAAAGAAAAAACTATTTGATTGAATTAGATTTCAAAAGGATCAAAACCACATCATTACAAACACGGTGCAGCTTTCTGTACTTCAGGGAAGTTGCTGACTGGTTTTCAGTCCTTTATGAAGAAAGCCACTAATTTGGGCCAGCCAGTTAAAGACAATGAAATACAGATATCTCTTGGATGGAGTCAGTAATTCCACAGAAAACAGCAAACTTCAGAACCAGTTGGTTAAATCCATCCTAAAGGGATGGATTGAAAGCCAGCATCTTTACATTTTCACAAGCAGCCCCTCTTCCTACTAGTATCAGACTTGGGATTTGCCAGATCTTTCTAGCTGTGAATGCATTTTTGATTCCTAACTTCCATGCTCTGTGCCTGGAAATCCTGGCATATTTTCCCTTTAATAAAATGCAGAAGTCTGGTATTTTGTGCTTCACCCACATCTTCCCCTTGACCCTCACCCATGGGGTGGGTCACCAGTATGACTTAAAGGCAGGATGTCATCCTCATGGCTATTTTCCAGGCAGAATTTCTCTTTGGTTTACTGAATTTTTATTTAGCACTGAGCTCTGCTGCCGTTGTGACTGTTCTAGCCCCTGACAGCCAGAGGAATGCTATTGCTGTCTCCAGCACACCTTTCCTTCTCATAAATGCCTCCTTCCCTCAGGGGAGACAACACTACACTTCCAGCTAAACAGCTGTGCTGGTGGCAACGCTGGTGTTTCTCCTAACAACTGGCAGCAGCCATGCTGCTCACTATATTTAACAGCAGTAAAAAATTTAACATCCCAGCAGCAGCCAGGAGACAGTTGGCATTACTATGACAAGGCTGCTTATTAAAATCCATGGCAGGTATTTTTATTGCACTTTAATTGCAGAGGGTAATTCAGAAGACATACCTGTAATTTAAGTCTCCAAATTAGGGCCTGTGATTTATGACAAGGGCACTAGCAGAGTTTTATTGCAACACAGCTGTCAGCATCTGTGCTCAGGTAACCCTGGGCTCCAAATATTCTCTGCCAGAGTATAAATATCAGTGACAGGGCAAACAAATCTAATTGGGGGGTGGGGAGAAAAAAGAACCCACAAGCACACAAAACACAGAAGGAAGATAGCAACTATTTTTTCTTTATCTAACTGCAACAACAGGGCTTTCCTTCCTGTAAAACTGAGAAGCCCAAATGCCAGGATTGTCTACATGGCTTGTACCCCATGGCCACTTACAGGTCCCACACACCTCTACCCCTGCATGGCCATCTCCTTGCAGCTCTTTGCTCATGATCCTTCCACTGCAGCTACAGAGAAAATTCCTAAGGAAGGTTTTCCTGTGCATGGAGGAACCTGCTGAATAACAGACCCACAGAGTTTCTGCCAACTCCCTTCACACTGCAGTAACCACACAGAGGTTTTTAAATTAACATCCAATGCCTAACAGACTGTCAGCAGGGGGAGAAGACCAAGAACATTTTCTGTACACAGGTTAGGGGCAATTTAAGAGTTTTTCCAGAACTCTAGATTTCCTTGGAAAAGCAGCAGCCTCCACTGTCTGACTCCTACAGGGAAAGATCATTCCAGTTACAATGAAGCTGTAGCACAAAGCACATAAACACATTACTTCTTAACTATTTGAGTTCTGGCTGCTTTTTACTTTTGGGTTAGGAAAAAGGAGTGGGAAACCTTATTCTTCGATATCTTCCCTGCAAAAAGTTTACACACCTCCCATGAGTCAAGTTCAAAGCAATGCCTGTGATCAGCCACAGATTGTCGCTCCTAAATATCCCTCAAAAACAACACAGCCACCAACCAGGAGAACTTCCCCTGTCACTTCACAGTGTATCTCAGCAGTAAGAAAATAGTGCTTAACTCCCCCAAATCCACAGTATCCAGTGAAAAAAACATCCTTTAGGGGAGAGGAGTAGGCTTTGGAACCAGAGGTGGAAGCAGATAGAAAACTCAGGGGCCTGTGACCCAAGAGTGGTGTCAGCTGTATGCATGAGCCGTGTCGGCAACAGCAGTTCACAATGATATAAAATCTACTATTTTGACAATGATTAAAATTCCACAATTTCTTCCAGCATCCTCTTTAGTTCCCTCATCAGCCTATTAGCTGTGCTTTCACTTGTCCACATTTTTCACCAGCAGGAGAAGAAACACTTGAGTGAAATAAAACTGTTCTTGTTCATTAAAACGCTGAAGCAAAACATTGAGACAGTCTTAGCACTGTTCCATAATCCCAAGCTATATTTAGCAAAGCTGAAATCCTATTTATGGATTCAAATATGTATAATATCAAGCAAACTAAAGACCAATTACATCCCCAATGTCATTATCCCAGTGACAGGACAATATAAAACCCAGTAACAGCTTCTCATTGATCAGATAATCAAACATGTTTCTAGGAGTTAGGTTACCATAAACAAACTACACTATGGCCAAATCCTTCAATCTTTTCTTTGTTAATAGTTCCGTATTACTGTATGTCTGCAGTTTTACAGATTAAAGTAATACTTCTGTCTTGTCCTAAAGGAGCAGATTGCATGTTTATAGCTGATTGTTATCTCATAAAATGATGAGCATTCATCTTAGACTGGCTGTCAGGCTACCATTGGCATTTCCATCTCCATCCCTATATATTCAGAGACCAAAAGAATATCCAGAGATGTTGTTATTGGGAATACTTTTTAATCATTTTTCCACCAGAGCACAAGGAGAAACAATGGGATCCAAAAAGTCACAGCACTCAATCATCTTTCAGCCCTGGTTAGGATCAATAAGCAGCTGTGAATGGCCACTCTTCTGACAATACAGCCTAAAATAAAAATAAGAAGGGAAAAAAAAAGAGAGAGAGAGAAAGAAAACATTAATCACTATAAATCAATAGAGTAATGAAATCTTCTTGCATTGAAAATAACAAGAAAGGCACTTCATTTAATCATAATTTCGCACAGTCCAGATCCACTTTCTACCCCAAATTATGTACACACACACAGAGAAAGAGCAGCTGTGTTCACCAGCACCACACACTCATTCATCTTATGGTTTTTTCCTTTTTTTCTTTTTATTTTCTTAATGGGTATTTTTTTTTCTCTTCCTTCAAGGTATTTTCAAAGACAAACCTAAGGCATTTTAGGAGACACCCAGTTCTCACCATTAAGTTGCTTGCTTCCCATACTAAAAAGTTTTAACATGTTTTTCACCTAATGAAGGCTGGACTCTTAACAGAAACCAGATCTGCACAAATGATCAGATGCTTTTAGAAAACTGGGTGATGGCTTAGCATTTTGTCCCCAGGCATAGGAAGTGCAACAAAGAGAAAAGGGAAATCAGAGCAAGGACTAAATGTTTCACCACCCTTGTATCAGCATTAGTGGTATCGACCAGAGAAAAGATCACAGACACCCTCTTCCCTGCCTCCTCCAATTACAGGAGCATCGGAAAGAACTTAGAGAGCAAAAAGAGAGTTCCACAGCCCAAAACACTGACATAATTTTCTTTTTTCAACACCATTTTCTTGGTGCTTTTAAAGGCTTTTAATGTGCAAGAACTCCATGCCAGTGTGTGTTGTGACAGAGGGACACTGCTTCTAGCCACATGAAAGAGTCTCTGCTGAAGTGATCCACTCACAGGTACAACTGGGATGCAGGAGTTTGTTTTGTCTGGTTCAGGCTTTTGTTGCTCTGCAAAATCCACTGCACCAGTAAATCAAAACCTCTTTTTAGCCAAATGTCTTTTGAAAAAGAAGTTAACAATGTTCTCTGCTATTCTTTGATTACAAATGAGATCAAGTATCAAGGCTGTCGAAAACAAACAAAAAAAAAAAAGCCCAAAAAAACCCCAAAGCTATTTTTTATTAAATTGGTACCATTTAATTTCTACCACAGCCCAGTGAATGGAGGTGTCTCCACGGAGCACAAAAAGTACAAGGTCTGAAGTTCTCAACCATCCTCACCAACATGGCAATGACACTGCAAGCACCAGCACCTCCCATTGCAAAGCTGAAGTGGCCAAAGCTATTCATGTCAGCTGCCACTTGTTCACAATAAAATCATATTAAGTCAGAATAGGTGGCCCATTATGCTCTTGTTCTTGAAGGGTTCACCAAATTCTTACAAAGATGAAAAGCCTCCTGAACATCTGGCACCATGAGGCCTTCAGTTCCCCAGCCATGCCATAATTTGTACAATTTAAGTATTACTGTGCAGGTCAAACAACGTGCACAGCCTCAATTTAGAAGTGTTCAATAGCCAGAAAGACATTCAATAACACTTCCCCTTGGGATGCATCACACCTGTGCTGGGGAAAAAAAAAAAAAACAGCAGTCAAAAATGGGATTACAAGAGATAAATTTTCATATATTACCAAATACAGGCTTTCTTCTGTTGCACTGGAAGCCTTTATTTTTTTTTGACCAAATCATAAATATCTGTGCTTATTAAACTATATCTAGGATGCTCTTTTAATATCTGAACTGGTTTTGTGATCTCATTGTCAAAGCCTGACCAAGCTGTGAGGAATGAATTGATGAACTCTAACACATCCAACAGACAGTAGATTTAAGTGAACATTATTAGGAGACACCTTAATCCCACAGGTAGAGAGCCACACTATTTCCCACTTTTCTTGGATGCTTTCTAGCAGCCTCTGACTCCAAGCAGCACATCAACTTATTTTTACTTGATTTGTTCAGAAAACCATCAGCTCTCATTCAGAAATAAAGTCATGCATGCATCCCATGCTTTCATGACAGTGCTCCAAGATGATTCCAATGCAAATATGGAAGCCTGCTATAACCCACAGCTCCAATTCACCAAGCCCCATAACCTTTTCTGAAAAGGTTGCTTCATTCTTTCTTAGGTCAGTGATTCCCCAACTTCTCCATAGAGTCATTTTATTACAGAAAAGTTCTGCTGTGCTCTGAGACTGCAACGCTCTCTCTTGTTTTCTCTGCTGCGATGGAGTAACCAAAGGAACAATCTTTTCCTAGTTCACATTCAATGAGTCAACCCAGCTGAGGCCTGCTCATCATGAATCTGTCACAGAAATATCTTCCTTGAAGTAGCTTTACAGAATAGTCAAAACAGAGCATGACAAAAACCAACCTTGCTGATATATATCAGCAACAAATATCAGCAATCCATTTTTTCTATGCACACACACATCCTGAATTTAGTATCTCACTCCAGAATCAATTAAGTACATTGAGGATTTATGTTGACCTTGAACAATAACAGTATTTGTTTTAAAAATGCTGGAAACAGCAAGCTAGATACTACACAAAACAAATCTTGACATTTTGTCTGTCTTCAATCTTTTCTCCATCATGAGAAGCACCATATACAGACAGTAATGTCCTGGGGAAGCAACATCCCAAATGACCAAAAGTTGCCCTGCAGAATTCCTGGCTGAAAGCTTCTACAATATTTAGTATTTTTCATTATGTGCTGGCTGCTGAGATCACATGGCTTTATCTGAAACCTTCACTTCCATGGGGCATTATCTGTTCCCCAGCTCTGCACAGAAGAGCTTGAGATGATAAATTATGTCATTTCATACTGCAGAGGAAGAGGAGATACTCAGTCAAGACTAAAAATATATTTTGAGTATCAGTGTAGCACTTCACTTTCCCCACTTGTTTGCACCACACACCACCCAATTCATCACATGCTCTGTCACAATATTGCATCACAAAAATGCCTTTAACTTCAGTGTTCTACCTATTACAGTAAAGAAGGATTTTCAGTGACAATGTATTAGACAAATTAAAACCAATGTTTGCACATTTGTATTCACAATCACTTGAACAAATTCGTCTGTAGCAGCTAAAACAATGAAGAACTAAAGTCATGATCTGGAATGCTTACTTCAAAATAAAATTAGGAACTGTTGAAGTTTATACTGCCAAATTATCTTCTAGAGGATTTCCAAGCTAAAATTCTACTGCCACACTGCCCACTGGGGGAATCCCACGGGTGAAACTTCAGCCTCACTGCAGTGTTAATACCTTGGGCTTCTCCTGAACAAAACAAGGACGTGCTGTACACCTGGTTTAGGGAAAGAGAAAAAAAATGCCCATCTTGCCCAGGAAGGGTAGGAGGGAAACAAAAGAGAACATAAATAAATAAACAAACAAATAAATAAATAAATAAAGGGTTTTTACTGTGCTGGAAGCCAAGATTCAATCAACTGAGATGAAGTACTTAAAGCATTTTAAAGGTGATGTGGTTACGATGCTTTCAGAGTGCCTGACTTATTTCTTTAACAAAACAGGCAGGTTTTTGGCACCACACAGTTTGAAACAGAAAACCAAAATACATCCATAGAATGTTTCTAGAAACCAACCATGCCCCAAAGATGGCTTTCTAGTTGCCTAAAAGAATGCCAGTTCACAAGGGTATAGTATATATACATAGTACTCCGCTAGAAAATGTTAAATAAACTTCACTGCAGAAACTTCTAATAAACTCCTCTTTCCTTGACTTAATCATCAGAACTTGGGAAGCTTATGCATCAAATACAGAAACATGTAGACCTCTGGATTATTTGCTAATACAGCCTCAAAAGTAAGTATTTATTAAATATATTTGATAGATAAAAACTGTGAATTAATATCAAAATCATCCATGGCTTGTCAAAAATATTTGATTAGATACAAAGTGACTTTTCAAAAAAATCATAGGATAAAAATACCTTAAAATACTTGGAAGCAGCCTTCACAGGCAGGATCAAAGTAAATGACAATAATTTCTAATCAATCAGTTTATCTGCAAGTTAGAAAAATGAAAGAAAAAGGTCCAGTGGGCACGTGTGAAGTCTGTTATGATGTCCCCCGCTGGCTTTAGGATTTCACTTACACTGACAGATGAGCACATCTAGAAAAGCCGAGAAAGACTAAAAATGTTTCAAGTTTAAAGTTTGCTTCCATATGAAGGAATGTTGGCATTATAAGATGTATTCCTGCAATTTTGTACAGCTAATGACAATCACATCCTCAATTTTCCTATATACTCCTTACATTTTCTCTTTCATCACATACGCAAAACCAAACATGTAATTAAGTTATTGTGGGTCTTCTTTCTTTTGTTGTTGTTTTCTCTGACTTTTATTATTTACTTATAATTCACCAAAAAAAAAAAAAAGTGTTCTTTCTCTTTATTTAAATGCATAACACCAGAGTCATGCAGAATTGACAGCAGTGAAATATGGAGCTTACCACAGAAATCTCATGTCTGAAAGAGAACCTCAGAGCAGCTTTCCCAAACTCCAGCCAAACTCCCAGACTTCTGTAGAGAATTCAAACTATCTGTAACTTCTCTTATCAAGCTTGAAGAAGTTTCATTGCATCTGCTCCAAGAATTTTAACAGGTGAAAAATTGACAGCATACAACATAACTTGAGCAGATATCTAATATTCTGAATTCATGGGGGAACTAATTCTGAAGACTCTTTAATTCCTTGTTCTAGGAAAATTCCCACTGAAGTCAGTGAGACTGTGTGGGGTGAATTTAGAAACTATAACGTAAAATAGTACAATAGCAGCCAGCCCTTAAGATAAAAGAACTTCTGTAGAACTGCTCCTGCAACAAAAGCTGAACTTATCAAAACCCTCACATGGCCTCAGATGTCACTTTAATTAGAAATTAATCAAGTTTCAAAACAGTTCTTGAGGTGTATCAAATTCTAAAGCAATCCTGGGTTTATTTCCACAAGCAACCTCCAAAGCCAATGTATACATTTGCCCAAAAAACAATTTCGAGAAGACTGATGGCTTCTACTTTCTTCAGTTGTTTTGAGCAAGCTGTACTTTGTGAGGGCAGATCAAAGGAAACAGAACGAGGATTTTATCAGTTGCCATAATCTGTCAGCAGGGTTACACCCAGACAGGCATCCCAAGAGCAATGCCCAGTGTTTCAGAGGAGAGCAAAGAGAGCAGCTGCTCGGT
The DNA here is from genome assembly GCF_000738735.6 of Corvus cornix cornix. NCBI lineage: Eukaryota > Metazoa > Chordata > Aves > Passeriformes > Corvidae > Corvus > Corvus cornix. The sequence continues at coordinate 17,245,255 of NC_047056.1, forward strand.
GACATTTGAAGACCCTTGCTCTGGTAGGTTCTGCTTCCTTTAATGATGTTGTAACTACTTAGGGCAGGACAATGTGAGCATGGCACAAACCCTCCACGTGACCCAACAGGCCACTTCGCCTTCAGAAACCTTGCAGTGGATAACTGGGAATAGATTGTTCAAGGAATATTTCACCTAAACCTTACATGGGAAGCATGCAAATGTTTATTCGTCTGGCAATGCCTCCCTTACTGGAGCATTTAGTTACAGCACGCCTCTTGGCTTCACCACATTGCAATCTGTATAAAGGGTATTTCTTGGAGTTTGTTGCTTGGTTATTGGTGGGGGTTATCGGGAGCATTTTGGTAGATGGCTTTCTCATGAAAAAAGAAAATAAGGATCATTCTTTTGAGAAGACATTTCAGTAGGTAGGGCCAGATCATCAGGCTTCCTGAACCAGCTTGTGCTTTTGGGAGTCAGCAGAGCTGCACTGATTGGCCCCCCCCTGGGGAACATCCTACCCTGGTTCCTGCTGGTTTCCTCACACATAGGATCTTGTCACCACCTTATTCCTCAGGCACATTTTGTCATATCCCCTGCATTGCTCTTCATGAAAAAAAAAAACCAGTAGTTACTTTGCTCAGCCTCAAAGTTACAGTAAAAGCCCGGGGCAGATGGTTTTGCTCCATTTCTCTATTCATCAGTGTAAATAATTACTACTGAACCTGCCATGAAATAGAAGAGTAAAACATCAGCCTCACTTCTCAGCTTACTCAAATATCTTCTGGAATATCAGATCCTCCAGACTTACATGTTTAAATGCGTTAATATCAGCTAAGCTACTGCAAAATCCATTCAATTCAATCAAAAGACAATAATTAAAACTCAGAAAGGCTGAGAGGAAGTTTCTGCACACACTGAGCATAGCAAAGCTAAACATATTCCCATGAATCAAGAGCTTGTCATATACATAAATTGTAGGAACTCTTCAACCCTAAAAAGATAATTGTCATAGGGAAAAAAGGGGTTTTTCAGTTTGGATGTATGATAACATAAAAGAGTTCATTCTGGAACTCCTGAGAAACTCTTATAAAACTGAGAAAAGTCACAACTTCTTTAAAATCTGTGAAAAAAATCCCTTATTTTGTTCCTGAGGCATTACTATGCTTCAGCAGGCACCAAAACCTTGAAAGTACTGGAGTTGAATCAACAGCACATTTCTTTCAGGAAGTTTTGTTTTTTATATCCAAGAAATAAACCTTTTTATAATGAAACACTGCTTGCAACAAAGCATCCCTCTCCCCAAGACTCATCACGTCAGGTTTAGTGGCACAAGAAGTTTGTCTGCCCCATTAAAACAATCTAGTTTTAAAAAGGCGGGAAGAGGAAGACAATTCCCATGTTATCTCTTGTTTAATCCCCTAACCTTGGAAGAGAGCTTTGACATCTTCATTCACACATTCAGCAAAAGAGCTTTTTTCTAAACCAAGCTATGGAAGAGTCACCATGTGATTTCACTCATGTGTTGCTACAAAGGTACTACTTTTACTTTGCTTTGAGGGTTTTACCAAACAGAAGACTCCAGATTATCCAGCACTCATTAGAGAGAACGTATTTTCATTGGACTTGGAACATCTAAACACACCTGAACCGTGGGACATCCTCCAGCAAAAGCAGAATCAAGGCTCCAGCAAGCTGTGATTTTAAAAAAAACATAGCTGGCAAAAGCTGTGAAATATTTCCACCACAGAACAGTGTGTAAGGTACAGAAGTAACAAAAGCTAGTCTAAAAGTCTGTACCATTAATCAGGCCTTGCAATCACTCACTCCACCAGCTGGTTACACTGCAGCATCATAAATGAACACAGAAAAATTTAAATTCCCAGGGTGGAAATACCCAGCACATGCTCTTTGTGATTATTTGCTGTTATATATCACAAGGAAGCATCAATCAGGACACCCGTAAACTTCTGAAAACTTGCAGGGTAAGCACAGTTTTTATAAAGACTTAACTCCCTCAACAAGGGAAAAAGAAAACCAAACCTCACCACTGACCACTACCATACTTAAATTCTCATGAACTGCCACTGACTGGGAATAAAGAAAAGCAAATTTACCCATTTTAGGAACAACGTCTTCTAAAATAGAAAGGAAAAAGAAGGAAGGAGAAACAGATCTCACATGAGTCAACAGGAAAGGAATTCACACTGGGTAGGTTCAGAAACTCTCTCTCACCTTACAGCTGCCTTCTCTTTCATTTCCTTCCAGCTATTTCAGATCACCTGCAAGTTTTATGTCATAAAACTTTTTGTAAAATAAGTTTGTGTAAAAGGTCTCTTCTTACAGATTTTTAGCACTTTCTTCTTCTAGACCAGCTGATTTGCTTGACTGTTTTTTCCAAGGTGATCTTTAAAAGGCTAGACTGGTACACCAGTCTATCAAACAAATGCTAACTTTTATTTCATGATTTTGCCACAATCAAAGACGTCCAGAACCCTCAGGCATTTCCAAGGCCAAAAGTCGGCTTTGTCCCATGAAGAAAGGCTGAGAGCATTGATGTTTCCCTAAAGACCTCAAACAGTTCATGAGATTTATCAATTTTTTATCTACTGATTATTCACTGTGATTTTTTCCCTGTTGCTGTTTCACTTGTTAGTAAACTCTTACTTTTTCTCTCATATCTACTTGTATTCCATTTCTCCTTATTGGTGGAAAGGAATTGGTTGAAACTAAGGGGAGGTAACTCATTTTACAGTGTCCCCCTCTTAAATTGTCTTAAGCCAAGACACAGAGTTAAAGCTGCAGGATGAGAGGTTCAACTCTCTGTGCTATTGTTACGAGGCTAAGAGAAGCTGACCCAGAAATTTCTCCAGAGACTCTGTGGTTAAAGTCTCCTTCTCATCTAGCCAAGAGCTGATTATTTCTTCCTGCAAGCTTTATCCATCCGTCCTTCCATCGGGCTTTCCACTAAACCAGCAGGAGAGCTCTGAAGGGTGAAATGGGCTCTTTATTCTACAGCTTCTCCATCTTTTCACTCAGTGAGCAGAATCCAGAAGGAGATCTGAAGATTCTGTAAATAATCTCATCTATTAAGGGTGCATTTTTGTGTAGGAAAGAACAAAAAACATGTCTGATGTCAGAAAATACTTTCATAACTGGTGCAAGACTTCCCAGCACTAGTTTATATTGTCAGTGGCAGTGACTTCCAGCCCAGAAAAGATGCAGTTATCAGGAATCCCATGACCCAGATGGAAGACTTTGGATTACGTGTAAAATTCTCTCTTATCTTACCATCTACTTTGAGATAGGATAGTTGAGCATAAAATTGACTTGCATGAGAGAAAATAATTCAGAGTACACAGACTCAGGCATGCAACTCCTCCTCTCAGATAATTAAGCTACTCCTAAATAGGAAGGATATGTGTAAGGAATCCCCCTACATGCTTGTGGCCTAGAGACCTTCAGTACTACCATTCCTTCATACTAATTTTTTTCCCAAAGTTATTTGTCACTGGATAATTCCAAAAAGCAGTGAACCTCTTAACTCAGAGCTGTATTTGTCATTTTAACAGTCCAGACTACTCCATTGGATATCTTGGCATAACTGACATAGTGAAACACTATGAGTTTGGAATATTCTATTTCAGATTCTATGCTGGTGCTTCTTTGGACTTCCATACTATTTGCAAAGAAAAAACTGTGCTACAATGTTAATCGGAAAATAGAGATATAATAAACTACTGCTTTACAAAATAACTTTTTTAATGAGGCAGAGAACACTTGAAATGCTGGAGCCCATTACCTCAGCTTTACACCAAAAAAGATTAACCTTGGCCTGTGTTTATGAAGCTATCTTTAAGGAAATCGTGAAGAAAGTAAAACAGAGCCATCACAGATGTGGTTTGCACAGAGCAATAACAAAACATTCATGTTCTTTTTATTTCCCCCATTGAGATATTTTTCAGTTTAAATATCAGACATGGATCCCACTGTGTTTATGGCAGAATGAGATGTGAAAGTGTTAAACGAAGCAGAAAGCTCCCATCAGAGATTAAGCTCCTACTCCTTACAGTTGAAACACACATGGATCTCCCAGACTTCCAGATTTGCTGAAAAGAGAACCTGGAAATGTCACACATTCCTGAACATCTCACAAGAGGGAAGAAATACCACCGAGAATATCCAAACTTAAAGAGAAATCATCTCCCCAGAGTCAACTGTTATGCACATCCCATGTTGTATAGCCATGGCTGGAAGTGCTTGAAATCCCTTTGGAAATAATGCCAGCATTCAAATAATTCCTTCCATCATCTGAGTTTCCCTATAGGCCTCAATCAAATTGTTCCAATGAAATACTGTACCTGAAGCATTGCTCTGTCTCTTTGCAACTAAGCCTGAACAAATATTTATGCAGCAGCTTACATTTTTAGCTGGTAAAAGAATTCCACAAACAAACCACATAAAAAGCTACTCAGCTTTTAAAATTTATGCTTTATGCAAGAAACTGTCTTCACTCCTAAAAGACTACAGCTGCCACAAGATTTGCTTCTATTATGAGGGAAGTTTCTGTATGAAGAGAGTGTTGTACACACATAACACACCCTACAAGTACTTGGGTGTCTTGCAACAGCAAACCAAATAGTTTTAAGGGGATTATTTTAGAAGTATCTATATAGAAATGAATTTAAATTCAGAATTGGCTGCATTCTTAATCAAATATCAGCAACTATGTCACTGCTGACCTGGGATTAAAACTCCAAGCATGAAAAGGCTGTGAATATTTAAATGATGAGATCAAAGCACCCACTTTATCATTAGCACCTAAACCCATCAATTCACTTTCCCAAAGAGTGCTCAAATTTGATGTGTCTTGGTATAAAAACAAGGAAGCATACGAAATATAGCAACCAGACCAAAAATTCTGCAGCAAAATTCTTGAGCAACAAGGAGAGAAATGCCAAGTGTCCCTTGTGCAGTGTTATGGGACCACTAAAAGGGACAGTGGCACTAAATTAATTTAGTAATAAAATCAGTGCAGCCAGGAAGTGAAATCTCACAGCCAGACAGGAGCAATGCTGGATTTTCTTTATTTCTAAACAATAATAAAATGGACGGGCACAAGAAGTGTCAAGGAATATTATCAGTTGGCCAACACTTGTGAGTTCAGTTTTTGGCTTCCAAATATGTTTAATCAGCCTTGTCATCAGTGAAATAATAATAATAATAATTTAATAATAAATATAGTAATAATCCCTCACTTATAGGTCAGGAGTCAGATTTTTTTTTTCATTTATGAGCCCAGAGGAGCTTCTGGAAGGGATTATTTTGACCAAATTCACAAGACTGAGAAGCTTGTTTGAGTTTAAGAGACACTAAAACTTTCCTTTAAGTTCTGTTGAAATCTCATGGCAAAATTCACACAGAGAGAATGAATAACCCACCTGGGCAAGCTTAAATAAGGAGAAAGTTGAAACAAAAACCAATTTGCTGTGTCCAATTCTCTTTATCCTTTTGGTGTCTGTTAATTACAGAAAGTTTTACAAACACCAACTTGTGTCTCGTAGACAAGGGTTTACCTTGCTCTTTATTCCAAAATGAAATTAGGATGCGGGGTAGGACTTTAACTAGGACTTTACTCTTTCTCCCAAAATCACCTGTGATCTCATAAGCTTTGATCACAATGACGTCTCAACAGAACACAGCAGAGAGCACAAAAGGAAACGCCCACAAGCTCAGACACCCGAGGCTAAATGCTTTGGAACAGCTCTTGAAACTGCTTTGGAATGAGTAACTGCTGGAATTCTATCAGTCCTACCCCAACTGTGTGCATTGCACTGATACAGCTTGGCACTATCATCTCATTTGCAGACCGGACAATATCGAATCCTGAGGAAAGAGACAAATCCATTCCACTCTGGAGTTCAGACAAACCCCAAAATGTCCTGGACTTGAACTAACAGCTGCAGTATGGCCAAATGTAAATTCTGGTACTGTAAAAGCAGTTAATAGCTCCAGAAGATTTAATGGCACAGCCAAGGTTTATTGCAGAATAATATCCAAAATGTGATGGAAAATAATTTTTTATTTCTATATGACATGCAAGGTAATAAAAGCATTAAGACACAATAGACACAGAAGTAATTCCTATGCTTATAGGCATTACAGAGCTTATCATTGAGAAGAATTTTAATGTTATTTTTTATTTCCTACTCACAAATACTATGCCATTTTATTGATATTCAAAGCAATAAAATAATAATTTCCAATTATCAATTCATCATGGCAAACATATAATGTGATTTACTTTTTAATTAAGGAGCAGTTTCCAAGGCTGAAATAGTTCATTTTTAATCAAGAAGAAAGTTATAAACTTTTTCCTATAATCTCTGAACTCTTCAAGAGTTTAATGAGCTACAAGGCAGACTTTTCACTAAATTTTAACTGAAAACATAAAATATTAAGGCTTATTTTGTTTAGTGGTGCAGCTGACGTGATATACTTTGCCAGTGTTGATTTTGGGCATAATATGGATCAGGGTTTATCACTAGCAAGAAAGGCAATGTAGGCTGAACAAAGCACAGGAGAAGCTGGAGAGAAAGCAAATTCATTTAAGTCAAATCACAGTCCTTGGTCAAGACCAGCGGCACAAAATTCCCTGTCCCACTTCCAAAATATGGCTATTAAAGGCAAATAGAGGCATTGCAGATACCTAGCAAATTGCAAACAAATGGTTTTACAATTTGGAGAGCAGCTTCATGTGAAGCATTCCTTATTTAATCATCTGGAGATGACCTCAAGCAGACAAAAAGGCAGACTCCACTTCAAATTATCACCAATCTGGAAGCAGAGTCTGCCTTCCCCTCTGCCACTTACAGACACTGGAAAAAAACAGTAAACCAGAAGAAAACATCAAGTACAGGTACATAAAACCACTCACTAACAGCTGTACGTTGTGAATCTAGAAAAGATCCTCAGCCACTGATGTCCTGAGGCACCAGAACAGGAGAAGTGGGGGTTAAAACGATCCTGAACAGGGGCTGAGCACTGAGGTAGAAGAGTTAAAAGGAGTTTAAGGAGATAAAAACATCTGAGTGCTTTTACTTGAGGGTGGTCACTTCCCACCGAGTCTGAGGAGCAGAGCAGAAGCCTTTCTCCAATAATTATGTGGGCATTTAAGTGCAGGCAGGGGAAAGCTGGGTGCCAGACCTGTCATCAAGGAGCACGCCCAGCCCCGCTCTCACAGTGCCAAGAATGGCAGTACTCACCAGCATCAGAGCTCCCTTTGTCTCACTTCCAGATTTTCCACAATTAGATATGTTCTTTTCAGTAACTGAGAAGTGACTCAGCAAGACTAACAACCAGAACTGCACATCAAAGCAGTGGGCAAAAAAAAACATATGGAAGTGAAAGATTGTCAGGTGTTGAGTTGCCTGCTGACATTGGTACAAGCTGTTCCACAGACAGAGGTTTTAAGCATGAATTTTGGCTAAAATAGCTGCCTTTTTAAAATAAATGTCAGTAAATAAAGTTTTCTGCTTCACTATGACAAATGGATGCATTTCTTTACACATATATCTATGTAAGGACAATATCCTGGATGAAATCCTTCAGGATTTCAGGTTTTCTTTTTTCAAGCTGCAGTTTTGATTCAGCAAACAGACATCAGAGCCTGAGCCAAGGCACAGTGCTCAAAATACCTTCCTGACACTTCCTATCCTTACACACATTATAAAAATAATTGTATTTTTAGTTTAGATGTACTATTGAACATCTGTTTTTCTTTTATCCATTTATATTTTGCAGAGATAAATCCCACTAGTGTGCAAGCAGAGCCAGTCTAAAGGAGGAGGAGAAACTTTAATCCAGGCTGTCATACCAACCTCACATTTGCTGGAAGTAAGGATGATAGCCCACAGGAAAAAGATCTGATAGCATTTTTCATTTATTTGCACTGATTTCTTAAAATTATTCTGAGCAGGTTGGACATGCCTTGATGGATCTCAAAGGCCATCCTGTGTGTATGTACTAAATAGCCCACATTTATTAAAATCCAGCTTTTGGCTATGCGGAGTCCACATTGCCACTCCAATAATTTTCCATAAATTGAAGGACTTGCAAGTGTAGATTAATTGAGGCCATGAAACAGCAGCTAGAGTAAAGAAATTAGATATTCCCTTTCATAGTTTCTTCTCTTGAACTTTACAATTTCACAGTGGTGGGCAATTGCCAAAAATCAGACAGCAAGGGAATAAAAGCTAAAACAGCATTTATTAAATCCAATGGTAGAATTGGTAAATGGTTGCATATGGACTTTGATTCCTATCACATGTCACTTTGAAACAACCAAATAAACAAACATTTGAGTGTTTTGGTTGAGCACTCTGTTTGTGAAAATAGTCAAGAATAATTTAGCTTGTCAACTCTATCTGTTGCTAAACCAAAGATGATTTGGGAGTGACTCTGTTTAAGACAACTTGTGGGTTGCGTTTAAAAAAAAAAAAGAAAAAAAAAAATCCAAAACCAAACAAAACCATTACACACTAAAAATCAAAAATCTCACCAAAATCCAACTAAACAAAAAGAATAAATCCAGCAAGGCCCGTGTGCTATTTAACTGCCTGAACAGATTTTGATGCTTTAAGTATACACACAGTTTTTCATGGATGATTTCTTAACCCCCTGGTTCACTGTGGCTCCAAAGTGTGAAAGTAGTGTGAAAGGCTTTCATGATCTGACAGCAGGGCAGGGGGCAAAAGTGGGATTCTACCTCCGAAAATTGGGAACATCACAGGGTTGCTCCCAGACCAAAGCTGCCAGCACCAATGGCTCTTGGTGGCCTCAGAGTGCTGGGCGCTGCCTCTCAGCTGCCCCCAAGACATTGGGTTGCAGGGTGCTCCTTCTGCCTTGGTTTAAAAGACAAATGTCTGCCAAGGGAGCTGGGAACCTTGCTAGAATAGAAAGAAGACCCCTCCTTCCAAATTTTTACTCACTGCAAAATTACAGGCCTTCCAGGCAAAAACGTAGAAAAAGGAATAACAGATCTTTACTAGAAAATATATGCATACACACATATATACACGGGTGTGTGTGTGTGTGTGTATATATATATATATATATATGTATATACATATATACACACACACATATATACGTACATATGTATGTATATATGCAGACACGACAGAAAAGAACAAAACCAACACAGTTAGGGACGCTGTCAGCCAGCCTGGCGCTGTTTTTCCCTCTCAGTGCAGCTGCGGCCGCAGGCAGCAGGGGGCCCCGGCACGCTGCGGGAGGCAGAGGCCGCAGCGAGTCCCTCGCAGCCGGCTGGAAAAGCTCCGATGCCGCCTCCGAACATCCCCGCCTGGCTCGGCCTGCCACGGGCTCGGGACGGGAAAAGGGGTTCTTCCCCTTTCAGAAGGCTTCTGCAAACTCACGCAAGGAGCAGCCCGGCTCAGTGCTGGCCGAGGTCTTCCCCCGAGGGAAGGGGGAGTGGGCTGGGATGCTCTGGCGAGCAGCGGGCACAGGCAGGGCAGGAAGCAGAAGTGCAGGGCGAGTCGGCACGACCCCAGGCAGCCTTCGGTCCGCCGAAGGGAACACCCTAAAACACAACTGCTAAACCCCTTCTGTGCCTCCCCTTGCCCCAGACCCCTCCCTTTGAGGCTGGTGCCCCAGCCGTGGCCACACCGGGGATGAGCCCCCTCCGCCAACGACTCCGCTGGTATGGGAGGGCTGTTTCCTACTCGTTAGTGTGGCTTCATCCCTGCTATCCATCTTTGGGAGTCCTGCTCCAACAAGTAGGAAAAAAAACCAGCCCCCACACGAGACAGCCCCTCACACTTGCGGCATCTAAGCAATGATGACAGGAGCAATTCGCTGAGAAGCCCAAACCCATACCACCTTCCTATGGAAAAGGGCCGATATTCACAATCAGGCATCGAGGACCAAAAGTGGGATTCTGCCTCCTAAAATTCTGAATGTCGGAGGATTCCTCCCAGACCAAAGCTGCCAGGAGCCATGGCTGTGGCCTGCCTTGGACTCCCGGGGCCTGCATTGTAATTACCCTCAAGACACTGGGTTGCTGAGCTTTCCTTGCTATGGAAAAGGGCCGATATTTGCAGTCAGGTGCACCTTGCCAGAAGCACGATTACACCTCCTAAAACTGCAAACGCTGGAGGATTGCTCCAACACCGAATCTGCCAGGACCAATGGCTCTGGCTGGCCTTGGACTCCCAGGGGGCTCCTCTAAAATGCTCCCAAGAAATTGTGTTTCTGGCTTTTCCTTCCTGTGGAAAAGGGCTGATAACGGTGGTCAGACACGCATGGCCCTAAGTGGGATTCCGCCTCCGAAAATTTCAAATGTCGCAGGATCTCTCCCAGACTAAAGCTGCCAGGTCCAATGGCTCTGGCTGGCCTTGGGCTCCTGGGGACCTCCTAGAAGCTCCCAAGGCACTGAGTTGCAGGGTTTAAAGCCTTTCTTCCTCCAAGGCCAGCCAGAGCTGTCAGTTCTGGCTAGATCAGGTTGCTCAGCGCCCCATCCAACCTGGCCTTGAACACTTTCAGGGATGGGGCATCCGTAACTTCTCTAGGCAACAATAGGAAGAAGACACCTGTGTGACTGGCAAAGCAAGCTCAGGAAAGCTGCAAACACAAGCTCTAATAACATTCATTCATTCTTCATCTTCTTACTCAAACCTTTATGTTTTTCTTTATTGACCCACAATTGTACCCCCCTGCCTGACTTCTGTACACTGCCCTTCCTCCACTCAGGCTATATCTGATGTGGGGCACTTCCATGGATTTTGAGCTGCTTAGGGAATGGAGCATCTTTCCTTAACATCAAAGTCCTCAGGGTGCCTGAGCTCAGTGAACTCACTGCTATATGCTGCCTCATTTCAGATAATAAACGTAATAAATATCTATTTAATTATGAAACAGAGTACATGTCTTTTTATAAACGCATACTTTCATAAAATACAAAATAACTTTGAAACTTAAACTAAACCACATCAGAACGACCAGACAGTGAATGTAGAAAAGGAAAAATGCCTGCATGCATTTGGGCAGAATATTCTTGTATTGCTGTCCAGTTTCAGGAATGTCATTTCAATGGATTTTTCTTCCCCCTGTTGTTATCACCTGCCAGGAACTCCTACTGAGGGCAGCCAGCTAGCCAGTGGTTTTGGCAGAGGAAAGCTACTCCTTTCTCAGGAGTTCTGCTCAGCTGCTATAAAATCTGATGGGTGAAAATACTCTTTTCATATCCATACATTTCCTGACAATTTCAGACATTTTTTCTGACCTTCTTGTGCAGTGAAACACGGCAGTCTCATTCCAGCTCTTCATCAAGTAACAGGCAAGAAAGAAACAAATAAGAAATCTAACCTTATGGTACTGCTAATACTACCTTTGAGAGTTTTTATCAGTTAAAACGCTTTCCTTGCTAGCACTGCATAGAAGCCATGATTGTAAGATTTAACGAGACTGATTTAATGATTCTTATATTTGTTTTCCAGAAACTGGCAGATTTTCCTTGCTATTCCCCAACTCACTAAAAGGGATAAAATCTGGAATATATGACCTTCCTCCAGCTCCTGCACAAAGGCTGATCTGCTTTTATTGGTTATTTACCTTATTATGCAGTTATAAAATCTGTCAGTCACCATCTTTTGAGCATGTTCACCTAAATTAGACAGAAGGGCTCTACTCAAGTTCTCATGGCTAAATGATCTGCTAGTTGCACCCACACTGCCTTTATGGCGGAGGACTTGGGGTTTTCTCCCACCCAGGTCTTTACCTGTCTGCCTCACTGCAGCCAGAACAAGAATCATGTAGGCAATGCAGGTCATTAAAAATAATTAAAAATAAAAAAAGAAGGACTGAGTAAAGACTCTGATTCCTATTTACCCCAGCTGTGCAGGCAATATTGCACTAGCCATGGCTGAGCCTGGCTAGAGAAGAGACACTGTGTAGTCCTCACCAAGGGTCAGACTAGGAACTAAGTCATTACCAAGTACCACAGGATCTGCACAGCAGGGAAATTACAGAAATATCCCAACAGGAAAAATTCCCATTTTAATAAATCCTATCCTGTCAAAACAGCGGAGACAAATTCATAAAACATCAGGCCTCGTTTGCTCCAGTGCTCAGAGAATTATTCATTTAACACTGTTTCCTGCAATGACTTCAATTCTCACATTACTCAATAATTTAGCCAGTGTATTCTTGAACTGATTTTTTTATGAGACAAATTAAAATGATAAGCAGCAAGCCTCACTTAAGACACCAGTGTTTGACATATGGCTGCTTAGAAGGACTGAGTGTTGCTATTTGTTGTTCATCCTTCTCCTCCACCCACAGAAACTTTTTTGTTAATATTAACTTTCTCTGTGCTTTGGAAGTCCAGACCTGACAGCAGCAACACGAGTTGAGCAGCTGCTGCACAGATGCCCAGACACCACAAGAGCTCTCTGCTCTGGCTGTCCCCCACTCTCTTTGAGCAGTGACAATTAATCAGGTCAAATTGTGTCAATGCCAAAGTGCTTTGTGATGGCAATAAATACTCTGAGGGGACTTGCTTCAGATGGAGACACAGATTCATTTCAACTGGTGGCCTAAGCAGGGCCCAGGCTCAGAGGTAAAAGGCTGTTGGACTAATTTACTGCACATCCTCCATTTCTGCAGGCCTGGGAATATGAGATCATGATTTAAGAATGAGAATTAATATATTTTGCTGATTTTAACAGATGCTGGCCTCATCCTGTCATCTTTGTAAGTAGGAACAAGTCATTGGCTTTCATTGACGTACACATGCACTGCAATTTTGTCACAGTATGTCTGCTACCTAAAAATAGGAGCAAACTTTCACCTTCCTTCTTTTTTTTTGTAATGCTAGAGTACATTCCAGTAGCTAATTAAATAAAATTTCTTTCTTATACTGAGCTGGAGATGCTGGTCAACAGTTCTTGTTAATTCCCTAGACAAGATATTTTGGATTTTTTTTCCTTCTTCATCTTCACAGCAGATCATTTTAATTCCAGCCAAGACTGTGAAGCAATGCTGATTTCCCCAGATGGCTCTGCTTTCTTAGGCAGAACCCCAACAGAATGATAATTACAGGTGAGGAGATAGGAAGAGCTGTGAAACAGATGACAGAGAAAGCAATAACTACATTTCACCAGCATACACCAGCTAGCTGAAATGATCACATGATCCCTTATTGGCCTCCTGCATGATGCTGTCGTGCATTTCATTCTTCATTAGATTTCACTAGTCTCTTCCACACCTCTTTTCTATGATTCCACAATAACTGGAAAATTCCTAAAATAAGAAAAATGTTCTTCTTTCATACTTCTCGCACTTGAGAAATGAGGAGCATCAGTGAGGAAAGAGCTGTTTATTGGATTATAAGAGATGTTACTTCCTGCTATGTCCTTCAGGAACATGTGAAATTCTTTTTAATTTGGAAGCAGCTCTGCTGTGCTGCCACTGGGAGTCCTATGCATGATCCCAGCAGCCAAAACCAAAACAAAATTCACAGTGAACTGACAGATGGGTGGGGTCCGACTGTCCCACTACACTGACAGCACAGAATAAAGACATGTAATACTTCTTTGATCCAAGAAACAGTGCAAGGCCTCACACCACCTTATACAGACTCAGAAACAGAGGAGAATGTTATACACAGTCCCATCACAGGACACGAAGTAAAACAGACTGCTTTGGTGGCAGAGACTTGGGGAAATGGCTTTGTACACTCATCCATCCTGATTCTCAAGTGCTTTCATTCCCTGTAAAGCTGCTGCCTCCACACATAATTTGTAACAACTCCTTCCACTTGCAGATATCCTTGGATATTGATGAGTCGGGCCAGTAATCGCCTTGAGAGGTACCCATGAGAGCTTCTCCGATTGTACCCATTTCTTTCCAGTAAAGATTTTCCATGAAAATTATATTAGCATGCTTGCTTTCTTCCCACACCTTCATAACAGAATACAATGAGTGAAACACAGTATGACTTTATTCCTCTCTTAGAGAAAAGAGACTGTCTCTCACTTATTCCCATCAAACTGCACAGGGTTTTGGTACAACAGAGGCCTTGCTGGGTGACAGAAGAGGCAGACAAGACTTGCCAGCCCTTCTCTGCACGTCCCTGAAGGGAGAAGCTGCCCATTTGCAAAAGTGGATGTGCAGAGCAGAAGGAAAGAGCACCCAAACCATATGAAGAACAGCAGGGCACAGATTCAGGCAAACTGGACAAGCATCAGATTTTGGTTCTGCTGTGCTGTCCTGTCATTATGTGTCATTACTGGTGTTACTTTAGAGGAAAAGAGCTGATTTGCAGTTCAGTTGATCTATGTGCAAGACAGCTAATAGCAGAGTATTCCTCAGGCAGCGGAGCACATGGATCATGAGAAGCAGCACAGATTTGGCTGCTCTTATTCAGCACCACTACAAAGTGCACTGGTTTCCCACAAAGATCAGTTATCACTCCCTTTGCCCTCACCAAGGCACTCTTCTTTCCAACAGCCTTGCCTGTGACTGTTTTAAAATCCCACATCTTGTCAGCTGGCTTGTCTTCTGAAAGTCATTTCTTCTTCTCTCTGAGGAAGGACATCAGAAGAAGGGAATGTGACAGCTAAATCTGTGATTGCAAGAGCAGAGAAAGGGCCTGTAGCAAGTGATAGAAAAGAAACTGCAGAGAGTTGTCCTAAGGCCTCAAATAATTGCACACAAAGATAAAATGTGAGGGACTCCACCCATGCTGAGTGCAGGACAAGTAGTACTTAACAAATTTCTGTCATCCTCATGGTCATCAGCAACACCTACCTGAGTATGTGAAAAAATATTTAAACCCCACTGGATTTACAGTGGTGGTTTTAACAATAGATCTACCAGCAATTTGAGTGGGTGAAGCACAGGACAGATGGGCTCACAGTGCAGGGTAGTAGGAATAGTCAAGAAAAAGGGGTATTCTTGGCAATATCTACTGTTCTAAAGAAATTCAGTATATTCCAGCACTTCAGTGAGCAGAGTCATCTCCAGAACAACAACTATGTTCTAGTAAATGACATTAACAATTAATATACTACTGGCATAACTGCTCTAAAGTATTAAAATTTTCATTGGCATGAACAGATACTCTGAAATCAGCTTTATGTTACTGTAAATGTAAAGATGTTACAGTAAAAAGATGCAAAGATGTCACAGTAAAAAGAACTGGATTTCATAAAGCCCTGAACGATTACTAGTCCCTTGCTAAAAAGGAGATCATTTACAACAAATAGCCCAGCAGAAGAACACAACAAGCCAAAAACATCCACTTAAAAACATCCACTTAACAGACAACATAATCAGAAGACAGGAGTTACCCAGGTCAGGGTGAACATTTTCATGGAATCAGACATTGCTATAGGCGCCAGGCAAGTTTTTAAACTTGTATCCCAAAAACAAAAGAGTACTTGTCTGGTATTCACAGAAATTACACTTCTAACTTGTAAATTATACACTACAAGGACAAAACTGATGTTAGATACTGCCAAGTGGATATTTTGTTATGACCTGAAATAGGTCATTCAGTGATGAGGTGATTCAGTGGTAAGAATAACGAGCAATCATGCACTCCAAAGCCAGGTAGCTATAAAATGCCAGCCTTTTTCCTTTTATTATTTCCTTTCATCTGATTTAAAGCATAGCTCCTTTTCATATTGTTTCATACTATTTTCATCCAATTCCAGAATATACATCATCACAAAGTTTACATGATACATTAAGCACATATTGGGGTTGTTATTTGCTACTCTAGTCACCAGAAGGTCATTTCATGTTCCTTTTTACACTGAATACAATGCAAAGGTGGAACATCAGACAGTTTATTTGACATGTTTAGGGATTTAGCATAATTACAACCATTGCAGTTACTACAGTCTCTACAGACCTCTCTCCTCACAGTGTAATGACAAATTACTGGACATACAAAATTCTACTCTCTGAAAACAGACCTAGTAGATGAGTACAGAGGTTGTTAGCAACTCACAGATACTCCAGAGTTAGGGTTGCATCCAAATCATCTGAAAATGAGGCATACAATCCTATTTTTCTTCAAAAGAGTGGAGCTTTAGGAATGAAATTTCCTACCAGCTTAGCAAACCGGTCTCTCAAAATTTCTTAAACATCTCTGCTTTTGCTCCATAAATACGTAATAAGTAGCCTTTAAATTGAACTCTGACTGATTAGTTTTGGGGTGGTTTGGTTTTGGAATTTTTTTATGCTTTGGCAGTTCTACTTTCCTTACTATTGAGATGCAAGACTGAAAATTTTCTGAGGATGGAGAATAAAAGTCTGAAATTTCTCATTCAAATAATGCTACGAATGCAAACAGTTCTGTTTGATTTCTCAGTGATCCATCTTACAAACTCCAATATTATATTAAGGCACCAGAATTGGCTGTAAACCAATCAGCATTTTGGAAACCAGGTAGAAAAAGATGCTTCCCACTGCTTCTGATCCTCAAGCTAACTTGGGAATGTTTAATTAGAGGATCTGTGCTGTTTTTAAATGTAATCTAGGACCTAACACAGTCCATTCAAACCGGACTAGAAGGTGGAGGTGGTCTGGTCTATCAGTGCACTTTGACATCATCCAGCTTCAAGGATTTGAAATAATCCAGTTTGCAATATCACTTCCTAAAGCTGTGAACTCTTAAACATGTAACTTTAGGACTTAAACCAAGAAGGGAGGAAAATCCTCCCCACACACTCAATGATTTAAAAAAGGTGCAAGTCTGTTCATTGCTAAGAGGTTTGTTTCCCCAGGAGAAGCTCTAGAAAAGATAGAAAACACTGATATTGTAAATAAATGCTCCTGTGCTCAGTCACTAGAGCTCTAAAATATCAATCTGTGAGGCTTCCACAGAGATAAATCCATTTATTCTTTCTGCCCTGGGAGCCACATGGTTTAATAGCTGTTACAAATAGAAAAGAAGAAGCAACTGGCTAAGACATCAACTTTTCTCCAGTTTCAAGACATATGTGGTTGGATTTTTTTCCTAAATTTTAACTAATTTTTATAGCCTTAGTTGTTTTTAGAAATACTCAAATATACATTTTCTACACCAGCTGTTTATGATCTAACTAAAAATGCAGGAGTAAAGACTAAAGAGGGAAATTGAACATAAAAGGAAAGGAGCAAAATTGTCCCAAAAGGTTCAGATCTATACCTTGGATAAATGTGTGGCTTATCATCATTATTCCACAGTGTTTGGTTTGGTTTGAAATGCATCTTATTAGGATGGACTTTCTTGCCTTCCAACTCATTTCTTTGTGTCTCAAAAGCCATTGCTCGTTTAGGGAATGCTGCTTTATCCCTATTTTATATTGGCCATTGCTAAAAATGCCTTCTTCAATCTTTTCATACTCTTTTTCTAACCAGCTGGGCCATAATGAAAAAGTACCTCAGGCTGATGATGTGCTATCAATAACTCTGTGCAGCTCAGTTTCAAACCCTTATTAAATCTCTTTTGTAGTGCTGGCACTATTACTTTCCCTCTGTTCTCACTTTATCAACCGCTGCTTTAGCTGCAGTGTGTACATTTTTTTCCTTTATGTTGCCTCATCCCAAGGCTGGATCCTCAGGCAGTGTCAACTGGCCTATCCCTATTCCCTTTTGGCCTTCCAGCACAGGAGGCCACACCACACTGGCTAAATGTATTTTTCTGATTTCACCAGAACATGTGTCAACTTTTATTCGTTTCATAGTAGCAATAAATATTTCTCTGTTAAAGCATCTGGAGTGATTTTATATTAATTGACTGGTTTTCCTTCCACACATGGCTCTGACCAGCAGAAATGGACCGAGGACATCATCAGTGATTAGACTGGACACGTTAATATCTTTCAAGTTTTTGTCTTCGTTCTCATTACTGCCATGTCTGATGGTGCCAAAAGTGGGCTAAAATTTCAAGACCTTGCCATTAAATTTCCATCCAAACTAAAACTTCTAATTCAGAAAGTGTAATTCACTTAAAAATGTGGAACCATAAACATGCAAAGTGCATTCTGCCACCTTTCAAGGATCACCACACAACTTGGATCAACAAAGGGGACAACATGATTCAACACAAAAATAAACTAAGTTCTTAAGTTACTAAAAATTTCTCAGTTTCAGCACATGCTTTTATAAATCTGGATCATTAAATAAAAATGGTTCTGTGCATTTTGGTAGTTTTAGTACTTTCAACCTTCTGCAAAAAATCCTAGATATGGGAGACTTGGTTGATAGAGATATAATCTTAGGCCTGATATAGAAAACACAGGAGAAAGTTTCTCTCATGACTATGGAAAGAGATGGAAAAATGGAATACAATCTAACAGAAAAGTTCACTGAAATAGTTGCAGAATTTACTAAAGACACAGTACAATCAGGAAATCAAAAAGTAATTCATTTAAGCAGATGTGGAAAATGAGATGTAAGAGCAGCAGAACACTGATCAAGGATAAAAGGAGGGAGCCCAATTGCATTTAAATTGAGAGAGATAAAAGAGCAGAATAATTGCTAAGCAGGTTCTGTATTTCTAGGTCTAGTTTAAACTGTTTTCATTCCATATTGTATTCAACAAGAAATAGAGAGCAAGCAAAAGTCTGGGGTAGTAGCAAAAATCAAGCCAGCTATGAGAAATTGAACAGAAAGCAATAAAGACAGAAGGTTCAATGATTATATTCAGCACACTGGAAAAATTCTCCAGGGCATACACAGAGAAAGAGCAGCACAAAGATGTGAGACTCTAAAGAAAGCACTCTTGATTGACCACACCTAGATAGCTAGACAAGGAGCAAGTTTCAGTAATTTCAGCAAATCTAAAAGGATTTAGGGGGATTTGGTACAAGAGTGACAAGCAGATCCTCAGCTACACGAACTGCCCCTGCACCTTGCAATGCAAGTTCCCCAAACTGCTGTTACTGCCTGCTCCATGACGATTTGTGGCATACACACACTGGAAAGAGAAAACCCTGTACAGGGATTTTTACATATGTTTGCAGAAGCACCTCTCCCACTGATCTCTCAAGGCTTCAGAAAACAGATTTTGTTTCAAGGAACAGTGCAATGAATTTCCTCATTTCCTCTCTCCTGCCACACCATACTGCTGGAAGGGCCTGTGGGTAGAGGTGGAGACAGATGTAAAGATACTGGAATCTGTGTTTCAGGGAAGAATTGCCATGTTGGTTTTTCTTTTCCCTGTTCCAGAGGTAATCATTAATACTTCCCTACAATATTTCTTCTAGACTACATACAAGGTTCTACTGTGATTTGTTGAAATGTCTCATTTCCCTCCTCTCTTTCCAGTCTCAGGTGTGGGTTGGACTCCCAGCTTTCTGCTGGATTTGTGGCACAGCCCTGCACATGTCACTCACCGATTCAAACACAAACAGGCTTCTCAAAAACAGCAATAAGGAGAGTGCCTATACTATGCATAAAGTCCTCTGAGGCCAATGGATAACAATCATGAATTGCTTCAGTGCTAAATATTATACCAAGCAATTCCCTAATTATTCTAATAGAGTATTTGATATCCTTAATTGTGTTTCCAGAGTACAGTTTGAAGCTCCTTTTCACTGGCACATCCTCTAGTTCATCAATAGACTTGTGGCAAGTAGCTTTACTATCCATAAGTAGACAAGAGAAATATTTCTGTCATTGCCTCAGAGAAAAACGAAAGAACAGAAAATAAACACGTGCACCATTTGTATTGTATTTAATGACAACAGGGCTTTAGCTGGGAACAGAATTAAACTCAGAGCACTCCAGACAAGGCTCCACCAAGCCCTGTAATGGGACTGTCAATTAATGTGCTGGCTGCTTTAGCTTTTTTCAGACTGCTCTCTTCAAGGCTTTTTAATCCATAGCATGAAAGCCAAAGGCCCTTGCACTTAAAAAACTTGTGCATGAATGTTGCCCATGTCCCTTTATTATTACATCCCCTGATGGGCAAGAAATACATGGAGTTTGCTTCTAATGTGATCTCCTTTTAGATTTTTCCTTTTAATACCCTCTGAACTTCTGCTGACTCACTGTGTTTCTTTATGGGCGATAGCAAGCAGAGCTTCTTCATCATTAGTGTCCTTTGATCCTGCTTTCTGTCTTGCCTGCATCTCCCTCATCTGTTCTGTACATCCTGTAAGTGCCCTTTGATCTCTTGCCACTCATCTCCCTCTTTCATTCTTGCAGTAGGAAAGAAACCGCATATTCCAAATTTTTATTTCCAAATTTACAGGTGGACTTCTCCTTTTGAAATAACCTCTGCATCTACTATAACTTCAAATAGTTTGAGAAGTTGTTTGTTTTGTCTCTACAAGCTTCAGTTTATTTTCTTTCACCTGTAGCATTATTTCCTTTGTGAGGGCAGGTTTAATCTTCCTTTCTATATCTTACAACCTATGACATGCATTTTTCTTACATGTGCTACCCTGAGAGAGATATATAGGTATATAGAGATATGTTTATATGAGATATCTGGAAAGATTGCTAGCACTTCTTTTACCTCTATACATTTATTCTCATTTATTGGAAGGCAGCTGGGGAGTTTGGTTTGGAAACTGACATCTCTCAGCAGGACCAAAGATGCTGCACATGCACTTCTCACCTAAATACCAGCTGAAAGAAGGTGCAGGAGTGACAGACTCTTAGTAAACCAAATATTCTTACTTTGAGCGGAGAACATGCATCATCCTCTTAAAATGCTATTACCAAAGTAGCATTTACTGTTATTTACCAAATAATTCTCATTTCACTGCCTGGAGGCTCCCAGTGTCATCAAAGTTCCTGATTTCGTTTTATTTTACTTACAGAGAGAGCAGAGCAGATGGGGCAGCTCTTTCTCTAGGAAGCCCTGTAGGTTAGTTGTGCCTCTTGCATGCCTACCTGACACCTTTAGTCTTTCCCCACAGAACCTCACAAATCCAAGTCGGTGATCCCACAGAAACTAATTACAGAAAGCCCTAACAACAGGGGAAACATGAGGAAGGACTGAGGATTTTCTGTGATTTTCACATGTGAACTGCAGCACCCTATAAAGAAGGGAGCTGCCCTGTCTGGAGCCTGCTGCAACCTCCAAGACAGACTTCAGGGCAACCTCTTGTTCCCACAGCTCTTGAAGTCCCTCCCAAGCTGCTTCTTGGATGAAGTATCTTTTCCTTCCCATACTGCCTACAGAATTTTATGTGCCATAACTCATCTCTGGAATACCACTCAGACAGACTTGCTAAAATCTTGGTAAATCAGTGCAAACGAACTGGCTGTGAACACCCCAGCACTTGAGAGCTCAGCTCTCCCTTCCAGTGATAAACCATGTCCCAGTGACTTCCTCCAGTTCCCATGAGGATTGGGATAGACAGTCCTACAAAGGAGGCCAACGAACTTCCACCAATAATGCTCAGACAGTATTTCCTCTAGCACTAGAAACACAGAAATAAACACCCCATGGACCAAAAGCAGAAGAGACATTCAGAGTACAGAAAGTCCCACAGCTATCCCTGGCAAAACACGGACCCACACTATTTCTCCCACTGATTTTTAAGATGTTGCCCTTTGCTTTCAGGCATTTACTACAGACTGCTCATGTGTCACTTACAAATCTCAAGTCTCTCTATAAATTTGCCTTTTTTTTCCTGACTTAATTTTCACCTGTTTTCGCTTCAGTATATGTAGGTGCTTAGCACAGGTTGGTAGAAAATACCCAACTCCCTTGCTTTCAAAAATTCTAATTTTTCAATGCCAGTAAGCTTGACACCTCCAATGGAGTCTTTCAAAAATCTTTTTTAAACAGCAGTCTGAGGAGATGGCTTTCAAACTTTTTGTGTGCCACATGCTTACTTTGATGTCTGACAGAGAAAAATGTGTGTTGGCAACACTGCTTAGTCCACACTGAAAAAGGAAAATTGAAACGATACTTCTAAGAAGATTAGTTAATGATCAATAGCGACAGGTAGCTATAAACACGGTAATGGAGACCCTCTCATATTCTCTCTCATCTGGTGCAGCCCTCCCAGAACTGCATTTCAGGAAAATTAATTTGCTCCAACTCCCACTGTGGGAAAGTTACCATGAAAACAACGTGAGACAGAAAAACAAAGCCAAAGAAATGTCCCATAAAGAGAAATATGAACAGCTGCAAAGCTAGAGAAAACCACACTAACCCACCTGTAAAGAAAAGGAGAAGACTTTCACAAAGGGGACTGTGAAGTCCATGGAGTAAAATAAGAAGCTGCTCTAAATGGAATCTTCTCTGTTGGAAATGAGTAACTGTAGAATAAGAGGTCTCAAGAGACAGGAAGACCAGAGAGAGGAGACAGGGGAAAGTTTATGCACAGGATGGAAAACACTTCTTCTGGTAAAAAGGTTTTGCTGCTAAGAAGAGTCAAGATCCTGGGGGCTTTTTCTGACATATTTCTCATTTCATAATGCTGTGTTCCCAAAAGTGTTCCCAAGAAAAGCAAATCACGATTTCCACCTGAAAATTTCATATTTCTTGACTTCTTAAATAAACCTTTCCCATATAAGAGGTCAAATTTTTTGCATGCTTTGTTGTGTACAAGGACACCATTCTCCTCCATAAAACACTTGAAGGTATGGATTTTAAATTCAGGAATATTAAGCACTTAACATACAGATAATGGCAGAATCGGGACCACTGCATAAATATCAAGTCTGTCTTCGAGGGGAAATTCAGAACTGCTACTCTGAGCACTCTTAGGCATAACTCAAAATACAAAAGAATCTATCCAAAAGTAAATTATCATTTACAGCTAATGTTGTTTCTCACTAAAAGAAAATAACTGTAAGTTTATAGAAAGTAAATGAACATAAGCAAATAAGAAATCTGAGTATCTTAAATAAGCTGCAAAACATTAAATCAAGATTTACTAATTAAAGTGAAACTTTATCATTATTTTATGGTCAGAATATAAGGGCAGTAGCATAACAATGAAGATGAAAAATGTAGCTTATATGAGTAAAATAAATATATATTTCTTTGGGTCATGGTAGAACTGACAACACAGCACCATCAACTCAAACCAAATTAAGTTTCAGCACTCAGTTTGAACAGATAAGGCCCAAATCTGTATTTCCTGAGACCTAAAAATTATAACTTAAATCAAGATATGCATGGGCAGACAAAACCAACATCAGTCTCTAAAGAAAAAGGACCACAGTGCTTAATGCTTTCTTGAAAATTAGACATAAAAGAACTACATTTCTTCTCTGTGTCACTGCACCCAGAACAGGCTGAGTCTGTTCCTTACATCCCAGAACTCCAGAAGGAAGCTGAAAGTTTGCCAGACCCCATTTATCATTCAAAACTTTCAGTCTGTGTAGGAAACGCTGTATCCATTTGAAAAGTGATTTCCTCTGCTTTTTCTGCAAAAAATACAGAATAAATTACATATGCAACAGCGGTTCTACTCAATAGGTGAGGTAAGCAAATTTGGTTTACTCTGGGAGTGATTTTTCTTCTGTGTTTGTCCTACTTTTCACCTTTACAATCTGATAAACCTAGGACCAGAGGTGCCATGCTGCTTCAACATTTCACTAACAACCTAAGTTCTGGCTTCGGTCCTTGACAAAAACACTTCCTTTACTCACAGCTCCTAATCTTCTTCTAAGGAAATGTTACCACACAGAAAATTCTTTGCCATGGTGAGACAGCCCAGAGCTGCACTACTTTTGTTTTGCAGGCTCCATTCCAACCTGTACTGTGAGTTTCTGTGGAGACTTGTGAAGGAAGAACGATCCCTGCTATGTCAAATCTGGAGATCACAAATATTTTCCTTCCAATATTTAAGGAAACAAATCCAGAAGGAACATCTTGCCCTTAAGGTCCATTCCTTGATTCATGGTTCCAGTCTCCTGTCTGATCTTGGGAAAAGTTAAGATCTTTGACCTCCAGTTTCTCTTAAATTACTTGTAACAGTTCTTCCCTTCTGCCACACTTTGTCTGTCTTGTATATTTTAAAGGTATGCTCTCCAGAACAAAGAGGCTCTGGCTAAAATTTTGAAAGGAAAGGGAGGGAAGGGGAAAAAAAATGGGAAGGGGAAAAAAAATATTCTTAGTTTGAGAGTTCTCTAAAGGAACCACAGCCTGGTTTTCACACCATTTTATGCCAGAGTGATAGTTTCCTATAAGCATGGTAAAAACTGCTGTTCTGAGTCAAGTTCAAAGCAGAACCAGCTTCATTATGGTGATATGTTGGCATGTTTAATCAGGTAATGCTAAATAAATGATTAAAACAATTAACTGCATCTTGTAAAGCACTGAATACACACAGAGCAACACTAAATTGCTTGCAAACATTACCTGTGGTTTGATTTTTTATTATACTTTGGGGAAAGCTGTATACACTGACAATAAACTGATCTAAGATTTTTGTCTAACAGCCCATGGAAACTTAAAATAGCAGGGATTGAGACAAAGGGAAGCATCTAATGAAACATTACATGCCAACCATTCTATTTTCCAAAGGAATGTAACTCTTCTTTCTGCCTCAAATTCTTTATAGATTTTTGTCAACATCTTACATTTTGCACCCATAAGAAAGCAGTTTTCTCTTCCTTAAGCTTGAAATACAATTTCTCTAAGGTCATCTATCAGCACACTTTTATTCTTTGATTTCTTTTTACATAACTTCATCAAAGTAGGGCTCAGTAAATTGAGCCTAAAGAGCAGTGCAAGATGAAATGTTGCAGAAAACAAATATTCTCATTTCCCCCTAACATTGCAATATATATTAAAGACGAATTGGAAGGAAAAAAAAGTAATTTTATTTACCATGCTTAGCCTTGTTCCTACTCTTAGTTTAATGGAGATCAGGGGTGGAAAGGCAGTTAAAAGAGTAGGTTTCACAATTTTATAACATTCTAATTTACCAACCTTTCATAGTATATATGTAAAAGTTTGAAATTTACCAGTCAAAAACTACAAATCCATCTATTCCCCTTCCTTTTTAAAACAAAGGATTTTTAGAAATAAGGAAAATTTCCTTCCTTTCCTGTTATCTCCTCACCTGTATCTTTCTTCCCTTTCAAACCCATTAGTGTATTTTCATATTGTTACCTTCTCAAGTGTGTAAGGCTGGCAGTAAAAAGCCTGCATGAGAAACATCAGAAGATTTTTGGAAGACACAAAGGGATGGGAATCCTTTGAAAACTATTTTTTCATCAAAGTTCACTAATGACCTGATCATTGCAGGGCTGTGCAACTTCCAAAAGGAAAGAGATGAGAACAGTAAAGCAGTTCAGTGTGTATTTTAAACTGCAGCACGGTACATTTATTTTGGCATTTAAATTCCTCATTTCCCCAAGGACAAAGTGTGCACATCTCAAGTAACGATGCCCAGATGCTCCATGGTTATGGCTTAGCAGTCAAGCTTCTTGCTGTGTACACTGGCAGTTTCCCTGGACTCCCAGATGTGCTGTTGAAAACTCATGAGCTATTTCATCCACACCAACTTCAACAGGTCCAGCAGTCTGCCTAAGCTACTTTTGCATCAATAATATTTACCATTTTGATTTTGAAATTTGCTTGCTGGATGTTTGCAGTATTTATCCAAAATGCATTGTTTTGCACCCATTCATGACGTTAAAAGCCTGCCAGTGAAAGAAAATCTCCAAGGAGTGTGAACACCGCCAAAGCAAATGTGATACCAAGTCAAGGAAATATTTGCAGAATTCTTTTCAGCACCCACCAAGCTTTAGTGTCAACATATTTGTAATCACTGCAATCAGCAGCAAGTGAGGCTTCAAGACTGTGATGTAGGAAAACATCCTAAAAGAAGGAAGGGACCTTTCTTGACTTGCTAAAATGATTAGGGAAGAGACTGGAAGTGAACAAGCAGCACATGGCATTTCCAGAGTTACACAAGTTTAGCAGAAAGAGCTGCTCCATTCTGTCATCCCCAGCTTCCTCTAAGGCTGTGCAGAAGAAAAGAGGAATTATTTTCCTTTAAATAGAATCAAAGTCTAAAAAAAAAAAATATATATATATATATATAAAACAATGTAATTATTATGAGACTGAGTTTGTTGCCAGACTTGCTAGGACTCAGCCTATATTTTCGGCTCAGTTGCATTATCCATTTAAGGCCATAATCAGCATATATGTTCGAACCTAGGGTAGCTGATACGGAAATGGACACTTATTGATTTCCAAAGGAAAGGGATTTAGTATTTATTTAATCTCTAAACACCACTGAAAGTCTACAGACAGATGAAATTCGTCGGTTTATTTTGGTCACCATAGAATTCAAATACGAAGGTACCTTCTCTTTTCTTACATCATTTTAAGCCCATAGCAGCCAAAATATATCCAGCTCTCTTAATGACATAAGAAAAAAAAGAAAGGAGAGATGGATGGTGAGAAACAGGGAATGGAAGGGGAGAAAGGGGAAAATAAGAATAAATGAGAAAAACATTCTTTGCAATAAAGCTTAAAAGGGAGAACCTCTCCTTGAATTAAGAAGCAACACACTAAACCAAGTAATAATTTCATTTTCTCATAGGAAAAACATAATTACTCACACAATGCAAAGTTCTGAAATCATGGAATTTGCTGTAACTTTTGATTTAAAGCTAAACAGCTCATGAGTTTTCATGAAATAAAGGCAATTTTTTGTCTCATTTGCAAACAGAATCTTGAGCACCTACAAGACAGTGGATGGCCAAAGCACATCAGGGCGGGATTATCTTCCCTCCTATTTTCCTATTATCAATTTGCTCAAAGGAAAATTACAGTGGAAAGGTCATCACACTGGAGAAAGCAGCTCAGGGTTTTCAAGACCAACAAAACACACAAGCTTGCCATTTACTGTGAAAATTTAACAGTAATCCTCCTGAAAGAGCTAGTTTTAATCTTGCTGCCATTGCAGCTTCTGATTTTCTACCTTTTCCTTGTTCTTTGATTTCCATTCAAATTATTTAATGAAAGGATGATAAATTCTTGACCTTCCTCTCACGGGCAGTCCCCCTCTGACATTTGGTAATGCTCCCTGATAGGCCACTGTGCCTGCAGGGGATTAATACTGTATATTAACCTTCTAAACTGAACCCATTAGGAGAATGTAAATTAGGCAAGTCCTCTTGCTGTACTTTTACCTTTTGATAATTCACTATTGATAAAATTTCTGATGCTAATCAAGAGCCAGAAGCTTTCTTTTTCAACTGTAGAGCATTTGGAATGTTTTCTGATATGCTACGGCTTATTCTGCTTCCTGGGAGAACCACACCCCAACTCTGTTGTTGTGTAAATCAATAAAACTGTAGGACATTTTGGGTTGATTTTTTTCTATTTTTTAAATTTTTTTTTTGAGTTTGCTACCACAGATCATGGTGCCAGGACAGACTGCTATGCTCTGTGACTGTCTTCATGCATAAGGAAAGCTGTGGGACTCCACTGAAATGTTTCTGCTTGGACTATCTTATGCACTCTCAGGAGAAAACCCATTCTTCCTTTTTAAAATCCCAGAGGGTGCTCAGACAACCACCATGCTTGTCAAGCTAAAGTTAATTATATTCCCTGTTCATTCCCTGTTATATTTCACCTCTGAGTTTGTCACCTTCAACTCCCAGCCTTCTGACTTAGGTATTCTCCTCCCTGTCTGACTAAACACCCCAATAGTGTCAACATTTTGTCCACTTGGACTATTCTGCATCTATACCTCCCAGAGGAGGAAGGACATGTGGTGGCACAGCCAAATCCAGTAAGTCTTCCCTGAAAGTCAAATACTGAAAGTCTAAGCCACTTTCAGGTCTGGGCTTGGCTGGGTCAGTATTAATTTGCACTCCAGTTCATTAGTGACCACAGGCACCAAATGTACACATGAGGTACCTTCTGTACCCCAAAGGTGTGATAATTCCTAAGGTATCAGCCAAAGTCTTATGGTCACAAAATCATCCTCATTTCTCACCTGGGTGGTAAAACACAAGAGTTTCAAGATTTCTCCAATGTTACTTGCTGGAAGAGAATCCTCCATCCTCACTGTCATTGCCTCCACAGAAGAATTCCCCACTAAGAGGCAATTTTCTTTGCTCTTTTCAGTATGCCAAACCAAACCAGGTTATTCCACATCTGCCATCTTCTCTCCTTCAGCAATTGTCATATTCCCAATACTTGCACTACTTTAAAGTTCACCCCTGTTACACAACCTTTGTTAAGCTAATTCTAGAAAGAGGCAAAGACAAAGGAAAGATTTCAGACAGGAGTTGCATCTTCCTGTTCCCAGGTCAGGTTTGAGGCATACCACAGAGCTGGTTTTCATCCATAGATTGTATAACAATTTGATTTTGTGTCATTTTTATTCCTAATGAGAAAATTGTGAGGAATTAATGCAAGTCTTATCAAAGTTTAATTACATTACCATTAAATTATCAATGCTTTCAAATCAATAGTAACAGACTCTTTTGTCCAAGGCAGATGCCAGACTGATTGGTCAAGAACTACCAAGAACAGTCTCTTTAACGTATTTAAATGTTGTAAACTTGTTTCCTTTCATTTCAGGGAAGATTGTTGTGATTTTGAAAACTTTTCAACTACCCTGGGAGGATTTTTGCAAATTATTTGGATCTGTAGAATACAGCATATTAACAGTTGCTGTTGAGGAACCTTTTGACCTGCTCCTCTCCTGTAAGGGACAGGGCTCCAGAACCCACTTGAAGACAGACTCAAAAAAGCACAGGGGTCTGTGCATGTAATGCTGTGTGAGCCCATGAGAAATTGGACTGAGGGGCTGTGGCTTGGGTTTTTACTTACATCCTTTTAGGCCCCTGCTGTTCCCTGAGGAGGGCCAAGGGAGGAGTCGGGTGCTTATGGAGTGAGTTATGCTTCACTGAACTTCTTATATTACACAAACAAGCAGAGAACCAAAGAAAAGTACAGCCTGGTTTTTGTAGACATTTACTGAATATTTCTAACCAGTTCTGAGTTATCTTTTTTTTTGTCCAAATGCAGTTCATGTGGCCAATAATAGTTTCAGCTTTGAGAAACTGGCACGCTCTGAAATGTCATTTGTCTCTGAGGTATCAGTCTTTTGGCAACAGGTTATGCCATTTTTGGAGCAATTTGACACTTCTTCTCAAATTTTCCTCACTTTGTGCCTCCTGATTGTCATCTTTACTACAGTAATAATAACTTCCCCCTCAGGTATCATTTATAGCAACTCAGTCGAATTAATGCATGTCAGTAAGTAAACATTCTCTGTTTTGTTACCCATGAAGCAGATGAAGAATTTTCATTACAGCTTTTGAAATAATTTAGTTGAACTTCTTTGACAAGTTCTGTAAATTCATGGGGCTGTTCTGAATTTGCTTTCCTTTGGCTCTACCATCCACTCATAGGAAACCTGAAGGAAGGTGGAATAAGGTTTTCAGAACGGCATAATGTAACTTTGATTCAGCACATCCTATTAGGTGATTTGGTTTCAGTATAGCCATTGGGACCCTGGGGATTCAGCAAATAGTCATCGTTCCTCCACTGACACTGGGCCTACAGTCAATCAAGTGGTCAATACTACCATGGATAAAGATTTCTGAGTGATAGAGAATTCAGTATCTTAGCAAAAAACCCTTAATTTCATTGTCACAGATACCACACTTGTGATGGATTACAACAATACTGATCAGTAACATCAGCAATCATGGACAGAGCATTTTTTAAAAAAACTAACCCCTCTTCATTGATAATTTCACATGTGGCAATGCCAACATGGACAATAAGACAACTGTCTCCAGTCTCCTGGATAGGAAGGGTCAGTTGCTCTCTGACTGACAATGAGAATTATTTACAAACATCCTTCCAATAGTGACTTCAGATTAATTGGTTGAAACTCAAACCAGTGGATTGCCACACCCAGGCAAACACATCAATGAGATCCTGGACCACCCAGGGAATTAACAATTGACTTTCACCCTTTTATCTCCCTCTCTGCTTAAATTCGATGGCTCAGTTGGTTTCTAGACTGTATGCCAAGTTGTAATTTAACAAAACTCAATCTAACACTGAATTGTTAACTACGTGGATTATTTAAATGCCCCTTTATTTTTCAGCTGATGATCTTCTATATGCTGGATATTATGCTAATGCCTGGTTACAGGCCCAAAATGTTAGAGTAAGTTTGTTTGTGGGATACAGTTTGTTTGTGGGGTAATTTTAACAGTGTTTCATGGAGGTTTGGGCTATTTTGAATACTATAGACCTCAATCTTTCTCCCAGCTGTCTCACAGCAGGGCAGAAAGAAAGTTGATTAAATAAGTTCATTGTGAAGAGAATCAGAGCATGTTCTGTTGAGGAGGACTCAACGTTTTAAGTGTGCGCACCTGAAACACTGTCTAAAGTAAGTTAGAAGATTCACAGAAAAGACAAATCACAATGTATAAACAAAATGCGCAATGGCATTTTTTAGTGCTCACTGGGTTTAGGAATCTAGTCTGTGTTTTCTGACATGATAGGAAGATTCTTGAAGAGACAAAAATGTTACTGATGTGAACTACATAAATATCTGCTTCCTAAGGTTGCCCTTGACAATAGATACCCAGTAGGTATTGAGTGCTTGCCCTCCCATTACTTCTTGGGGTTTTCCCCTTTCCTTCCCCTACAAAACCTTCTTTATCTTGTCCAAAGATTTTTCTCACTTTCCCTGTTCTCTCCCACATCTTGCAGGGATGGGATGGGAGAGGGAGTGAAGTGAGCAAGCAGCCCTGTGGGTGCCAGAGTCAACATACCACAAAAGGTGATATTGTATCTTCATCCCTTTTCCCCTTAAGTACCTGATGTATTGCTCTTTAAACATTGCTGAAATCAGTAATATCTCTAAAGTCAGAATGAATTTGGAAGCCAGCTGGCAATATTCAGGTTATCAGCATGTAGGTTGTAATGACAGACAACATTAGCTACTATTCTACTTCTTAAAAAATCTGGTCAGAATTTAGCTCAAGGCAAGACTCGGTTCATATGTGAATATTTACAAAGTTCATTGACTCACAGATTTTCACCCAGCTTTCATTCTGGTTTAGAAAACATCGAGCATCAAAAGACAAAGTCTAGACTTAATAAAAGGGCTGTAAAAATGAAGGTGGCAAGCAAACAGTGACTGGAAATTTACATCAGTCTCAGAGATCTTCATACATTTGAATTTAATGAAAGCATTGAGATTGACTTTTGAGGTTAATATTTCAGATTAAACCTTAATAAGAAGACAAAAAAAAAAAAAAAAAAATCAATGAACGCAAACTGAGCGATTACACTTTTCCATAGCCTAGGTAAATTGGAATGTACTAACTCTACCAGGAAGCAAATCTTCTAAATATGCCCACCTAAAGGAAAAAAAAGGAGCAGCGGATTAATATTTGTAAGCACACAGTCAGCTGTCCTAGGTATGGAAAATAACTCTTTTCTAAAGCTCTCGTACACACAGTGGTATGGATTCTGTCCTCTTCTATTTTTGGGAGATCAGTTAATATCCTATTGGTTTTTAATTCTTTTACTTCATCAGCAAAAGTGAATCTTGAGAGAAGCAGAATGAGGCCTGCAAGAGCAGAGAGACTAAAAGACAGGAGAAATGTAACAAAGATGTACCATGGACAGAAGTTATTAAAGGCTAAATTGGGGAGATTCTTTTTTTGTTTTGCTGCAGGCATTTGATAAGAAGCATTCTCAGCAAGACAGATGGGACTCAAAATCTGAGTTCAGGAACAGCAGAAATATGTTTCAGGAGGCTGTAAGGAACAATACAAAATAAAGACATTTGCCACCAGTTCACTGAAACTTAAAAAAAGGAAAAATTCCCTCTATGTGTAGATTGCAACTTTCCTGACTGTTACAAGATTCTACACGATCAGGAAGCTTAAATTACCACTTAATTTCTGTATGATTCTAGCCTTCCACTGAGAGCAAGCTAATATTTACTTCATGTTCCCCCCTCCCTTGCTGCAATGGTTTTTAAGGGGGCACACAGTTCATTGGCTTAGTTCTGTTCCTATTCCTTGGTGTCCGACATTTTCAGACAAACTTCATCTCCAGAGAGAGGAGTTAGATGTAAAAGCCAGGCCTACCTAGCACCTATGAGCATCACTTTGAATCCTTATGGAAGCCTCCATAAGGATGCTGTTTCATGAGGTAGGCAGTAAATTAACTGATGCTATTTTCCCCTACCTACAAGCAGCAACACCCATTCTGTGTCTTGGTGGTTTGCTAATCAGAAATGTCTTCAGGATCAAAAGCTTTAATGGCTCTGAGGATCATGCAATTAAAAGTCACTGATGAAGCAATATCCTAAGCAGCTCAAAATGCACTGGATTGCTTATATACAGAGCAAAAAGTGTAAAGTGACATTTAAAGTAAACACATTTTAAGCATATAATGCTGATTACAGCAGTTTTCAAGGAACATTTAATTCTTTCACTTTGCTTGTCTCTGTCGGTGTGTATGGTCACTGTTGCATGCAGGTCCAGCAATTTCAAGAAACAGAAAAGTCAGGTCTGATTCGATGTGGCATCCAGTACATTCACCCATGCCCCAGTCAAAGTGGCAAAAATCTGAGCTGAACTGGAAAGTGGAAGCAGGCTGAGTCAGCACTTCACCTGACACAACCCAACCCAGCTTTCCCTGGTATTTCTCTGCACTGCACAAGAATCATAAAAGTAGCCCAAGTGTGAAGATATTCTACATAATTCTAAGATACTACTTGTATAAAATTCACATAAAAATTGTCTCCTCACTTTGTTTACTTGGCCAACTGATTGTTCATAACAATGTAGATTGAAGATTGCTCTAAAAGCATTTAAAAACGTTGACTGTTTTAGTTTTGTTTAGAAGAAAAATTACACCCCATTAAAGTTCTCTTTGATGTTCTGGCTGGGTCAGTACATGCTGTCCCTTATTTTCAAAACAAGGACAATTATCTGCAGGCACACAAATCAATAATGAGCATTAAAGATAAAATACTGCAGAAACAATCATGTAAGGTATTGCAATATCAAAGGAAGGCTCAGCATGATGTCTAGCTTTTGGTGTCTGGTATGCAGGGCAGAAACCACAACTATATTTTAAATGACTGCTGAAGATAATTTTATTCAGCAGGAAACTTAAGAGAAGTCTGGAGGGAAATGCTGAGCAAAGCCACTCAAGACTGAGCCACTAAGGAGCGATATTTAAGAATATTCTCCAGAGAGCAGAAGCTTAGAAACTCTCTTTCAAATTTTTGAGCACTTTCCTTTAAGACAAGAAAAAGCCATGTGCCTGCCTTTCATTTAGCTTACTTATGGTAAAGCCAGGTCACTCTTTAGTCCATTGCCCATTTTCTCATGTGTCTTAATTAGTCCTTCCTTCAAACTTTGTTCTAGGCCACGCATGCAGCTGTGGTGAGACTAATGGCCTGTCCTTTCCCACATCACTTCTTCTCCATTCCTAAATAAAGGTACTGCATTTGCTATTCCATAGTCATATCCATTCTCCCCAAAAGTTTATTAAAGATGCTCAGCCACAGCCCTGCAATTTCATGTGACAGCTCTTTCAGCATTGTGTGAAATTAGCTGGTCTCCTGACTTCATAGGATTAAGTTCTTTGAGCTCTCATCTAGAAAGTGGTCATTTCTATTCCATAACCTCACGGCTGCTTGCCTTTGCTCAAAGTTCACCATCCTAGAACTGCTCAATCCCAGCAGAAACCGTCCAGTTCAGCTCTTAGCTATGTTTGGATTATGTTCCACTCTCCTTCATTGTACAGTGAACTATTCAGCCATTGCTCTTTTTGGTTTCTAAGGCTGAAGAATATTTTGCCATTTCATATTAATATTTTTTTCAAGGTCTCTCTCAGTCTGGCTTGTGCCAACTGTCATTTTATTCCTGTATTCCTTGACTTCTTGTTGAATCTGGCTTACAAGAAAAATTTTCTCTCTTTTTCTGTGTAAGGATTGTCCTCAAATCTTTATTTTCATTCTTTGGAGTTTAAATCCTGACTGGTGTTGTTGGACATTATAATGAAGCACTAAGAAAGACTGAAGTAATACAGGAACAAATAATGAAGCCTACATATTTGCGGCATGACATCAGAACACACAAAAGGGTTACATGGAGTGGCTCGTGCCAGCTGAAAAAAAGAAACCATGAAGATTGGCAGATATGAAAATGCAAAAGAAATCCCAAGGATCCCAGTCATAATATGGTTTATGTACGTGAGACTTCCCTCATTCAGCCATTCAGATCAGGAAAAGCTCCACAGAAGTCAAAGGAATCGCTTTCCATTAGGGAGTAATACAGAGGGGAATTAGGGCTGCTGAAAGGCAAGCTAAACCAGTCTGAGCAGCCACATCCTGACTTCTGTTCACTGACAGCCCCCTTTAAATGGAACACCTGCAAGCAGGGACTAGAATTGGAGAAATAGATAATGCCCCTCTGTCCAGCTGCAGTAGCCCAATATATTTAATGCTACTCAAGGAATATTGAGAGATGAATGGTTTATTACTCTGTTAAAGTTATGCACCACAGACACTGGAGGGAAAAAACCACTGAGTAAATCTCAAGAGTGTATTACCCAAATTCATTAAAGCCTTTCCTGTAGATCTCTGGCAAATTTTCAGGTCCCTCATTAATTCTACTCACATCTCCAAGTAAATCCATGGTAAATAGCAGTGCAGATCTCATTTAAATGTGGTCTTGGAGTCAGACCAGAAATCACCAAAATTGCCCATTTGAATTTAAGGGAGAGGATAAACAGGTACCATCTGGCTGAAGAGAAGCTGATTTTTATTGACAGGAATGACATGAGGTATTACAGAATACCTGAGTATAAGAGAAGAACTGAGAGAAGATTTCTCTCTGGGTGTGCTGCTCTGACAACTCTCTGAAAGTGGCACTAAATGCCAAAGTCAGCTGAAGTATATTCATCCTCACTAGGAAAAACAGCAGAAAAGTTGAGCACAATAGACCTTACCATTAAAAAAAGAAAGAATTATTCCATCTCCAAGTGTTTGTGTCACTCTCAGGAAGCAATAAATCCAGCTGACCTCATGCTGGGAGAAGGAATAGCTGTAGCTACAAAGGAGTATTAAAATACAGCCCTCTGACTGCATTGGGTGGCAGTGGATAAATCCAGCTTATTGAACCTGCTGCTGGAAACAGACTGCTGTAATCAGAATCCCACTTTCCTAAAGAACCATCCCTCCTCTCCTGATATATGCTGTCCCAACACAGCTTTTCAGCTGGCTCTTCCTAAAGTTCTTCAAGTCTGCCAAACTGATTGGCCTGCTCTTTGTTATCTAGCAGCTTTTTCCCTGCGTTTTCCCACTGGTAGGGTTCAGGCACCAGGTGCCTGTGTAAGCACACATTGACCTGAGCCACATCATCCACCTTGATCCAGCTCTCTTTTCAAAACTTTGCTTCCAAAATCAATTTCATTCCTGCTGAAATGATAGAAAATAAGGATAGTGTGGAGAAGGATCACAAGTAGTAACACAGCTGCCAATTTGTGAGGTCTGTAATACAATACAGGTATTTAGCAGCAGACAACCAACACTTTACAAAAGTTTCAACTTTACCCAATACTGCTCTTCTTACCTGAGTATCAGCAAGGTTCTCTGGGGCTCTCTCACTGTCAGCAGCACTAACTCCTGTGCACTAGCACTACCAACTCCTCCTCCTCCTCCATCATGATAACTATTTCTTCTTTAGTCTCACCTACTGCTATTTGCCTAATTATCAGTTCTTTCCTCCTTTTCTTCACCTGCTATCTGGCAACCCCAGCTGATCCTCATGATCCCCTTTTTGCCTCCTCAGAATTTCTGAAGGAAAAAACAAGATCAGGTGTCTGCTATAGGTTTATCCTCTCAGAGTTTGGTTCATTAAGAAAACCTCTCCCTTGAATTAAATCCCGTGTTGCCATGGGTGTGGACCAGAGCTTTGTTGCGGTTACATGTAAATATTCATGTTTAATCAGAGCACAGATGGGTCAGGTGGACCTTTTAGGATCAAGCAAGCAGTCTGGTGGGAGAAAAGCATCCAGCTGGCTTGGGTGGAGTAGGCTGTGCTTTTCTGGTTTTTGTGATTTTATTTTCTCATTCTCTTTACTCAGATTATCCCTGAGCAAATCCATCTAACTCCTTTTGTTTTTGCAAGGAGTCTCCACCTCAGCACAGCCCAGGTAACACAAGATCAGAAATGCAGATATCTTCACCTTGCCATCACCCCAAGGACCTGCGTCTACCTCATATTTGTCTCCTGGGCAATTCATACCTTGACCAACACCTCAGTGATTCTTTGCCATGAAGGGAAGCACAAGTAAACCTAAAATGAGTTCCCAATCCCTCCTTTTCACAGGTCCTTTCTCTTTTTTTGATCATTATAACTCACCATTTCGCTTGTTGCCCAGGATGATAAAACCCTGCCGCGTCTTTAGTTCTGAGTACACCTCCAGGTTCTGTAGAGCTACCTTGTGAATAACTTTTTAGTGAAAAACATTTCTGTCTGGCTACTGCCATGCTGCTGATATTCACTTTTAGACTCCCACTTCCATCTTGCTCACTGTAATATCATTTAATTTGGCTTTTAAAAATTAAAGAAAGGTTCATAACCATTTCAAACATGGCACGAGGTATCCTATTCCTACCCAATCCCTTCACCTACAACAGTTTTCACTTTGTATTCCTCTGTGGGCTCCTTCCTCTCTCAC
Source organism: Corvus cornix cornix (assembly GCF_000738735.6). NCBI lineage: Eukaryota > Metazoa > Chordata > Aves > Passeriformes > Corvidae > Corvus > Corvus cornix. Next base: position 17,281,937 of record NC_047056.1, read on the forward strand.
AAAAGTCATAAACTCATTTTCCTCCTTCACTTTTAAGGTATTTCATTACCTCTTCCCCAAAATCTTCCACTACCTATTGAAAGACTATTTTCAGTCCTTATTGGGCTTATGACCTTTCCCACCATCATTTATTTGCTGTAGTTTTTTGAATTAGTATCTTTCCACTTGTCTTCTCTCTGTTCCTTATGACATCTTCCCCCTAAACTGTATATTCTCCTCAGCAGCCATATAAGCAGATAAAGTCATACACTAAGATAACAAAGCAACAATCTCCTGTTTCCTTACTGTCTCTGAGGTAGCTGCATGTGCTCACCTGTGGCCTCATGCAGCAGCATCATCATTACAAAATCTGAGGGAAAAAAAACACTAAAACAAGCAGAGATCAGCATTAAGTCCAGTAGGAAAGTGGAGGTAAAATCATTTGTGCTGAAAGGAACATTTGGACTACAAATGCATTGCATGCTTAGAAATACCTGATAATTCGCTCAATTCAGAGGACTAAAAGTGAAATGATTCCACTTCCTTGCCTCTACCTCCTCTCTTCACAAGTCAGCAACTCCTGTATTAGTCTAACATGATCTAAATATGTGTCATTATTACTTGGGTTGTGTCAACACACTGCACGTGGACCAGGACCCCAAAGCTACAGGGCTCTTCCCACGCAGAACCAGATGGAGAACACATTCCCAGCTATGTCGGGGTGTATCCTGAGCAGCGCCACGAGCCATGTTTTCAAACTCGACTCTCAGAAATAGTATGTCAAAAAAAAAAAAAAAAAAAAGAAGAGAGGAGAGGAAGAATTTCTGTCCTGAGTGAAGATCATTTTGCACACCATCTGCAAAGTGCTAATTAAACACACTTTTTATTTGGCAGGGTAAGATATTTCAGAACGATATCTGTAAGCTGTCTGCCAGCTCTTACTCACATTCTTTACATCACCAGCAAGAGGCCTTATACATTTTGTTTTCCTTAGGTAAGAATCTGCAATATGCAAGAAAAGTTAAACTTTGTAAATTGGCTTCTTAGCATATAACTGAAGTCAAGTGAACTCCAAATGAATTATTTTGATTTGTTTAAAAATGTCACATTTTAAGTCATGGTTTTGATATTGCATGCAGGTATTAGGTAAGAATTTCAACAGGTGATTTCTGCTATATTTTCTATATCTTTTATGTGATTTTCAACTAGAAACAGCAAGGACTTCCTGTGATAAAGTACCATTAATAATTACATTACACAAACAGTTTATTTTATGTTCCCCTAATCCAAATCTTTCTATTTTGTACTTGCTTCATATGGTCAAGTTTTGTTGGTTTGGGGTTTTTTTTGGTTTTGAGGGTTAATAAATCATTATTATTTTTATAAACATAAAGAGTACTGCCACAGCATTTTACTGTTCTAACCAGAGATTAACAGGCTGCAAGCTACAGCTTGCCTGTACAGATGCAAACCAAAGAAAGGAATTTATCTCACAAAGAGGGTAAAATTGTGTTTAAGAAATGCAAACACATCCAGACACAGAGGAGACTTTTTGGAACATTTTTCAGGGGACAATAACGATGACAGGCAAATGTCTACTAAAAAATTCTTGGTATGTAGCTTCTCCAGAACCATCCATGAAAACTCTGTCCTCATGCATAACACCTGTCAGGATATCTGAACAAGTATGTGCAGAAACAGAAATGACAAGAAAATTTTCATGAAACCAGATTCAGCTTGGGGGATAAGGGGATGGGGGGGGTGGAGAAAAAAAAGGAAAAAAAAACAAAAACCCAAGGCATCTGTCCTTCAACACACACAAACCAATGAGATACTTTCTTCTCCCTCCTTAGGAGCATGAGCTTCTGCCTTCACCACCCTCACTCCCCCTGATGGAGTTCTTCTACTGTCAAAGTTTATATTCCCATTGCCAGAGAAAAGGTTGGCTATTTGTAAGCACAACAAATAACCTGATTTAGCTAGGACATGCAGTAAGTAAAACAGCTGTATAGATATCATCTTAACATAGCTGGCTGAGGTCAACTGCAGTTGAGAAAACAATACATTATTTTTATCAATGTCAAGGTAAGGATCATCTGATTCCAGCTGGGATTTTGCCACAAAACAGCTGTCTGGAATTGCTTATCCCACTATAAAAGCAAACCATCATAGAGAAATGTATATATATTATCACTGCACACACACAGAGTTCTCAGCCTTTGCTGAGAGAAATGATATCCAAGACAAGCAGAAAACATTCCTGGCAGATGGAGGAATTGTGGATAGTGAATAACTTGGGGTAGTCTCACTCGTCTCATCAAAAGGGCAAGAAACTGCATGTGAGAGGAGAGGATCACTCTGGAGTGGAAATGCTGGAGAGCAATATGTAGCTCTGTGGGGGAGAAGAGATGGGAGAAAAAGGGATTAAGTAAATAGAATTTCCTGCATTGCCCCAGCCAGCCACATGTGGGGTCAAGCAGGAATTACCATGGGTTTATTAAGTAACATGGATGTTACTTAATCAAGACTTAATGAGATCAAAAAACATCGGCAGAGTTCATCAGCTGGATACCACTTCTTTCCACTAGTGCACGCAGAGTTTTAGGACTGACATCTCATTAGAAATAACACTGCCGACTTCCCACTCCATTATCACACAGAGTCTAAATCACACAAAGAATACAAACATTCAGAGCTGGAGTATCACACTGTGTTGTTTCTCTTTCAGAATATATTTTTTTAAGGCATCCCACAAGCATCTCAGTTTGAATTTCACTAATTCGTGTTCTATCCCCATCCCTGGCGGCCTCTCAGTGCCGAGTCTAACAACAACAGAGCTGAGTCAGAAACAGTAGGTTGAATCCATGACATCCAGAAATAGGAATATTTAGGAATGTAGACACCAAATCAAGTGGCCAATGCAAAAACATCATCCAGGTGAGCAAGGCCTTTCTCACACAGAACACAACCCTATGGTTATTGTGAAAATGTTGTCATGAAGATCCAGTACTCCCCAAGAATTTCTCTATTGCACCGGTTACACAATACCCTCAGCTTCTTTTTTCCCCTCTTTACTTATTTTGTTTTAAAATAAATACTCTTATGCTCTGTGCACAAGGTCTTATTTGCCACTTACATTGTGGTTCTCATGTGCACGAGCACTGCTTTAATGAGCTGCTTGGTATTGTTTCTTGTTATTGCAAGCCGGTTTCACCATGCAGTCTCTAGCTGTCATTAAATTTAAAGAGAGAAACAAGCCCCACTTTAACTGTCTGTCCCTTGGAAGGAGAAACTTGAGAAGATAATGAATGAAGGAACCTTTAAAGCTTTGAAAAGTCATGTACCGTCGTAAATCTTTTACTGCCTCTCATCTTGTATTTCTGCCTTATTTCTTCATTTGCAAAGATCACCTCTCTTAGAAGCCAAGACATCGAAACAAAGGTAATAACTGGAACAGAGCAGAGAGGTTGTAAATCCCACTTGGATTTTGATTCTTCCCCACACTACAGAGTTGAAAGTTTTTGAGCAACTTCTCATCTGTGACCACCAAAGCCCACCCTCCTGAATATGCCTCTGGATTCTTGGAATTTGGACCGCGAACTAAGCGACCTGATGGGAACTTTTCTATTTCTCTCTCTCTATCTCTCTCTCACATTTAAATACTGTTAAATAAAATCTGTACTATTGTCTTTGGCAGATGGTCTTGTTTGCACCTTAATTCAAGAAGAGGCCTCTCTAATAATCTTATTTCAACATACATTACTGCTACACTTTTTACATTTGTAACCTGACAGTCCTCATGCTCTCTCATGTTATTTATTATATAAATAATATAGAAAATCAATGTATAATATACAAACAATATATAAAATCAGTGTTTAACTGTTCTAAATTAATTAAGGTTTTTCCAGCTGTTATTGTTCTTGCTGACATAAAAACATTCCTTTTCTCCTCCATGGTAATTCAGAGCTCTTCCCCAACACAAGCAGGAAAAGAAAAAGAAAAAAAAGAAAAGCTTTGTGTATATATCCACCATCTTTTGTGTATGCAAATAACCAGCAGATGAGTATTTATATTTAGGATTAGAGCTTTGAATAGACAAACAGCAGATAAATGTGTGCCCTCAATATCTAGGTTACATCCTTTAGGAATTTAGCCTAATGTTATCATTCCATAGGAAAAAAAAAAAAAAATTGAAGAAACAATGAGAAGATGAGAAATGAGCTTACTTTGAAATATGACAATAATGATACACAAATGCTTGCCAGAAGCACATTAATTGCATTCCTGAAAAGGTTAAAAGTTCAAGAAATGTTATATAAGGTACAAGATATAATGAGATGTAACAAGTGAGAACCAGGAATAGCTGTGTTGTAAGTCAGAGGACTGTGCAAGCTTATTTACAAGTCAAAGGAAAAATAATCACCCTCATATCCCTGTAAAAGCCCTTTCCAAAGCTCCCATTAACTATGTTGATGCTTGCTGGTGCCAGGTTTAAAATAACTTGGCTTTCATTTTACAGAACTGATTCACCTCCATTTGTGACCCTTCTCCCAGGTGGGCCACTGGAGAAGACCCTCTCCCAGTAAACCAGAATTGGCCATCTTTTTAAGGACTGAACCAGCTCCACAACTGACATTATGGGGAATGCCAAAATCTCAGAGATTTGGGGTTTTGTTTGGTTTTTTGATTGGGGTTTGTGGTTTTGGTTTGGAGGTTTTCTTGGTGATTTTTTTTTTTTGTCTGTGCTTCTTTCTCTGTGGTAAGTCTGGCAATTTTTGCCACTATGGAGAGACTTCTATTAGATCATCTTATATCAGCAACTTCAACACTGGAAGGCAGCAAAGAACAGCTGACAAGAACGTGTAAAAGCAAAGCTCAAGGCCAAGAGCAGAATTTCAACCTGTGTCCTTGAGTGCTCTGTGTGCCTTGAAGACTTAGATCACTACAGCTGTCTCGCTGAAGGGCCTTCAAAGTGCCCTGCATATTCTGCTACACAAAAGAAAAGTTTTTAGTCCTGCTCTCAATTTGAGCAAGAGGAATATCATATATACACACCTTATATTGGCAAATAAATAGAGGTGAGAAATGGCTGCAGCACGGATGTGCTGGAGAGCAAACACAGCTGAACAAATGAAAGAGAAGCCAGAGTAGCAGTGAATCAAATGGACAGAAAGGAATCTGCCCATCTCCTTGTTATTCTGTGGGGCAGCTCTATCAGCCTTCTTGCTCCCTCTTCACTACAGGGGACTGGGAGCACACTATTCCCAATTTTTTTTCCCTTTTTTAAGAGAGTTCACATGAATATGTACTTTCAAAATAGTCCCAAAATGATCCATCCTGCCAACAAAGAAACCCACTATGTGGAAAGCAACAAAAGGAGTGTCAGATTAGTCAGCTGGGCTGCTCAGCACACCAGAAAAAGAGTCCTGTAAAAATTTTAATTAAGAAAGCTCTTTTATTTGCAATTCATTTGCAATTTGCCTGCTTTAAATTTTTGAGTAGCCCAATCAGGGTGATTAATCAACACTTCGAGAGTCCTGGGCCTACCACTTTCAGGAGCAAAATTTTCATTTAGTTTCACCAAACCTTTGTTTTCACTTCCCTATGAAAGGGAAGACGCTGAGGAAGATCACATATTTTGCAAACCTCAGTGTTTGACAGTGTAAGAACAAACACTCTCAGAGATTTCAAATGGTTTATGAAGATCTGCATTAGGTGAAATAAATAATTCAGTTTCCATCACACTTCATGAACCCTGGTGAAGATACACAAACAGCACATGCCCAGAAACAGTTAAATACATAAAACCTGGGCTAGAGGGAAGTGAACTGACTTTCCCTCTGACTTTCACTGTTGCACCACTGAGTGTGAGAAGTATTTTATTGGCATCCACCCTTCTCCCCTCATGCTCTGAGTGAGCCTCAGCTGATGCACGTGGCTGAGCTCGTGTCTAGAGCAGTGCCACAGAGAGAAGAGACGCCGTCTCGCACTCCCTGACTCCAGTGGCTGCACTGGCTCCCACTGTCAGAGCCTGACAGGTTGACATTTCCCAACAGCCTGATGGATGAAAAGCACAATTCCTGCTCTTCTCCCTGACACCCTGCAGGAGCGACCGGAAGCTTATGAGATAAAGCTGACAAGTTCAAAGGACACAGATCAGAGCTTGAACAGTGTTTTCTGTAGCTCTAATGTTCTTCATTTTTTACTAGGGGCTTTCACAGCCCAGGAAAGGTGCTCTAGTTAATAGTTTTCTTCTATTCCTTATTCCCAGCCCTTAGCATGGCAGGAATCTCAGTGCCTTTGTTGGAAAGGGAGATTATATCCTTCTTTTTACAGGTGTACCTGACTTGCTGCCTAGAGCACCCAGACACCAATTAGCTGCAGGCTCAGTCATGGAGAACACACTGCTGCCCATATCCCCACTGGCACTGGGAGGATCAAAGCCAGTGGGATTTTTTTGTGGGTCACAGGTAAAGGATGAGGCTCAACAGAATTGGTTCTCCCAGTCCAGGCAATCATCTTTAACACTACTGCTATTTACAGATGTGATCATTTGAATCTACATAATCTGTGACCTTATTCTCTAGTCTGAATACAACAAGGAAAATGCTGAAAAAAGTATATCCACCACTATTTCTTTGACAATTTTAAGTCCTTTTTCAGCCCCTCTTGAGTCCTTTTTTTTGTTCTCAGAAAATGTTTGAGTGACCTTGCTTTTCTGACCAAGGGCTTGGATAAATTTTAAAAACCCAAGAAAGGTTCCTGGCAACCAAGCTTCAGCTTTACCCACACAATTATTTGAGCCAGAGTGCTTACATGTTTGTCTAATCAAGGAGCAGGGAAAGCATTATAAAATGCTTCTGATCAATAGTCTGTAGGCACAGAGCTCATAGGCACAGAGCTCAAACACTGAATATTCACCAGCAGTTAAGAGAACAAACATTTAAAAACATTTGCTGAAAAAAATCAAAAACCTGAGTAAACCAAAGTCTGATGACAAATTTACTGCTAATGCTAAAAGGAAAATTCTTCTAAGTGCTATTCTTTGCAAAGTATTAGTTCCTTTCCTATGTATTTAAGTTGCTTTAATCTTGCTTTAAATAACAGAAATGTTCTGGATTTATTATTTCTTTTCAGGTCATGAAAGAAAAACCTAGTTAGAAAATAATCATGAATATATAGGTCTTAAAGGAGGGGACATTTAAGAGAACTTTGACATTTGACATCACTCTTTTAAACCAACCACCAATGGCAAGAATCAACAGATCTGTGCTATTTATACAAGCAGAGCAGTGGGCATGAGAAGGAATGATACACTATTGTGTTTGTATCTTTTGCTATTCAAACAAGATGTCCTCTCAGAATTTTAAACCAGGAGGTTTACTTTGCAAACAATATGTTAAGCACAATTTATTTTTACTCTATTTCTCAAAAGAAAAAAAAGTCAGGAGTCATATGCGGATAATGTAACGCTACATTTCACCTGCAACACTTAAAGTGTGGGTATGAAGGCTATCAAAGAGACAGTCAGCTTGCAAGTAAACAAATTATTCATTTTGTTCCGTGTGTTTCAAAGGAAAGAACCCACATTTACACTTCAGCACTCCAATCCCTGGGGACATAAATGTGATTGAGCAATACCTGGGATATTGTTCAGCTCTGTACATGCCTCAGTGCTTCCCTGCCTTGCTGAGCCATCCTGTGGTGCACTGTTCACACTCTGCACTGCTGTGACTCCATGCAGGTGACAATCTAGAAGCATTTTTGAAACCTGAATGAATTAATTCTCACCCACTGAAGCAAGGAGAGATTCAGTGACTTCCTCAGGGAAACAAAACCCAGCCTTGATTCAAGCCTCAGGCTGCAGTCTGGCACTTCGGTGGTCTCATAGTCATGCCAAAGTCCAAAAGTTCTCTCTAAGTTATCAACAACATTCTGCTTTGCAGCACATCTTGCTCAGGTGATGCAAATAAATGAAAGATTTGTAGCTGCAGAAATGAACCAGTTCATAAATCATACAACTAGGCCAGAAGTCAGGTCTCTCTCCTCCTCCTAGATATCACACTGTATTTTCTGATGTCTGCAATTAGTTGGGACAGCAGAAGGACCTGTCATCCCAAGCTAAATAACACAGCTAAAAATGAACAGCAAGCATCACCCTATTGTCACATCATTGCCCAGCTAATACCAAAAAGGCTGGAACTGAACTGCAGAGAAAGAACAGCTTTGCTGTAGGAACAGTAAATGCTCTGATGAGATGTGGCATACAAATCTAAGCTATCATTTCTTCTTCCAAGCTAAATGGACAGCTAGAAGACCTAAGGGTTAAAACCACTAACACAGATCAAAACTCAAAAGGCACACTACCTTTCCAAGAAATCATAGGCTTTCATCCCCTTCTCTCCAAAGAATTTTAAAAAACATTTAAAGAAGTAGAAAGAAAACAAGGCAGGACTTTTATTACTCCAGGTACTTTTAAAAGTCCCACTTTGAGATGCTCCTGTAGGCAGAAGGAAAGAGCATCACTACGCAATGAAATAAAGTATTGGCTGTCCAGACAATAACTAATTGGGCCATTGCAGGACTAGAGGAGCTATCAGTTCTCAGAGTGCTTTTATTTATCCATTTGCTTTCAGCCTTTTGTGGCAAAGGAGGGTTATTAAAACAATAAAATATGGAAAATACAGTGAAGGACATGAAGTGGAAGGGTAAGATTTACTGAAGGAGGCAATATTAACTGTTCTCAAGTATCCACTGCTTCAGTACACAGCTCATTCTTCATAGCTGTACTGCAGCAAAAATACAGTAATTCACTTCTTATCTCTGAGCTCTCTATTCTCTATTTTTATTTTTCTTTAAAGAAAATATTAATTTCTTATCAAGGAATGCCAATTTCTCTTAACTTGCAGCGATTATAGGGAGCGTATCTTCTCTACCTGGGTGATAGACCAGAGTATCAGTTTCTGATTCACCTCTCAGCTGAAGTTGTTTTCAGCATTAAAACCTTTAAGCTTCAAAGGTCAATAAAGCACTAACACACTGCTAAAGCAGGAGCCCTGGTGCTTGAGAACAGACACTGGAGCGAATAATGTGATGGTAGAGATCGTTCTGGAGATTTTAACAGAAACTGAGCACATCTACCTCATTACATATGGAAACCATCTCTTCCCACTTAGTTGCTTTTATCTATTTCCATATATACAACATGTTTATGAGACAATGTGGGATGTGCTCCCAGGTCAGAAAACAAATATAACTATTAATTATAATATATACAAACTGAGGATATGACCTCTATTTTCAGTGAAGTGACTCAAGTCTCTCCAAATGAAAGAATACTAGGTCTGAGAGGATACTTTGCAGGAAGACGATTAGAACAGTTACAAAACATCCGATTATCCAGCTGTTTCTGATCTCATGAAACCACTTTTTGCACACTTTTTCCTTCTTGAAAGACAAAGCATGCCTTGTTATCATGTATAGATCTTCCATTACATCTCCAGTCATTTCCAGTTTCACCCAGGAGGATGCAAAAGGTGATATCCAACATTGCAGTATGTAGCAGCACGCAGGAGCCCTGTAAGCGTGGAATGAGATGGGCTGAAGAGCATCACCCAAAGCAGGAAGGGCTGAGGCAGCACAGACCCATCTCATTGCTCCCAGCCATGTCAACAATACTGTTCTTTTAAGCTGCTGCACACTGGACAGCGTTATAATGAGATTCTGATTTCATTCTATTAGTGTTTGTTTGAAACATCTTCACTGTGACCAAAGAAGTTAATTCATATTTAACAAGGTCGGTCTCCATTGTTGCATACCATGGCATGGTCATACCAATTCCCTGTCACAACTGACCTCCCTGCCACCAAGGAGCAAGAGCACCAAAAAGGTTTACTAGAGCAGTTAAGAATGTGCTTCGAGCTGTAAAGCAAGATTAGGCCTTTAAGGTTTTTTTTTTTCTTAATATATATGATCCTTTTTTTGCTGCTTTTTATGTCAGGGTTATTCTGAACCCCAGTTATGACACCTTAGCACTGTGTTCCTCCAACTACATGGAAGATTCAGAACTAAAGACACAGATATTTATGTTAGACCAAGGGAGACAAAGGGACAAAGAGAAGCACAATTCTCGCTCTTGAAGTGCTAGCTTGTGCCAAACAGATTGTGCCAGATGCAGAGATCAATTATTCTATAATACTGCCAACTGTCTCCAGCATTTGTTCAGGATATTCAGTGTCAGTGAGAGGAGGCCAAGGGAAAAGAAAAGCAGCTCATGTACTAACTGGGCTATTTGGTGTTTTTCAGGATGGCAATGCCTCTCACTCTAACGAGCAGAACAAATGCTAATGGGCCCCTGTTCATTGCAGCCAGGAGAAAAGGTCAGGCTGAACAGAGAGCTACAGAACTCCCTGCAAACCAAGCATCTATTTAATCAGCACAACAAGGCCAAGAGCATTATCCACAGGCAATCATATTGTTTCTCAAATACACTTTGACATGTTAAAACAATAGTCCAACACAATGAGAGGCTCTTTGTGCTACTGTGGGATACTTTGAAGCTGTGATTGTCAATTTTGTGGATTTGTGCCAAACGTGCAGTGCAATAAAAGATGTGAGTGATACCCCCTTCAAGTCCCCATTAAATGAATCTCTGTGACAAAGTACTTCAACAAAGTCATGCTGAAGTATTTGGGCAACAATATCACACAAGTGTGCTGAAGATCTCATGTAAATGACATGATTAAAAAAGGCATCAGGCAAAGAAGAACAAAAGGGTTTCTCCAACAGGTCTTCACTATTATTTCACAGGAAAAAAACTAGAATACATCAGCTCAAAGAGCAACTAAGTGAAGAGAAATCTTTAACACGTTCTCCGTAGTTTTTATATCATTTTCGTTTTCTGAGCTAGGGGCAGCAAGTACCTACAAACACATTTCTCTTATGTATAAGTATGAGGGTTATTTCATTAGGGGCAGAAACCAGCATTCACAAATATTTCTACAATGAGTTGTGAAAAATATATTTAGACTAATAAATTGACCTAATAAATACAATAAGAGCATGTCAGTATAATTCTTAATAACCTCTGACTCATTTTTCTTTAAAAGTACAAATATGCCAATGTACTCTCATCCTAAAAGCAGACATTCATTCTTAACCTGGGTATTATTACAACCACACTCATATGAGCAGATCAAAAAGCAAACGTTGCTCAATGTGTGCTACTGCCATAGAAGTGTGAAAACAGGGCAGAATCCGCCACTGATTGAGCCAAGGAAATTATGCTGTGAAAATCAGATAGCATTCCGTATTTCAAATTATGGTTTCCTCCACTACCCCCTGTTTTTTCTTTACAGCCTGCTGTATTCATTATTTAAGAGCTCAAAGTGTTCTTTCTCTTTGTCTCTGAACACTGCCCCAATTTGTGCTCAGTTTCCAATTAGAATTTAGCTGAAGACAACAGATCAGCTGGAGACAGTGAGGAGAGGTGCAGGTCCTGCTGGAAACACTGGCCCCTGCAGATGACCTGTCAGAGCTTCAGCATCACGTTTCCATGCCAACTGAGAGCACATGAAGAGGTACGGAAGGAACTGTTGGGAAGAAAAAGTATCAGGAATTTTACTTCATCTGCCTTCTGGAAGGATCATTGCAAGGAAAATGAAAATTCACAAGCAAATACAGGGTGAGGCATTTAGGGACATGGCTTAGTGGTCGGTGTTGGGTTAATGATTGACTTCGATGATTTTAGAAGTATTTTCCAACCTAAGTAATTCTATGATTTAAAAAAGCAAAAAGGAAGTTTTCACCTTCCAGGCAGTCCCACTTCCTAGAGCTCTAGGTTTAGGCATTCCAGGCACATCTGCTTCCACACAGGTCTGTTGCCGGTGTTTGCCACATCCAGGTCAGGACCTAGCCTGTTCCACATTTAAGTTGACCTCTGGCCTTTGGGTCTCTTGACCCTGGATTTCAAACCCCTGCTGCCCAGGTGACAGCATGACAGCAGGGTGCCCTGTACCTTAGAGCCTGCTGGCCTCAGGCCAATCCCTTTCTACTCTCTTCATTTTGTGGTTACCACAAGCCACCGTTGTGAGTCTCCTCTGCTTCCTTTCCAGGTGCATTTGGCTCTGACCACATTAAAGCATTACTCAGGCAACAGAAGCAGAGCTGAAATAGCAGGCTGCAATGGGATGATAGGTACACTACATGGGCAAGTGGTTATCTACCTCACATCTTCAAAACCTATCCTCTTCAGCATCCAGCACACGATGGAGCACACTCCCCTGATGCACCAGCTGGGATTTCCTGAACAGTCTGGTCCCTGGAGCAGCTTTTTCTAAAGTCTCATGGCTCCTCTGGCCCCACAAGTCTTCCTGCTCACAGGGCTGGCTCTTAACCCTGTCTAAAGGTCCTTTTTCCCTTACTATTTACATCAGCAAATGGGGGGCCTTGACTATCTCACATCTCTGCAGCCTGCCTGGTGAGTTTCATCCTCGTCTGAATTTGAGGTGTATTTACATGTCCAGGTAACACAAGCAAGCCAAAATGTACTGTGAGAGAGAAATGGAAGTCTTACAATGTGTCTTTGTAGGAATTTGGAGTTACACATAGTTTAAAACAATTTATGGGGTAGACACACCAAAATGAGTTAGCTCCCCTTGTAAGTTTAACCCCTCCCCTTTCACCCATAAGGAGAGATGAATGCAAGAAGACATAAGTGAAAAAACAACATTTTTTTCAGTTCTGTTTAAAAAACAAAACAGTAACGACCAAGATAACAGGAATAAACCCCAGATAGAAAGGTGCTGAGTCCCATGGACTCCACAGCAACAAAGAAAAACAGATGGCAGAGAAACCCCCACTCAGCTCAACCTTCCCCCTGGAAGAGAAAAACAGGAAGGTGGGAGTGCACAGAGCAGATGCAGGGATCCACCACCATCCAGGGTAGCTCCAGACCTGTGGTGACAATTTCTATGAGAAAAGCGAGATTGGCTGGTGGTAGCTGTCACCTATGGTGGTAGCTCATAAGATATGAATGGTGGTAATTTGTCCCTGAAGTTTGTACCTCCAATCTCCTGGCTTCCCTAATGACGTCTGTCTCTTTAAGCCTCTGTTTAATTACATCATTCCCTGTTCATATCATATTGGTCATTAATGCCTTTACAGTTTAATGCAGCACCACAAATGAACACAGAGCATTTCATAGAGCTGCAACTACAGTAATGCTTCATTTGGTATCCCTATCAAATGGAAGTAGAACCAGCAGGCAGAAATGTGCTAGAAATGCAAACAGGGTTAGGGAAAATATTTGGCATTTACAAGTTGCACACTGCTTCAAGTGTTCCACCTTTCTGTACACGACTGACTTTTGATAGCAGTTTAGGTCACAAGCTAATTAATTCCACAAAAAAAAATCTTCAGATTTTGCTGATTGCTTACTTTCAGGACAACCCCTTTTACCCATCCAGGCTGAGAAGATGAGGGGGGTGAAAGTGGCCCTACTGAGATGGATTTGGGGGAAGTGGTGGATGGAAAACTGGCCATGATCCATGAGTGTGCATTCACAGCCCCAGAAAAACAACTGGATCCTGGGCTGCATAAAAGGAGGCATGGCCAACAGGACGAGGGAGGTGATTCTGCCTCTCTACCTTGGTCTGCTGAAACCCTACGGTGTACAGTTCTGGGGTCCTCAGTACAGGAAAGACAGGGACCTGCTCAAGCAGGTCCAGAGGAGGGACACAGAAATGGTCGGGGGGAAGGAACACCTCTCCTGGGAAGAAAGGCTGAGAGAGCTGGGGTTGTTCACCCTGGAGATGAGAAGCCTTCATGGTCACCTCATTGGGGACTTTCAGTACTCAAAGAAGTCTTATAAGATGGTGACAGACATTTTAGTAGGGCCTACAGTTTGGTTTTAAACTAAAAGAGGGTAGATTCAGAATAGATACAAAGAGGAAATATTTCATGAGCAGGGTGGTCAAACACTGGAACAGGTTGCCCAGAGAGGCTGTAAATGCCTCATCCCTTGAATGGAAGCATTCAAGATGAGGTTGGGTGGGACCCTGAGCAACCTGACATCTAGTTGAAGGTGCCCCAGCTCATTGCAGGGGGGTTGGACCAGATGGCCTTTAATGATCCCATTCAAACCAAACCATTCCATGATCTTTGCTTTTCACTTCCCCTTCTGCATTGAATCCACAAGTCCATCAATGCTCTCACTTCGTCTTTCCAGTGCTGCTAAAATCTCTCCTTCCCCTCTGCTAACAAGCTCAGGAATACACTTGAAAGTTCCTCACCTTCAACCCCACAGCATCCTATTATCCATAACTCTCTGTCATATACCCTTCTGCTACGTTTCCAAAATACTACTCCAGAATCAGCTTCCCAAAGCATCAACCCTCACATACATTCTTCCCTAAAAAAAATGAATCTCAAAAAAATGGAGCTATAAACCCCATGAAGGTGGCTTTGTTCTGTCTTTCACTATCTAAGAATAATCTTCATTATGCTATGAGCAACTTGTTAGACAACTGAGTGACAGAATCATTGAAAGATTACATTTAAAAATTAGCTGAAGGTGTTATGAAGCTGAATAAAATATCATTTGCACACAATTTCAGAATTATAGAAGATTTGTTTTGGCAGTGCTTAATATAACCACCTTGTGACTGGGTACTGGATGAATGCAAGTTCTAATACAAAAGTAATTTTTTTAAAGATACTATTTAAGAAATTACAGTATAATGCACAAGAGCAACACTGACATCATTATATAATCTTTGAAGAGCTGCAGGACAACCTACCTCAAAAAGCGTCACATACAGACCTTTCAAATAAGCTGGCATTGAGATTTAGAGACATTCACACTGCAAATAATGTGTCAGCCAGGACCCACCCCACTTCTTTGTCTTAAGTGGGCAAAGAAAACCCACAGAGGAAATAAAAGCAAACAACTGCATTAAAACAACAGCTCAGAAATACGTTTCAGATATAAAACCCCCTGAAAATGTATGGGACCCCTGGAAACATTTGACATTTGCCCTGTTAGGCCTAAGTAACAAATACTAAGCTTGAAGATAAATGTCATAAGCAGGTTAGTTTCTGACAACAAAATATTTTTGAATTTTTTTTATAGGATTCTCATTTAACTATGAATTATAGCCAGCTTGTATGGCTCATGGCCTTCTCTTAGCACTTTTTCAGTATATCTAAGAATCGAGATCCCACAGGCTCTCCAAACAGGTTATTCCACCCTCACGTCAGGATGTGTTTGACACATTCATGTTTAAAGAAATAACAAAAAAAAAAAAAAATCACTGAAAAAGAATTTCCAAATTCAGTATTTGTAAATGGTAACAAAATCTGCCCTTTGTCTCCTCCAGCCTGGACCAACCAGCACAGGCAGCTGGCCTTCAGTGCAACAGCAACAAAGTAGAAGATGCAAAAAATGTGCTCCCAAACCTCATCTCCAAGAAATACCTGTTTGAAATCCTTCCACAAGTACTGGCCATTAATTAGAGCAGCTATTGATATCCACTATAAATACTTACTTTCTAATTTCATAAGTATTATGTTCATGACCTCACTAGCTTCCTGTATCTGAAAGATCTACAGTTACATCAAAAGTTGCAGTGAAAAATATTTTATCAGTTCCACATTTCTCTTTTCAATATAATCATGTTTATTTCAATCTGATAATTTCAATTTGATTCTTCAACTGAAGTTAAACATGACATAATGAAAGAATTAGGTATAGAACTATTTCAAGGCAGTCCCTCTAATTTTCTATATTGTCCTTTCCTTGGATATGGATCTTAATTCCCTTAGCCTCAGGCGTTCCTTTTCCTAGTGAAATGCTAGAGAAGAACCACCAGTTACTACCCCATGGCCACTTTGCTGTAGTTTTTGCATTGTCTGTAATCCATTAGGGATACATCCTTGTACTCCTGCAGGTGTTCTCTATTGTGTGATATTAATTTACAGGGAGTAATTATTCTCCTTCCTTCCTGCAGTTTAATAAGGGTTAGCCAGTGCAGTTACTGCAGAAATAAGCCAAACAAAAATATTTCAAAAAGTGTACTTTTGTTTAGTACCAAACTGTTGACAACATGCATGCTCAGCTCTGGAGCTGATGAGTCTTCTCACTGCCGCTGAACCCATGAACTTTGATTTTCTTTCCCTAGAGGTTATTATAGATTTCCATTGGTTTGTGCATTGAGGAAATCAAGACTGTATTTTCCATTGATTCGAGCCCTGCAGAAGTCAATAATCGTAAAAAAGGGCATTTAAAATGATTCTTTGTGGGCTTTGTTGTAGCTGTTCACCTGTTTTTACCCATTAGTTATAAAATGCCATGCAATTCAGGGGGATAAAAAGTCAGTTTAAAGGCACTGATGGAAGGCAAACTAAGCCTCCTGCAGTCAGAGGGCTGGAAAATATTGAAGTCCCCCAGGACAGCTCATGATGTCCATCTGAGAGCCTCTGCACTACTTCACTACAGGAAAACCTCCTCAGCACAAAGTCCTCATAACCCCCCAGAGTTTTAGCAGGTCCTCCCTCTTGAAATAACATCCTGACTTCCTGTATTTCTCTTTAATCCAACAGAATTTTCTCTAAGAAGGAGGAAGAAATCAGAATTTCGGTCAGATTAGAGTGCAGGACATGAGGCTTTCAGTGAGAGAACAAAACACTCAACGGATGCCTCTTAAGCAACATTCATTTCTGTGCTGTGAAAGGGTCATACCATAATAGACAGTCCAGAAAATCCATAAACAATGATTTTTTGTTGTTCTTCATTGGTTCTTATTCTGCTTTCCCACTAAGACCTGCCTGTCAGCATCATGTATCCCCACCATTCAGGTGCACTTGGAATTTTTTGGCTTTACTCTTATTGAAGGAAAGGTTTCACAAAATTATTTTCTTTACTTTTCTCCTGGCAGGAAAATCCCCATTTTGGTCAGCTCTAACTGCAAGTATAGCATGGACATCTATGAAGTGTAAAATAACCTTCAAGGGCAATTTAATCTAATTTAATCTGATCGTTTACCAGAAGTTTGACTTCTACAACTGTACTCCTTAAGTAGTTCAGACTTATTAAGAAACTCAGGACTTATATCAGACACAGGAATAAAAGTTAAACTGGTGTCTTGAGGTCAGGGGCTCATTTAAAATAGATTTTTGAATTATCTCCTAACATTTTGTCGAGCACACAAAATCAAAATGCAGTTACTCAGCGCTGCTTCACAACCATTCCCTGCCAATACTCAACCTGCTTGCCCCAAATAGGATCTTCTTCTCTGTACCAAGAAAAATTAACAGACTATTGCCATGGGGATGTATAAGAAATAACTCAAAATACATATAAGAAATAACTCAAAAGTTATTATGCAGGAAGCATTCACACAAGCACACTGCAGATAAAAAAAATAACAAGGAAATTGTAGTTAAAGGAATAATGGGAAAATAATCTTTCAAAATATGTGGGTGAGGATCAGAACAGAGGATGCCACAAGACCCAAGGCTAAAGAAAGTCAATGTGGCTTTTTGTTTGCAGATTACTGAAAAAAAAGATCAATAGATCTACAAAATCAGGCCAGGGTTCTTCAGATGCTGTTTTAACCTATTCTCATGTTAAAGTATTACTTATGGTGATTCAGCTATCAGAAATTTCTTGAGTAATTTGGCCCACTTCCACTATTATCCTTATTTTAGTAGAGTTGAGTGTATAAAAAATGACATGGATGCAATGCTTAGAAGATCCTTTTCTTCCAAATCACACAGAAATACCTAGTGATACTTCTGGATTTTGTTTCTACTGCTATAAAAAAATCAGCTTTTATATTTATGACATATATAGGATTACTGAGTGGATACCTTCATTTGAAGGATACCTTCATTTAAAAATAGGAGTTGCTAATAATATTCCATAAAATTCTATTGTATCTGGAGAGGTTTTCACGCTTTCTCCAGTTTCTTGCAGGTTCACCAAGACCTTCATGTTACAAATGTCTCACAATAATTACATTTACCCAAATAATGTGGTTTTCACAGCCTTGGTTAAAAAATAAAACAAAAAACGAACTTCAAAACCCCCACCTTACGTCATCATAATTTGGTAGTTTTTACTGTGGAAGCTTTTTGTGTTCCATGAAGATATTTAAATCCAGCTTTATTCTATCTGTAGGCTCAACAATTTTATTCATCCAAACTCTTTGGATGGTTTTACTCCATTACTTTCAAAGTAACTGAGTAGACCACACGTGTACAAACATCTCAAAGATGCATGGAAAATTTAGATGTTCAAACAAGTTCCAAAACAGATCAGTGCAGCTGAGGTGCTTCATTTCATCAAGAGTAGGAGAGGATTAAAAAAAATTAAAATATTAAAAACTTTAAGATAAAAATACTAAAAATATTGGAGAAATATTAATATTAAAAATTTAAATATTAAAATGTTGAAACAGAATGGAGGAATGGACTGTGGGAAGAACAACTGGGTCAACAGGGCAAAAATGTGGTTTGTGCAGGTGGGACAGAAAGCCACCACTAATATGAGTGATCCAATGCGGGGGGAAAAAAACCAGTTTCATTCAGACTAAAAGAAAAAACTCATTGATAAGAGCTAAGCAGTCTTCCATCAAGCCCTCACTGACAGAAACACTGAAAATCTCAAGGCCGTTTAGAGTTTTTTATCCATCACGTTGAGCTTATCTTTCTCCCCCACTAATATTTTTTAAATGCATTCTAAATAAATCTGTTGTCAACCTGACAGTTTTTAACTATAGATTCAATCTAACTTGTTCCCTATCACACAATTAAAATAAAATAACAGCAGCAGCATGGACAGGAGCCCAGAGAAAAAGACCTTTTTAGTTACTGGCAGGGAAGGAAAGCATGAAATGTTGATGTTCTGCTGCCAGGTCATGTAAACCAAGTAACCAGATACATGAGACCATTGTCATGTTCAAGAGAGACACTGGAGGGAGAGAACTTCATATATCACAAACTTCTATTTCTTTCTTTTGTTAGGTGATTTCTCCTCTGTCCAGTACAGAAAACATAGTACAGACTCTGCTCCAGCAACTGCACTCAAGGATTAAGGTGAGTAGATTTCTGTTGCAGATTTAAATATGGTTGATCTGGTGGATTCCAGATGAAGTCTCCAGCTCCAGCCCACATGGAGACAACAGGCACTTGTGGAGAGGTACTGACTACTCCTGGTGTGCTCAGCTCCCCCAGGTTTCAGCCCCTGACCATTAGCTCTGAACTCAGCTCTTTATCTTGATCTCTCCCCAGATAGCATCTTACTGGGTAAAATTCCAAGAGACAAGGAGGGGAGGAATTACTCATCTCTACCCTTCTTTATTTCCCACTCACCCTGATTAAAACAGATTTTAAAAAGGGGAATTTTGTTCTGCAGAGATCTTTTGTTGAAATGAAGCACAAAGGGTGGAGCTATATTTTTCTATTGAAGGATTCACAAAAGTTTTGAGGGATAATATGGAAAACATGCATTGACTTCCCCTTCAAATTTCAAATGCATCACGTTTCTTTCAGCAGAAACTGAGATAAACTGTGGAATTATTCAGAGAACAAATTCTCCTGACCTTTCCATGTTATTTTGCAGCATAATTCTCTAGTTACATCTATCACACAACATAAAATGCTATTAAGAAAGTGTTAGAAAAATCCCAGCAGTGGTACAAAAATATGTGTAAACTTGTAACTTATGCACTAAAAATATTTGTAGTTTTACAAGTAAGAAATTGGAAAAAAAATCAGAATGGTATCAAACTATCAGTACAGCCGATAAAATAACATTTTACAAGGCATGTTAAGTGGCTTTCCAAAATCGTGCTATTTGTCATATATATGCGAACTAATAAAAATACTCTGCATGCTTCTCCCCTCAGATTCATGGAATATTTTTATCAATATACAAATATGACAGGCACATTCTCTCTTCATTGAGAATACTACTGAGAGCTGACTCATTCCATACTGTGCATTTATCTCTGAATCAGCAGGATAAGGAAGAGACTTAAACACTGCAAAGAAATCTTTGCACCCATCTTATTGAAGCCTTTCTCCCTACCTTAATGAAGATAGCCCTCCTCATTAAAAAATAAACTAAGAAACACATTACACTTCTTGATTTTTTTTCCTAGGACTCTAGTAAAACTAATCTAAATATTCTCCTGTGCTTTCAATGGAATTGAATAGGCAACACCTTTTAAAATAGGTATTTCTTTTTTAAAAGAAAGCAAACTCTAAAATCAAAGGAGAGAGAAACTGCACCAAGGTATCCTTTAAGCAGCTAAAGCAGTACCTCACAAACCTCCACAGCTGGGTTTGTAACATGGACTCCATGGTAATTTATCCTAAGCATGCACCTGAGTGTGAATTTTTTTAGGCTTTATAGACTGGGTCAGTGATTCTTATCAGTGAACCATCATGTACTATTCAATTAGTGCTACTTTTCTTGACATCTATAACAAGGACTTATTAACATTTAATTTGTCCAGAAAGAGCTACTCATTGATGCTATTCAATGGGAATATTAGAAAGTCTCAAAAGACAAGTTATAGGCAAAAGGAAGAGGGGAAGTATCTCTCTTTCCATATAACTATGCCTATATCACTATATGTATATATATATCTCTCTCTCTATATATATATATATATCACTATAAATATATCACTACTACTACTGTCCTCAACAGAAGCTGAGCTCATCCTTTTGACCAATTCAGTCATTCAACAGCATCAATATAATTGTACAAATAGTCTGCTTATTTAATTTATCCATCTAGAAAGTGAAGAGTGTGAAGTTTCTGTGTAAAATATGCCCTTTTTTACCTGTGAATTTACAAATATTTGACTGTGCCACCAAAAAGTTCTTAATGACAGTGAAAAAGGACCAGAAAGGCAAGGACTAGCAAGAAGTAAGCTCTTTCTATCTTGGTGTTGCTCAGGAACGTAAGGCAAGCAGGACAAATAACCCCTATCTAATTTTTTATTCAGTCAGGGTGTAATTACAAAAATAAAGACAATGGAAGACAGTGAAGCAACCCTAAAATATTGTTTTAATTAGGCCCTATTTACTTTAGCAGAGTAAAATAATAATGAACACTCAGGATGTCCTCATAGGACTCAGATTTACTTCTCATCTTCCAAACAGAGCCATTCCAAATGTATGAACAGTGCTCCTTGAAAGACACAAAAATTAAAACATTTTTTCTCTAGAAATGACTCATTTGTAAACTCTTGCCTCCCAGACATGCTAGATTAACATGAACATACTGAACCTTGCAAAGGAAAATGTTCAAGAGGTTTCTTCCAGTCATTTGTTTCTTCACTGTGGCATGGACCTGTCCCAAACCCAAAACATAAAGTTCCAGTTCAAGCAAGACAGAATTGAGCAAGACAAAATTATCTGTAACATAAATACTCTGAAAGTGCTGTGGTGGGGTTGACACTGGTCTGAAAACTGGAAAGAAAAGCACAAATATTCTGATTTTTAAAGATTCCAGGAAAAGCCCCAGTTTCTGAGCAGAGTTAGAAAATCCACACAACATGCACAGCAGCGCACTGATAAATCACTTCAGCTGGCACCAGCATTGCAAATAGGAACTCCTCCTCCTTCTCCTCTTGAGTGGAAACCTGGGCTTTAAATAAAATAATTCCATCACATAAAAAGCAGGCATATGTGAACAACTAATTCTGGCAATTAAGAAAACCCAGGTGGCTCATGTTTGTTGGTTTAAAAAACACCTTCTCATTTAGTGATATAAATCAAGAGTAATTGCATTAAAAATTAAGAAATCAAACCAGTACAGCAAGTGAAGCAGATCCACTTAGAGTTATGTAGAAAACAGAATTTCAACCCCAGGGGAACCTCTGACACTTCAGCACTAAATCCAATGTCAAAAAAGGAGGCAAGTCAATATATAACACGTTGTAGAGAGCTTACTTTATTTTGCAATACTGATTAAAAGAAACTGTCTCCCTTTGAAATGTTCCACATTGTTAAAGCTGCAGAGTTTGAGGCAGAGTTTGGGGCTGGAATTAAGTGATCCATCCATTCTATGATTCTGCAAGGTGCCTGTTCTGAATTTTCCCATTGAAAAATAGAGGTCCATTCACAAATCATCATTTACTGAGAAAAACATGCAACTATCAAGAGCTCGTATCTTCATCAAGAGGACCCTTGTATAAGCTTTAAGACCACGGGGCACACCATGGGTAAAATGGTACTTGGTAGAATATAATAAATAATAAAAATCAGCCTAATATTTCATTATGTATTTTTAATATTTTTATCCCATCTTCTTAATTTTGTGTTGTGTAACTTCTCACAGACAGCCTAAACCAGACAGTAACACAAAATCTGTCATCTTGAACAGTGCAGGAGTCAGGAGCATCGCACCCCTTGTCTTGTGACTTGTGTCTGCAAGGTTCTTGGCCACTTTCTGCTGATGATGAAAGTTCTTGTAAGGTCAGAAAAGCTTCAGAAAACTCAAATACTTGGAGACTGCCTTCAAGGCTGCTCTGCTGTGACATTGTGCAATCTGGGATCAGACTGCCAGGAAAAGTCCTGTGAGAAGCCTTTCCCTGCAAGCAAAGTTTTCACCCTTGCTCCCATCTTGATTTCTCTGGCAGAACAGCTCTGTTCTTTTTCTCCCTGGCTCTTGGTCTTTGACTTCTCAGGAAAGTTTGTAGCTTCTCATGTCCTGTCTTATTCTCCCTAATTAACTTGGGACACCTGACAATGACATAACACACTCTACATCCAAGACAGGTCACCTCTGACAGAGTAGATATTTTGGGAGGGAGGTTTTTGAGCTGCTTAACTACACATGAAGAAGAAAAATATAACTGTGAACAGAATTAAACCAAGGAAAAGGACCCCATGCTTGAGCAGCTCATGAAGAACTGCAGCTTGTGGGAAGTACTCACACTGGAGAAATTAATGGAGGGTTCTCTCCTGTGGTAGGGACACACACTGGAGAAAGAAAAGGAGCCCTCTCCTTGAGAAGAACACAGCAGCAGACACATGTTGTAAACTGACTTTAATTCCCATTCCCCTTCTCTCTGTGCCAGTGAGGAGGAGGAGATTGAGCCCAGAAAGGAGGGACAGGGGGGAAGGTGTTTATGGGATTTGCTTTAATTCTCATTATCCGGCTCTGATTGAGGTTGGTAATAAACTCAACTAATTTCCCCAAGTCAGATCTGTTTTGCCCATGAGACCAGCTAGTGAGGGATCTTTCCTTGCCCTATCTCAACCCATGAGCCCTTCATTATATTGTCTCTCCCCTGCTCAGATGATAAGGGCAGTGATAAAGCAGTTTTTTTGGGCAACCCACCCCAGGTGTACAATTCATGGGTGTGAGGAAGGGTTTGCCTGGCTGACTCCTACTCTCCAGCATTATGCACACCATGCAGGCTGCTGATTATTTTCTAGGCCTGCTGGAAATACCAGCTAGAAAATCAAGCAAAAGCAATCTCCTAATTACACAGGTTAATCTCTTCCTCCTATTTACATAAAGAAAGAAGATGGCAATCAAGATACAGTCCTACTGCTGAAGGAAGCCAGTGCTGGGGTTTCCAGTCCTCAGAGTGAAATCTGGGGTTGACAATTCTTGTGAAAAACTGATTTACCTTTGGTTTTCAATAAAGTATGTATATATACAGCATGTGGGCCTGAAGACAAGCTTTTTCCCTGAACAGTAATTTTCCTTTCAACATCTGCTGGGTTTTCATCTGCTATTTGTGCATGCAGCCTGCTTACTCACATTATGGTCTGTAAATAATGCATATCTTTCTATTTATTTTCACTTAGCCTGCTGAAATGGGTTTTCTTGAATAAGCAGCATCCATTTACAAAATGCTGCAATAAAATTTAACACATCTACCTGATAGCATCCTGCATCTAAAGAAAGCTGTGTAGAATGGAGCTTTATTCCAGGTAAATTGAGAATCACTTAGGTTGGAAATGATCTATAAGTTCATTGAGTTCAGCTGTTAACCCAGCACTGTCAAGTCCACCATTAAATCATGTCCCTGAGTGCCACGTCTACATGTGTTTTAAATACCACCAGGGATGGTGACTCAACTACTTCCCTGGGCAGCCTGTTACAATGCTTGAAAACACTTTCAGTGAAGAAACATTTCCTAATATCCAATCAAAACTTCCCCCAGCATAACCTGATACCATTCTACTTGTTCCTTGGGAGAAGAGACCGACGTCTGCCTTGCTACAAACTCCTTTCAGGCAGTTGCAAAGAGTGATGAGGTCCCCCTGAGTTTTTCAGGCAGCTGTAGAAAGTGATAAAGTCCCCTCCAAGCCTCCTTTGTTCCAAGTTAAAGAACCTGAGTACCCTCAGCTGCTCCCCATAAGACTTGTGCTCTGGACAACTTAAAAATAAAATTAATAAAGGGAAGGGGGGGAAGAAAAGCCTTTAAATTGAAAAGATCTTGGGCCATAACTGGCTAAATTATCAGGGAAAGTGGTCTAAGACTGGCAGTCTCTAATCACTGTGGAAGAGAAAGAAGGACTGGCTAAATCCCTTCAATTAATAGCAGAATGAGAATGGAACTACAGCATTGGATTTAATGGGTTTAGATCAAGCTCAAAACATGTAACCATAGGTCACAGCTCCCTGTTCTGTTTCCCAGCAAGGAAAGTGGCCCACCTTGCTTTGGTATTGTTTTCTCCAGGGTGTCCAAGAGGGCCTTCCATATCTATCCACAGCCTCTGAAGCATAATAAAATTCTTGATGGAAAAAAAAATGCATAAACAAAAAGGGGAGATATTTGTTTGGGAGTTTTCATTGAGTCTGGACACTGCCAGTACCACTTGATGCTATACACACATGGGAAGCAGAATTTTCTGTGCAGGACTGGACCCCAGACTGGAGCATTCCTCAAATTAAAATGTGCTTGTCAAAGCAAAATCAGCCTATTTTGTTTCACTTAAATTCTCAGGGTTTTTTTTTCTTCAAGGTACCTTCTTTAAATTTATCAAGACTCCAGTCATAACAGGCCTGATTAATAACACTGTTTCCCAGGTTTCACATTTATTTCCTTATTTTTCATACTAACCAGCTGTTCCATCTAAATTTAAAAATTAATAAGACTCTGCATTCGAACACTGGGTGCAAGCAGCTGACAGTCTAGTAGACTGAAGCACGTCAAGACTGCCTTATCATACTGATGCCTTAGGTTCTCACTTTTCTATTTTTCAAACCCTGTACTGCCTAGTGTATAACTCTGAAGTTTCATGTGGCCTGTTAACTTCTGCTCTCTCATGCTGGTTAGACATAACAAAGCCTCTATAGGTTGCACTTCAAGGACACTTTGTTGTCCCAGGCCCCAAAATGTGTAAACTAAAGCCTTGAGAGGAGAGGCAAACTTGGGGTAATTACATCATTAACTGAAATTATGATTGGAGAATTAACCCTGACAAGCAAATGGACCAAACATATAAGTGTGAAGAACTTGTGACCCCGGGTCCATCTTGGGTGGAGACCCTCATAGGCTTTACACTCCCAGAGTGTACCTTTGAAGGCCCTTTCTAATAAATATTTACTCTTACTCTCTTATTCTTGTCTAGCCTCTGCTTTCAGGTAGCCACTTCAAGGCATCATTACCTCTTAGAGTTCTCTGGGCTAGCGAAATCCACTGCAACAAAATACATCTCTCATAGCCTAACTAAATTCATCTCTCATGGATATGAGAAAAACTTCTTCAACTTTCAAGGAAAAAGATCCTAATTCATTTTTATATAGATTTCTCAAGTCTGTGGAAAAATGGCTGGGGGTAAAATCAGAGGACCCTGAGAAGTTGCATTCACATCCTAACAGAAGCTGTAACAGCACAGGAATTATAGGGTAAAATCCAGCTGCTTCTCCCTGGATGGAATGCTGTTGGCATGCTCAAAGCCTGCTCCAGGATGGTTCCCCACACACACAACCTGCAGCCAGAGCCCCTGCTGAGGGAGATGGAGCACAGGGTGGAGCGGAGTGGAAACACAGCAGCCAGGTTCCACTGAAGTCCTGGCAGGGAGGGGAACTCGCTGGCGCTTTGCAGCTGATAAACTGCAAAGGGCCTGTCAGTCAAGGGAGATAGGAGGAGTCTGGTGGCTGAGCCAGGAACTGGGGCAAAATCACCCTCCTCAGATGAATATGGTTCATTATAACACAATTGTATTAACACACATCCCCTTCCCAAAATCACCCACCCCAGGGTATGCCCACCTCTCATAGGGCACACACTCTGTAGTTTATTGACTACACCTCTGAGGGCAAAGCCAGAGAGTTTTACACCAATCAGCAACAAAGGCATGCATGACTAAGAGTCACTCAAGCTCCACCTAAACATAAAGAAATAGTATAAAAGTAAGCTGAGAATAGGGGTAAGGTAGGGGAGACTCCATCATAACTTCTGGGATCAATCAGTGGGCTGAACCCATCTTCTTCCCCTTTGGGTAAGAAATGTACTCCGTGCACACTGGATACTTTTACTGGGAATTAGAGCTTCTCTGTGAATTGCTCTGAATGTTTTTGCAGTCAGATACTATCAGTGGCAGTCCCCAAACATTAACCTGTAACAATTGTCTGTTAATCAGGAGTGTTATTCCATGAACTCTCAGTGTGAGTCTTTCCCAGGCACCACCAGCAGCAGGGAACAAAACTGAATAAAGTGAGTGACCTGCTGAGGGTTCAGAAAGTGGGAAGAGGGGTCTCCCTTATGCTGCTGCTGTGTGTCCCTGAATAAGTCAGTTGAACCACCCCATGATCCAGCAGGATTGTTCAGTGAGGGATCCCTGTAATGGGACGCTGACAGAATGGTTGGGCACAAGGGTTGCAGTTTTCCTGGGGTGCTGACAGACAAATGAAACACTGAGGGTCAAGGAAATCTCCCCTTTTCACATGAGCCAGAGCTTCGAGCTCCTCCCCATCAGCATGTCAGTCTGCCTCAGAAGAAGCATAGAGCTAGCATGAATTAAACCCTGCTTATAAGTGCATTTCAGAGCAGATTTACTCTAGAATATATTTCACTACGAAGCACTTCAGCAGGTGTTTGAATTCAACCATTAAAATAATCAAGAGCGGCATTCATATGCTAAAAGAGAACCCCACAGTCAAGTGCCTTGCTGAATGAGAATCTTGGTGAAATTAGTAATTTCAAATTGGTTTAAAAGTACTTGAAATTTATTCTACACAGTGCTGACAATCTCACATACTCTTAAGATTATAATTACAGTGTATAAAAACAGTAAAAGAGTCCCTGACCAAAGGTCTGGCAGCCTAATTAAGCAAAAGCAGGAAAAAAAAAAAAAAAAAGGGATATAGAGTGGAAAATTGAAGTGGAATAAAAACCAAGATTTGTGATCTTTAGGTTATCAATAAAACCATATTAC
The DNA here is from genome assembly GCF_000738735.6 of Corvus cornix cornix. Lineage (NCBI taxonomy): Eukaryota > Metazoa > Chordata > Aves > Passeriformes > Corvidae > Corvus > Corvus cornix. The sequence continues at coordinate 17,309,336 of NC_047056.1, forward strand.
CTCCTCAGGCAAACTTTGCTGGTTATTCTGAGAGTTTCTGGGTAGCACAACATACAGCCAATGCTAATTTAGATTTCTCACAATCATCAAATACAAAGATTCTATCATTAAATACAAAGTATAGCCATTTGGAATATCCTGAAAAAGAAAATTATAACCTGCAAGCCCCCTTTTTGGCAATTTTCAGAAACATCTTGTGATGCCCAACATAGTCTTGTCAACAAAGTGTGAGGCTCTCACTTACAAAGTCAAGAAGAATGCTCTTTATGGGCTTGATCCTCTAACCATGTCTTTTATAGAGGAAAATTAATTTGCCAGAGAGAAGCCCACTAGACAAAAGAAATGCTTTATCCAGTCAGTACTTCCTAGTTCCTGACAATGTCAGTCATCTAACTCTTCCCAGGAAAAGTGAATTCTGCCAAGTCATTCCAAGATCGACAGCATTCATTTCTATCTGGCAGTAGAAGATGGTTCTTCATCACACACGGTGTTCAATAAGCACTGCAATGTTAGCTCCCATCTCCTGGCCAAATCCCAGCTCGGGTAATTGCCTCCCACCTCCCCAAATTCCCTTTGCAATTCCCTTAGGCCAGGCACTCCTCAGTCGGCTCTAAGCTGCCCATGCACTGTTAAACACCAGAAGAGGCCACTTTCAATGAATGAATTAGAGTGAGCTAAAATCTCCTATTTTCTGAGGCTTGAATTCACAAAATGCATCATTGGCATCCATGAATCATTTTTCTCAATGTTACTAGGTCACTCAGAATGTTTTAATTAATCCCAAATTATGTGAATGGATTCTTTATGTGTTACACTTAAGTGTATTTCACTGATATATCAGTGAGATGCCTCATGAGCCCCAAAGCATGTACTTACTTCAACCCTTCAAAAAAAAACATGTCATGGGTTGGCAAGCATAGTCCCAGAAGTGATGTTCTTGCAGAGGGGTGCTTACAGCTTCCTCTGTGACCTAACAGAACCTATCAGGTGGCCAGTTTGAATATGGACAATTCTTTAAGCCACTTAAAATTCTGACCGCCTCTGTATCCACAATTAAGAACAGACAACCCCCGCTCCAGCTCTGTCTTGTTTCCAGTGCTGGGACAGGTGGCTGCAGGCCCCATGCGGGGGCCAGCGGGCCCAGCCCAGGCCCTGCTCGGGCCAGGCCGGGCCCGGGCCATGGCCATCCTGGAGTCGATGGGCCCTGTTCCACCCGTGGAACCCCCCCACAGCAGGGCTGTGGGCAGCCGGAGCGGCTCGGCTCTCCCCCCACTGCGGCCAAGATTCAGCTGAAGCTGCACCACTGTCCAGCAGAGATCGTGTGACCAACAGCGATAAGCGACATTCCAGCTGCAAGGCCTAGGTGAGATTAACCCTTTTATTGCTGTGAAGAGCTGAAAAACCTGAGGGAAGAGAAAGAGGAGATGCTTAAAGCTGAAATTCTGTTGTGAAGCTATGATGTATCAGAGTACCCGTTGTAATTTCATGAAGGCATGGGGGGTGGAGTGTTCAACTTGTACTTGTGAGCAAAAGCACCTGCGCTGAGATAGGCAGATGCTGAAGCAGCTGTAATTTCATGAGAAGTTTGAACAGGGAGAGATGGAAGCGATGAGGACTTTTGCTCCAAATGGGAAAGGAGAAGACCTCTGTTCCTAGAGATGCTCCCAGAGATAGTTCTAGAGATGAAGATGAGGCAGACTCTTTGCTCCCAGGGAAGGAGGAGGGCCTCTGTTCTTAGAGATGAAATGCTCCCAGAGGATGGGTGAAGAGAACTTTTGTTTCTGAACGGCTCAACCTTAAAATTGTACCCCAAAAACCTTCAAGAGTGGACCCTTGAAAGCAGTTGTGGGAAAAGCTGCAAGTCGGGGGGGGGGGAAGGGACTCACATGCGAGCAGAGAACCAACCCAGGTGGCTGCCTTGTGATAATGTTTCATAGCATGAGCAAGAGAGACTCTCTTCTAAATGGACTAGAACAAGGTTATTATGGAAGTGGTAAACAGACTGAACATCTCAAGGGCTGTCTTTTTACATTGTCAGTGGGAGAAGGGAGGAAGGTGGGGGGAGGAGGAGAGTTCTGAAGGTGTGGTATAATTTTTTTTTTTCTTTTAGGTCTGTTAATAAACTTCTTTATATTCCTTCAAGTTTGGTGCCTGCTTTGCGTTTCTCCTAATTCTTATCTCACAGAAGGCAAACAGTAATAAGTATTTTGGACCAAACCACTACAAAACATGACCAAATTATGCAATTTTTTTTGTTCAGGAGTGGGTGAAAGAATAGGATGTGTCAAAATGTTCTGCTGTAAAGCATCAAATTCTTGCCATTTCTGGCTGGCTGCTCTCATTTTACCATGTATTTCTATCACCTCAGAGTTTTACATGTACAACACTCAAGGTCAGTGCCAAAACTCCATTGGAATTCCCTTGAAATTAAACAGTTCCACAAAACATTCAACTCCATGTCACCTACTCTGCCTATTGGGTAAATTCCAATACTTGCTCCCACATACAAGGATGTAAGGGAGATTTATACCTGCTAAAGCAGATCCTGTCCTTTACACTACACTACCTTTACATTGCAAGCACAAATTATCTTTCTTTTTTGCATTGTCTACTGTCATTGTGTTCTTTTTTAATGAATCTGAGCATTTTGATAACCAAACCTTAATAACAACCTTAAAATAATTTCAAGTGCTGTGCAGACACCAGCATAAGTTTCTGCTACCAGTAAAACAGATGGAGGAAAAAACTGCTTCTGTTGGTAGCAGAATATTCTGAGCTCCAATTTCACATTTGGTTTAGTCATGAAGACATGCACTTAATTCACAATGCACCATCATGAATTTTTTATTCTTTCATTTCAGGGCTATCAGTATGAACGTCCCTTTCCTTTTAGGGTAAGTACTTCTTTTGCCACACTTCTATTAGTTTTTCAGTCCCTTTACAAGCCCCAGTGTTCAAGTTCTGTACCTACACCATCTCTGAGGGTGACAAGCAGGTTTCTGGAGAGTTGCAGAGGGGAATCCCAAAGAACATATGGCCATGAGAAAACACCATTTCCTTTTGATAAGGAACAGGCATCTGCGACAGTCCCTCACTGAGCGGGACTGGCAAGCAGCTTGATTTCCCACAGAACTGATGGAGAATCAAAGCCAAAGCATGTCCAGGTGGACAAGATAATCCAATCATCTCATAATTACATCAACAGTGTGATGTAATTTCAGCCCACTACACACACTCCAAAAGCAGCTCCAGAAGCCATCACATCAATTACCTCATTTGCCCTCAGCTTCTGTGAAGAAATAAAATCCTGCCGCCAGTAAATATCTTTCATTGTCTGGTATCTGGGTGCTTTGATTTCTGTTCAAATACAAAGAAGCAGGACAGGAGAAATAATTTCTGAACAAAATTGTTTTAAAATGTCAAATGTATCTTGCAGAAAACCAGATATAGGCCCCCAGAAAAGTGAGGAATAAAATCAAGCACATCTCTCTAGAACCTCAAACGCATTTGTCAGGCCAAGAGCTCAGTTCTTCGGTATGTTATGCAAAACTGCTTGGAGAATGCGTTCCTTTTATACTATCACTCTGTTATGACACAAATCACAGTTATTTCCTTCAGTAACAAAGGTTTTCAGTTCCAGACAAGATCTGAAGCTGCTCTGGAAGTACCAGAGTTCCTCAAGTTCAGGACTCCTCCTAAAACCAGGAAGATGCTCACCAGGTATTTTTCAAAATAATAGCAGGAGGGAACTATAAAACTCCTTTCACACTGTGCCCACCTGAAATCGTACTATAAATAATTTTGAAACAAAAATAAACAACAAAACCAACAGCAAAAAAACCTTTCCATTAGAGAGGAAGATGGGATTTGCATCCAAGGCAATGACATTCAGCTGGAGGTATCTGGACACAGTTCCCAGCTCTGACAGCACTATTACAGTGACATCTGGGAAAATCATGACCACCCTCTCTTATCACAAACAAGAATATCCAAAATCTTCTTTGTTGTCATGATACTTTAGAATATAAACTCTTCACGTCCAGAAACACATGCACACCTAACCTATTTTTTGAATAGTGAAAAATCATTCTGCAAATGTGCTGGATAAAAATCCCCTGCATGTATTTGAGAAGGTTTCAAGGCTTTTCTGTACCACATGTAACAAGCCTTTTAATCATTACTACTTTTATCTACTATAAATACATATATATAGCAAAAAAAAAACCTACCACAGATATTGAACGATAAACCAGACAGACTTTAAAAAGTATTGGTTTGCTCCAGCTGTGTTGCCGTTATGGGGTTGTCTCTCATGGATTGCAGCAGAGAAAAAATTCAAAAATTATTCCTAAAGGAAATCATTCAGTGTACACTGTAAAAACAAGCTTTGTTTGAAACAGACCTGCAGCTGAGCACTTAGGATTTACCAGGGTAAAGAAATAGAATGTATATTCTAAAAGGTGTAACTCCAGAATAGAACAGTATAATAAGGTGGAACTAGTATTTGAAGGTTCAGAAGCCAACCAGGCACCACTGTATATCTTCCCCACCTATTTATTTCTCCCTCTTCCTTCCTCTTTTTCTGAGTTTCATTATAAAGAAATGAACTATTCAGTTAAAGGGTCAATCAGCCCTGTGCAATCTTCTTCAAAATATATATCCTGGCACAAAATTTGGTACTGCTGTCCCTGTGGATGGAAAGGGATGTTTTTGAAAAAAATAAGCACAAAAAAAATAAATTAAATATTCTTTTTTAAACTATGCTCAATAATTGTGCCATTAGCAATACAATATTAAGCCTCAGCCTTTACCTTCTCATGTAAATAAAATAGTCCATTCTATTATTTTTAATTGTGTTCCAGAGTATAAAACCTTGTGATACAAAAAAAAATAAATAAATAAATTTAAAAAAGTAGAATTCACTTCTCAGGTAAACTAGTCCTTGATCATTTTTATTGATGTCATTTGAAGTGACTGGTGCCCCAGATCTCTGGGAAAAAGAAAAGCCCCTACCAACCTCATGCAGCTGTCACTGAAATCAGCTGCAAATTAATGATGTATTATCTCAAGCTTCAAGTTCCAGTGGCATTTTTATACCCACATCTCCTTGGACAGCAAGAAGAGATCAACTTCTAAAATATTAAAACATCCAACTCATTCTTTAAAACTGGAGCTTGTATGCAGACCACAATTTTAAGACTTTTTGATCTTTGTCCTGCATTACCAAGAAGGACACCTGATTTACCTTAGCTATTCCCTGGACACCTTGTTATTCCCTTCTCTGTAGTCCCACTACCTGACCTCCTTTCCCACCAGATGATCTCTTCAGTTTCTGTTCATCTAGAGTTTCCGTAATCCCGACAGTGTGTGTTCTCCTTTTAGTGCACCATTTTGACTCAGAATTTATTACTGTGGCACAAAGAGGGAGGAACACCATGTTCAAAGTCAGTTCTACATTAAACTGTGCTGTTAAAATTCTCCACAGTGAAGAAAATGGGATAATCTCCAAGCAGGTTGCTCCTAGTGCTTGTAACCATGCCAAGCATGATGGTTTTTATAGGTTTCCTGTAAATCTCGAAGGTCAGGCCAGTTTTTGGACATAAAAAGTTCTCTACACAGAAGGCAAGAGCCAAGCCTGAGACTGGTCTTGGAGCAGAGCTGATTTTACTCCTTAGAAAAAGGTGGGACACTTGGGCACAAACCAATACCTGGGAACTGCTGAATGGGCAGTTTCAATCCCTCCAAGAACCTGAGGGTTTTGTTTATAAAAATAGTTAAAACTTACAGTACTAGCACAAAGAACTGAATCAGCAAGATGCAGGATACCCACAGCAACTTGAAGGAGATCAAAAACTACTTTGAGATAATATCTCCTATATGTACTATTCCTATTGATTATGGCAGCACACCGTGAGAGCTTTATGAAGTGGAATTGAATTTGCCTTACAATATATACTGATTATTGTGTGAATGCTGCTGCGCTGCACCATTTCCTATGGGATGCAGACAAACTCTTTTACTCTCCCAGGGGGTAATAAACATGATGGGGCTCAGAAGTCTGAATGCTTTGTATCTCCCCCTTTTTTCACACTCACCCTCTTGTCTGGCAGCCAATTAACTTGGTCCTTGGGAGAAAAGTTCTCACTTCACTCTACAAAAAATGGACATATAAAGGTTCTCATCTCTTTAATACTCTGCAATGTGAAAAATACTTTACGGCTACTGTTAGCTTTCTTTATTAACTGTTTTTATGACTTTTATGCTGTTTCCTATTGGACCATATTGCTACAGTGACTGCACATTATGGAGTGCTCCTGCCAGCAAGGGTTGATGTGCACACCAAGGGCAAGGCTTTATTTAAATTCAGCGCACTGAGACTTTGCATTAAAGCCACCTTCCTGAGGAGGTGCTCCTCAGAGTTATACAAGCTTGTCAGTGAGCACATGGGAAAAAACAGAGTATATGTACCTTGCTCCAAGTGCCTGAGGCTCTGGGATACTCAGCTCTGAATTAGGAAATGAAGTCAGATAAGAAACACAAAATTCAAAACCACACCAACTCCAGGATGCACAAACCTTTATGATAAAGCTACATGGGCCAGCTTTGCTTGTTTAATTACATTTGCTTCATATGCAGACTGAGATCATTAAGAAAGAGAAAACAACACTTCCTCAACAATTGCCAGAAATGATATCTAAGCATAAGAGTTTAGATAACCTGGGAAAATATTTACAAGCAATTTATTGTTTATCTAAAACTACCTTGTTCTAGAGGTCACAAAACACCACAAGAAAAAGGAAGAAATGGTAGTAAACATGCAAAAATATCCCCATTGCATTCTAAAAACTTATATTCTGACCAAAGAGGCTACTTGAAAATTTGCCACAAAGGCCTGTTACAGTTTCTAGTGGAGTGCTTTAGGCTGATTGCAATGGATTGGTTGGATATTTGGGGAGCTCGCAGAGGCCATAGTGACTCCCTTCCTCTGGGACACCGCAGTGAGAAATGCAGAGGTAAGTGCAAGAGGGAAGGATCATGCTGCCCTTTGCGAGAGGGGGTGGTTGGACAAATGAAGGCAATTTATCACTCATACCCTGAGCACACACCTAGGACCTGAGCCATCCTTCACCTCTCATTGGCTCCCACTGACTCCCATTCCTCACACGGCTGCTGGGCACTTCCCAGGAGGCTCTGCGCGCGCACCAACTTCTTTCTGAGTTCCCCACCTCATATCTCATCCTGTCTCTTCTGCTCCTAAATATCTTCTGTTTCCTCTCTCTGCTGTTTCTTAGGTCATTAACCCCACTGACTCCTGCCTACACTTCATCCCTCTCCATCATCAGCTCCTTCCCATGCTCCACAGCCCTTCATTAGCGTATATTGCCTCAAAAGCAAGCAAACATCTAGTAACCATTTTTGCTTCCACCTAAGGCTTAATTTTCTCTTTTTTTATCTGATTTTCGTAAGAGATGCACCTTTTTCTCCATGTCTCTGCTGACTTGCTCTCATTTTTTCCCCTCTCCCACCTTTAGAAGTTTGTTGTCAGTACATTCAACCAGCTAAGTGGTATTTTCTGTAACCTCCTTCACAGCAAACTGGGTATTTTAAACAGAGGAGAGCTGCAAAGTATCTCCTGACCAGTCGTCACAGACTCTGAAGTAATAATGATATCTTCTGCTTTTCAAACTGGCCTCTTATGATCCCATTTTATCCCAAACACTCAAATAATTTTGGAGTCAACTTTAATCTAGAAATACATGCCACTGAAATTAATGCATTTCCAGATAATAGGAGTCCAATGTATCTCAAATTTAAAGAAAGAGTACCCTAGAGTAATAAAACTCCAGGAACCACCCACAGCTAATTTATTTCAGATGTATGTATAAGGTTCAAATTTTATAACATCCCAGCAGAGCAAGGCAATCTTAACCTCCACTGGATTATCATAATTTCCAAATTGGTTGCCCATCCTGCTTTATACCTTAGGGAGGTTTGTATCAAACACATTGTTAGAGCAGCCAAACCTCTGGAGTGGGATTTTCTTTGGTGGAAATGATTAAAAACGAGGAGGGCATTACAGCTGCAGTAATGTATGCTTAAATTATACAACTGACAGCTGCAGTCTCAGCTAAGGAACTGATTAAAACATTTGAGCAGATGCCTAAACTGCTCCTTTCATGATTTTTCCTCCCCCTTTGTGAAGGTGCACTGTTGTTGGTGCCTTCATCAGCCATTCTGAACCTATATAAGGATACATTATTCTTTAAAGTACATGATGCTACTGACTTTACAGTATTTATATTTTATATTGTGTATACTCAAACACTGTCTGAATCTAATTAAATGTCCTGTGTTCTCCATCCATTTAAAAAAAAAACAAAACAAAACCCAACATCATGTGCTATTTTTCTCCACATTTACAAGTGCTCACTACTAATCTTGAGAGTCTGCTTCCCTCTTTGTATCCTCTGTATGTCCAGGATCCTCTGCTGACACCCAGGATAACTCCTACATGCAAGAATTTACCACCACCAGTATTTCAGTGCAAATATCTGAATTTCTATCAATCTCATAGCTGTTGGGGAAAGTAGCAACAGTCATGCAGCAACATTTCTTTGCACCTCTGTAAATATATACACACAAACTCTTTTTCATAAGTTTCCAAGGCTTGCAGGATTCAGGGAATTTGATAAATTCATGCATCTGCCTTTCTGTTAAAGACTTCTGAAAGGGTGGCTGTTTTGGAAGACTAGGAGTTGCTTTTAATTAAACAAACCAATTTCATGGTTGCTTATCCATATGAGGAGATGCAAAAAAGTGTTATTACATAAGGGTTCTCAACCCACTGGGCAATATTCTGGTGCCCATCTGTCCTCATCAGGACAAAGCACAATGCTGAAACCTTTGAAACACAGCTCTGGAGAGGCACTTAAATCTCCCTAGGGACAAAGTCAAACCTCAGTTTCACAGGAGATTCATTTATCCACACTGTGTTCATTCTCAGAAAAAGCAGCACAATGTACCTGGGAAAGAAGGCAGAGCCTGCAGATCCCACTGTGACTGTTGAGGGAACTTCAGCTGGCACATTATCACCAGCTGAGAGCCTACTCCCATGTTTGTTGTTCGAATCTATTAAAGGCCATCTACACTGTAATTTGCCTCTGTTAAATTTTAAACTCCATAAGCTAAATGGCTGCAAATAAGTATGTGGAACTTCTTATTTCCATTAAAGCCTGATTTTTAGTATAGCTCAATTCAATTATGAGCAGCCTTTCTTAACTAAGTCTGTCCATAGCAATTTAAATTTCTTTGCTTTAACCAGTGAACAAGTGTAAATTTCCATGCAGACAATTCCCACCTTAACTTTCTCATTATCACTGTTCAAAAAAATGCAACATATTTCTAAATGAGTACTTCATGTAGCCTTTTCTCAATTATACTTCACTAATTATTGTCTTTTCCACATTAAGAACTTGGATTTCATTATATATCTTTACGGAAATTTGAAATATGCCTGTTCAATAATTCTTGACCACACACACTCTGAAGGCAGGCAAGATAAGCTTTCCACATGACCTGAATTGAAAAGACCAACTATTAAAAAAATCTTTACCTTCACTTTTCCTGGTCACTTATGCCAGTCACAAAAAGTTAGTGACATTTTATGTATGTATAATATGGGCATATAAAACTTAATTTATATATATATATAATGTACAATAATACACAAGCATGATGAGATGGTTTGGTTAGTGTAAGCTGCTGAGAGATACAGAGGAAGGTTGAAAGATTCTGCTTTCACCAGTATTTTATCCACTGTCCAAAAACTGTGAAAAGAATCTCAATAAAAAGAAATCAATACACTCCTCTCATGAAAGATGTGAGATCAGATGCTCGTTTTTTCCTTCTTAAGAAGCTCGGAAAAGAACAAAGGTGTTAACAAAAGACAGTGCTGAAGCCATTAGCCCCATCAGATAGCAGCGCTATCTCCCTGCAGCTACAGATTGCTGCCTGCTTTATTTAACAAATTCCATTCTCACAGGTGCATATTTACGCGCAGATACTCCTGTGATTATATCCTTCCATGAATATAAATCCCCACTTAGGAGTTATCATGCGTTATCAACTTTCATTCATATATATATACATACACATACTCATTCTGAACAAAATTGTGACAGTGACACAGAGAGATTCTCATCAATTTTGTACATGAAGAAACAGATTTTAAAGGCCTCTAAAATGTACTTCAATGTTCACACATCACCTGAAGAGAAGGGTTCAAAGGTAATAATCCTAAATTGCTAAAATGTTGGTAGCATTTCATATTAAAGCTATAAATATTATCAATAGGAGGCACTGGTTTTCACCAAACACTTGGCCAAATAAGCTGGCAACCAAGGAACTGAAAACAAACTGAACTTGCAGCAAATATAAGAGATATTTTGGTTGAACGTAATTTAGTGTTGACAACTACATGGGGGAAGTTTGAAGAACAGAAAGAGAAGGAGGGAAAGCAGAGCATCAGCTTTCTGTACGAGGCATGACACAGCTCCTCAACCAGATAAAAAATTCACATCTACACGGCATCAAACAGCTTATAAAAGAGCCTGGTGTGGTGAAAGAGCAGAACGAAGTCAAGGCTGGAAACGTGATCCACCTGAGAAACAGCACAACCAGGGTTTCCCTACAATAATGGGCAAAACCTAATTAAATCTCCATGCTGTAGGCACAGAGTTAATTTGACATATCATGGAAATTTTGATAGCACAGTCACACCCTCAGGAGACAGAGTGGGACACTCTGATTGCTCAGTAGTGCCCTGGCAAGCAAAAACAGCTCTGCAGCCACACTGCAAGGGGTACCCTGCCCACTGCTTTCACAAACCAAGGGTGAGAGAAACGTTTGTCTTCACACAGCAGGTCTGACTGATGAGAAATGTAGGGCCTCAGCTGATGTGCAAAAACACCTTTTCTCCAATTAATCTGAACTAGGTATTTTTTTTAGGGAAACAGCCTGTTGATGGCCATTTCTGTCATCAGTTGATGAGTTGCTCGTGCATTTTGCTACTTCATGACAGGCACCACAACTTTCTCCACTTCAGCCTTGTATTCACCTGCTCTTAAATCCAACTGTTATATCAGCCTTCAATTTTTTTTAATCTGGTCTGTACCATTACATTTTTCCACAAGACAGAGACTTCCATGCTTTAAGTGTGTTCAGTGTTCCTTGCCCCAAACCTGGTTTTACATGTGGCCATATGGAATGTGGCCTCCTTGTGCCTGCCTCACCAAGGAATTCAGCATTACTTGGAGCTTTCAGTTTGCTTTCTCTGCAAGTGGCACACTTCTCCCAAGCTGGAGTTGTCTGCAGAACTAAATTTATGATGATTTTGCGTTTTCACTTGCAGAGTAAAACAAAAATGTAAAATATCTTAGGGTTAAAAGCAATCCCTTTAGGCACTGCCTGAGAAACACAAATGTGTAAAACTATTGTGTGTTTACAAATATATTCTGAGACACATTTACCTGTTTTGTTCCATTTAGCAGGGCCCATGAAACACTATTTTTTAACAAAATGCCATGATCTATTGAATTCAAACCTCTACAGATATCTGTGACTGACTAAATCCCTAAGGGTGGAATGGGAGTCTCTGAATGAGTCCCTCAAAATAAACAACACTCAAAGATGGCCAAGGGTGAAGTGCCCAGGAAGCTCAGAGAACAACAAAAAGCAGCTGACTTTGTGTGACCACTGTGTGATCAGACCAGAACAGGAAAAGCAACAATGTGGCTCACCCAAAACTAGCAAAATACTTTCAAGCAGAGCAACAGGTTTGAGATGGCTTCAACCCAAATATTCCTTCCTGTCAACTGAGGATGCCAAGCATCCTGAGGGCAAAAATGTTAAGATAAGTAAAGGGAATCATATTGGTACTGTGATTGATTCATTTATTGATTGATTTAAATGGGCAGGTTTATTGCAATTGTTGCATTTTTCTAAGCACAATTTACATTTGCATTGTGTTTTCAATATATTTTGTACCACTGCTCTGCTAAACCAAAAATTGCACAGAACATTAAGTATCTTTAAATAAGTAAAATTGACATTAAACATTACACTTTCCAGGCATGGAATATCTAAAAGAACCTGCTCTGAGGATACTGAACTCTGACATTTATGGCAGACTTTAAATCAATGCCTTTATCAGTGAAACATGGAACCTCAAAACAGGGATGTCTAAATTGTTAAGGTCTATTTCCCACCAATCCATGTACATTAGCATTCATTATATCCCACTCATTAAACTCTTTATCATTCAAGTCTCACAATAACCATTCCCTTGGATTACAGATTTACTGACAGGAATTTATCCTGTCCATTTATGCTGCGACAAAACTTTAACATTATCTTTGTCTCTGGCATTCCCAAAATGTTATAAGATTATTTAAAAAAAAAAAAGGTAGGAATGTCAGAGAAGAGAGAGTTTAAATTTGCCAAAGTTGAACTGACTCTTGTAGAGTTAAGCAACTTTAATGAATCATTTCCTTAAGCCACAAAGACATTTGTGCTGGTAAAATGTGTTCCACAAGACACCTACAGTGCCAGAAGAGGACAGTTTCCCATATATCAGGGACACATCTAAGATAAATGCTTTCCTTAACAACTGTCTGAAGATTTGGTGCCAGCACTATGTACTATTACACCACATTTCTCTTGTTGGGATTCCATGCTATTTCTTGGGATTCCATGATTTTCAAGATCATTTACTTACTGACTTATACATGACACAAAACAGTTTGACTGTTTTCCCACCTGGTGCTTCCTGTGCTGTGGATTTCAGCACTGCAGTTGTACCCAACTTCTAAACCTCCATCAAAACATCATGATGATAGAAAATTCCTTTAGTCATTATCGTAAGCAAAATGTTTCACTCAGTGTTATAAGAACATTGCAAAGCAATTTTCTGGCTTCTTTTGCACTAGAGATTGGCTCACTTCTTTTAATAAAGCCTGCCTGATGTCCAAATGTTATTTTCACACAATGGAAAAAGCCCAAAAACTCCTTTCCCTCTCATTATGACACACAAAGCAAAATACTTCAGTGACCCCAAAAAGAATCACCTATTATGGAAGAGCACCCAGACAATGCAGAAATCCACCTTTCCAGGTGAATACCTGCTGTCTTGCACGGAAAGAGTCAACACCCAGGGGAATGGGGTAGAAAGGGCGACTGTGTTCACTGGCCCATTTCGTTTACACCCAACCAGTGTGAATCAATGGACCAAAGTGAAGCAAATAAATCTTGCTTAACACATTTATGAGCCATTCAGAGCACACGAGTTGGATGTTTCATGTTGCCTAAAACAACTCACATCAGCTCTTTACAAGCATTCATTTGTATTTTTAAGATGCACAATTTTAATAGCAGTAAGTGTGGAGAGAAAAAAAAAGAACGCAGAATACAACAGTGGGCCTGCATTGTTATCCATGTTTATATTCAGATTCCATTGATTCCCATGGCACTTAGGCATCTAGATGCAAATTTCAGGACCAAGGCCTGATTTATAAAGGTGCTTAAAGCTAGGAATAGAACACATAATCATTTTGAAATTCCCAGCAGGTCATTAATCTTCATAATTAGTCACTTAACTGCCTCATTACAGTTGGCCCAATTCTCAGCCGCAAGCAAGGGCTGTGCTGAGGCACACCATGTTCCTAAAGGTTCTTCAATTCACACTCAGCTGGCTCAGCCACGTTTCAGTGCTTTATGCCTGGTTTCAGTCATCACAGAGTTGGACAGAGGGGAAAAAAACATATACAAGGCAACAATAATTTATTATGAAACAAGGGTAGACATGGCATAAAAAAAACATCCCTCTCCAAAAGCCTGCCTTACAACCTACAAGTTGTAAGATGGCTGTTTTCTGTCAGAATTGTTCAATTCTGCTTTGTTCTAGGTCCCCTCTTAAAATGTTAGATCAAAGTGGCTGATCTGTCACAATTCTGTGTAGGTCTTGGTAATCTGGTGGGAAACAACCCACGAAGTCCCCCCAGAAGTGGATAAACTTCACTGCTATTTGTCAGGTTTAGTGAAATGCAGGTAAATGAGAATTTATAGCAGTCTTTAATCCTCCAAACCCTGTACCCTCTGATGTACTTCTAACTTCTTTATAAATCACCTTCAGTCACCTCATACCGGTGCTCAGGCAAGCACTGGGCCCAGAGGAGTTTAATCCTATTTTCCTCTCATTCCGTTAACAATTCCGTTTATTAGTCAGTGAGTGGGACAATCTATTACAAGTCAAACTTCTCCTTTTGTGGTCTCAATACATGAGAGGAGCTGGAGCCTCTTGCACTAATCTGCTCATTATCATCAAAAAAATCCAAACAACAAGCTATCCACCTCACCTCCAAAAACTCCATACACCATAAATAAACATATAGGACTACCCACCCATAAACCTCTGAGAACTCCACTGGTTGCTGATCACTGACCTTACATGAAATCCCACTGCTTTCAGAACAGTAATATCATTCCAGATATTACAATATGTTCATCCAACACTCACATTCTTGTCACAAACTGCATTTATTCTAATGTGATTCTGGGCAACCTGAGCAAACATTAACAAAAAGCAGGACTTTCACAGTTACAAGGCAGAAAAGAAACCAAGACCTGTCACCCTCCTACAAATTTCTTTTATAATAAAACTGCTAGAAAACAAATCTTTAAAACTTGAATTTGCTACTTAAGAACTTCCAACATATTCTGATCAAATCAGGTAAATTGGCAATGAAAACAATTTATCTGCACCAACTTTACAGCCACTCATTGCTTATTGTGGGTTCAGTGGTCAAAGCTACTCATGTTTTGGTAGAGGAAAATCTACTGAGGAGGTGGATGTCCAACCCATGCCTGGAAACAGGCCTGGCAAAAGCCCAGCTTCAACAGGAAGTGAGCAAAGGACCACTGCTTGCACCAAGGAGCAGTCGGCAACTGTGGCACAAATTTCTGTAATAAATACTCCTTTAACTCCACTCTCAGTTTAATTAAATCCCCAGTTTAATTGCTATAGCAAAAAAAAAAAAAAAAAAAAAAAAAAAAAGCACTGATCAGGGCCACAACTCCACATGAAATAGCTAAAATGCTGTTTTAGTTTTTAAATGAAGTGCCTGAAAAAATACTCAAAAGAAAATTAAGCCTTTGTATAACAAGACCGTGAAACTTATCATAGACACATTTAAAACAAGTATAGCTTCAAATGGATGGATAAGAAAGCAGGATAAAATTTTAAAGTTACTTGCTAATGTTTGAAATATGGCTTGGTTATATTTACTGACAAGTAGGAAGTTATGTGAAATGCAAAAGTATTTAAAAGTCATTTCTGGGCTTTGGGGTTTGACTTAGAGCTTTTCATAGAAGTTCTTATTAAAGAAGCCTTCAGTCATATAAATAATGTGAAAGTTGACATAAATAATCTGTTACTACAGGGTTTTAAAGAAGACTGAAACCTCGTATCATTGCAATTAAGACCAAAAGTAAAAAAAAAACCAACCACTTTTATGGGGCTCTGATAGCAATCAGAGTTTGTTGAATTTCCTGTTGCTGGCTGACAAATTGATGTTAAAACATTTACAGTAAGCCATAAATAGAGCTTAGAGGCAGTCAAAATATACAAGGCAGAATGAGACTCCTTAACAAGGGAATATCTCTAGATACAAGCATCACCGATGCTCTGACAGGCCTGGTAAAATCTTAGCCAAATTCTTGGACATTTGGTCCTCCAGAGTTTTGGGCAGCATGTGGCTACAGGAATTTTGATTTAAGTCAGCAGTGTGCTTCTGATTTGCAGTTGCCACCTTTACACAACTGTGTATTCCCTGAGGTCTCAGATCCCCCTTATCAGACATTTTTCCGACAAATTTACTCTTCTCTCACCTCATAAAATTCAGAGGGTTAAAATGAACACTCCTGTAGAGGTGGACAGAAGCTCTATTAAGGAGTCACTGTACACTGTACACTGTGTGTCACCCTTTACTCAAATGAGACCCCTACAAGCCAATCACTTAATGATAACTTAATGGTAATCATTGGATTAGGTATTAATTAGACCCCTACTAATTTTAGGGGTCATTACCTATTAATTAATAGGTAATGACCCCTACAAGCCAATCACTTAATGGTAACCCAGTTACACACCTGATACGCAGGTCTTGAAGATGCTCATTGCATTCCTGATTCCTTTAGACTTTGTCCTGGCTTGTCTGATATTCATGGAATTTATCTTTGTCAAGTCAACTTGGACCACCAAGAGATCTTATCTCAGGCATTAGTCCCTTTCGCAGGAGGTGAATGTTTTAGACTCTGGCATTATTTCTTTCATTTGAAAGCATATAATACATTTTAATTAGTGGGTTTAAAGAGTTATTTCATACTGTGTTACAATTTGTGGCTTCACTTACTGGGAAAAAAACCAAGCAAATCTCAAAAACAGATATTGGCAGATAGAAAAATCTGAACGTGTCAAATTGTAATCTTTAAAAGGACTTCAATAAAAATAGCTGTTATCCAAAAAGTTACCGACATTTCACTTATTTCAACTTCTTTAGTGTTCACAGCTACCTCTTCAATGAGTTTGGGTTTGTTTATGTCAAAGAAAAAACTTCCCTTTTTAAAGGTCGAGCATAAAACATTACAGTTACTTAGGGACAAAGAGAGAAATCTCCCAGCTAACTTAATACCCTACAAATGGACTTGAAGAGCAGTTCACAAATTCTAATACACCTGTTGTTCCCTAAAGTAAGGATGCAAACCGAATAAGACACCATTTCTTTTAAACATTTACTGGACAATAGTAGACTCGGTAAGACTCCAAGTTCTCACTGTTATACAGAACAGAATTCTTTCTGCCTGAATCATGAAACAAGATGTGATTACTGCTCCTGGTATTGCATTTCCATTCCAAGCTTAACATGATGCTCATACACTTCCACAGAGGTCTAACTCCAAAGAACAAGATATATTGACATATATAAAATATATAAATAGTCATGCTGGCATGCCAAGCTTAACAGTGCTGATGATTTTGTACCTAAACGGAAATGAAATCATTTTACATAGTTATTAACTAAAGATATTTGTTTTATTTGCTTTTCTAATTTCCAAATCCACAGAAAATGTTGTTTATAACTCCTGAAGATCCAGTGCAGAGTTTAGCCAGGGTGTTGGAAGTATATGACTTTCCTAACTAATTAGTATGAAAAGTGAGAAATCAAAAACCAATAGAGGATTGAATACTAATTAATGAGGTGAATTACATAACTTATAACCAAAAAGCATTAATTTTTTTGTTTGGTAAAAATGTATAAATAAGGGAAAAAGTTTTATATCAGCATCTGTGTGGAGGCCACAACTTTGTGAGCCACACACACTTCCTGGACAAGAATAAAGCAATGCCTTACTCACCAACATTAAAAAGACAGTGTTAGGGAGTCTTATTTATCCCAACACCTTTGCAGGATTTTGGTAAAAAGGGAAGTGTTTAACTGATTACTTCAAAAAAACCAGTTTTATCAGCACTCTCCAGAATCCATTACTAAATATGCTGTAAAAGCGCTGCAATCAGGTACTCTCCAAAACTTAGGGAAGTAAAGATAATTTTCTGATAAGCAGCAGAAAATACACCCAAAATTAAAAAGCTCTCCACAACAGCAGTCATCGGTTTTTACTCCCTATGCCCAATTATTCCTTCCCTGCAGATTGCCTGAGGAGAGCTGCTGGGCTGGCTCCAGACCCCACATTCCAATGCCTCAGCCACCCTGGCACCATTTTGTCCCCAAGCCCACTTGGAAATTTGTTTTCTTGAAAAATACCAGATTCAAAACATGTTCCGTGCTCTCCAAGTCAGCCAGAGATGTTAAGAAACTGATGGGTTTCGGCTCCCTGTGCAACTTAACACCTCTCCATGATCTGTACATGATATCAACTCAATTTTTCTTTCCTGCTCCTCTCACACTTCTTGATTTCTTTCTATCCCCACCCCGACTGTGTTCTCCCAAGCTAGAGCCTTGGTTTGTTGCTCCATTACCATTACAGAAAGGTGAAGAGGGACCTGGTTTGGACATTTGTGCTGATCTCAGGTGTTTGGCCAATTTTGGGACCATCAGAAGTTGGTAGGATTGTACAAGGAAGTAGTTTCAGGCTGCCTCTGGACTAAAAGGTGTTTAATTCGAGAGCAAACCAAAAGAGGTCTTTTTACACTCTCAGAGCTGCTCTAAGTCCTTTACTCCAGATGGGGTCCATCTGCCCTTGCCATCTCTTACTTATTATGTTCTTATTTCCACATGAATTGTTAGATGGAATAGCACAAATGTCCGTGGCACTGAACACTGGGACTGGCTAATGGTTTCCCACTTTGCCTGGATGCTTATTTTCTATAATTTCCCACCTATAAATTAGCATTTATCTTGCTGATAGGTGCTATTATCGAGTTGAAATCCATATTCTACTGAAATGAATCACTTAATTAAGACCACAGTGCGACTCTTACTGTGTAGAAAAGTATTTTCCCAGTCATTTTCAGTACACTGAGTACTGCTGTAGCTACAGGAGCAATGCAGTGTAATAATATACTCTGGAATAATTGCACTTGTACAGAGTAAAGGTGGTTAATATTTTTTGAAGGACACCACAGGATACACCATCACACTTGAACTCATTTCATTCAAATTCTGCTCCAATGGTTTGACACATAAATGTGTTTTCAAATAATATTCCCACTAATTGCATCAGCTCTTTTCTGACTAAAATTTCAAAGAATCTGATGAAAATGTTCAGGCTGAAAACTCTAAAACCATTCAAACAAAATAATTACTGTTTTCACTACCCTTAAAATTGCACTTTTTAATAAGTGGGTTGCAGGCTTGCAAAATTAGCAGTTTTACCTGTTATTGAACTTCCAGCAGCAGCTGATTTTCTCTCTGGGACATCAACATGGCAGACTCCCACTGATCTTGAACAAATAGGTACAGTCTCACGGAGACAACAGATTTTTTTTTCCTTACAGATTGTCCCAAATCTACAGCTTCTAAGTGCAAATATTACTTTAACATTGCACTTTCATAAAAGCTACTGAAATCACTGAGGTGATATAGGATTTCCAATGGGGGAAATATTGATCTTTATGACAAAAAGTAAGAGGAGCGATGGAGAATAATACACTGTCAGTAGTAAAATAAACTATTTACACAGTAAATATCAGAGCCATGCTTTGAAACTTGGAAAAAATGCAATTAAAAACTGCTGTTTGATCAGCTTTGCACACAGCCTCACCCTCAGTCATAAACAAGTGCAATTTCTTCTTTCACAGGTATTCCCAAGAGTTCTTTTTCAGCATCTTTTGTCAATTTTTTCAATAGGAGTAAAAAAAATCCACATACAGTAATTCCACAGGAGTATAGAATGTACTCCTACGTATATATGCAATGTATTTTTTAATATAGTTTCTAAAACCTCAGGTTCATCCTTTTAGCTGTAAAACATGAGAGAGTTCAGATCTAAAATACAACATGTTTCTCCAGTGGAACTGTTAATTAAAAACCTTTCAGATATTCAAAAGCAGTCAGTAGCTTTTAACCATACTTACTACTATTATATGTTGAGGCTTGGGTGATGGAAGAGGAATACAATGCAGAACCATCTGAAGAGCTGATGCTTCAACTTCTTTTAAATTAAAAGCAAACCTCTTTATGAAGAGCCTTTGTGTGATTAAAATCTACCATTACTAAGGAATTAATTTTCATATCTATGTTTAAACAACAAGACTTACCAAGTACCAAGACGTTCACAAAATTCAGTGAGAGCTTTTATTGACTTCATGGTAATAAACAGAACTTTTATTTACCTAATCAGTTAAAGTAAATTGATTTATTTATATAAACTGTCAAAGAAAAAAACTAGCAGAAAGTAGCTGTAGCATTGTTCAACTGCAAGGCTATTATAGCTACTACTACAACAAAACTGGTGAAAAGCTTATCAACAAACTTGCAAAAATAAAATTTACGACATGACTACTTAAACTTTTTTCAGGACATTTTGTGTGGTTTCAGCAATAAGATGTGTCTTGAGAGAACACGCAAGAAGTCAAAGGCACTCCTAGGCTGTGTTAAAAACAGGAAATTCTGCCTGTTTGGGTTACTGCCATAACAAAAAGTCTTGACTGCTGGGGCAGTAAAGGATGGTCTTACCTCATGTGCGGCTGAAGTGCCGAGAATGTGGTGTTGTTTAGCAAGAACAACAGGGCACTGAATTTCCAGCCCGTCTTGCACATTCTGCCATGTGAAATCTTCAACACGTCCCTTCTGCACCAGAGTTCTACCTCGCGCTAATAATGTTCTTCAGGCTAGTCCAAGGTCAGATTACTGAGGTCAATGCACCAAATTTGAAACCACCGCTTCTCTCTGTGGAAAGCCAAGGCCACCCTGAAGGAAGAGAGAATCAGAGGACAAAGTGACATGGACAGTAGGTCCTTCCTTGAGGTCCCTAAACATTGGCACATAAGTAATGCAGAATGTAAAAACCTGCAGGTGGCTAAGAAGTAAAAATGATTTTTCCAATGTTTCACCCACCCTGTTAACCTGTTCTTATGCAAGGATACCCCATGCTCAGATCCACCAGAGGAGGTGCTGAGGTGAGCTCTTGCTTATCCATTTACATCAAAATTAACTTTGTTGGTAAAGTTTTCTTGTTTGCTAATGTTGCCAGCAGTGCTGCCCACTGGTTGGTAATGACAGTGACCCTCAGAAGAGTAGTGTTTATACTTATGAGACAGAGGAATTGAAAGAAGATATAAATCCGTAGTTCCCCTTTCTTCCACCAGTTTCATCAGTAACTTTCTTTTCCCTTCCATCCGTTCCCATCCCTCAGTTCCAGTAGAAAGTATCCTGTAAGTATCTGATCCCTGTGCTGTTATCTCCAGAATCAAAATTTGATTAGGGTTTAACAGGGATTGTACTTGCTCCTACTTTCTGGGGAGATGAATAAGGACCAACTGGCTTGCCATGAGTTTACAGATACCAGATCTTTACGTTTCCCAAACTCTGTGTTGCAGAGCCATAGACACTTCTGCAGTGTCTAAGTGAGAATTGCTGGTTATCTCCTTGTTCTGTATGGGCACTGTGCTGCAACATCTGAATTGCAAGCTTTGCTGAAAATCCCTTATATCCAAACAATCCTTTTTCACCAAAATGAAATAACCTAAGTCAAAAATCTGGTGTTTACTGTGCTGATGGCCAAACAAGTGAATCCAAACTTCTTTGTCTGAAGTTGGACACCACTGCAGAGCTCTGCATTTGTAAGTTACATCCAGAAAGGGTTTACAGCTAATAATAATTCAGAATGAGTTAACTAATGTTGCCTAAAATTAGGTAGGAAAATCTCAGACTGTATTAAGCAGATGGGTAAAAAAAAAAAAGGGAGAGAAAAAAAAAAAGAGAGAAATTAAAAAAGGAGTAATATTCCTCTATTTCTTACCAGAGGCAAAATTCTGAGACACTGTGAAGTCATTCTAACTCAGTGGGTCAACTGCCAGAAAAACTGCTCTTTTTTAATGTGTGTGGCAATTTTTGCCACTTCTCCTACAGCAAACTAAATAGATTTTCATTTGTCTGTGGGTTTTTATTATACAAAAAATTTAAGCAAATGTTCACATAAAGGCATGATATATATGCTTTGGTTTTTTTTCTCTAACCTTTGAAAAAAATGAATAATAAGGTTAGGATTAAAAATTTTAAAAGCTTTACATTTAATTGCACCCTGTGCCTCACTTCAATGGGATCTCATGGCCAGTCTATGTACCAAGAGGTATTTAAAATCCAGTATTTATAGAATATTTTTTCATGAAAAAAAAAAAAAAGAAATCCAGTGTTGTTTAAACCTCTAAAATAAAGATAGTAATGTATTTCACAAAATAGTAACCAGTAGATGTACTTTTTTAAAAGCTTATGAGCTATCAAAACCAAATGTTCTGCAAAACTTGAGGCAAAATCTTGCTCAACTAAAGGAAATTAGTCTTACAAGTTTTTTATAGTTTTGTAAGTCTCCCCAGTTTTGCAGCTGAGCTTGCAGGCTTCCCAAACAACCTGGGCTGGCAGGCTTAAAAATCATTCTTGTTATTTCTACAGCACCACACAGAAGAATTGGTTTTGATGATTTTAGGCATACTTTTGCTAAATACGCTCATGGAGAAATGATCCCACTGAAGTTGACAATCTGATTACCTAGTTTCAAAACAACATAAATTGAAATGGCTGTGCTAAAGCACAAAGCCTCTATTACAGAGATTTATAAAGGAAAAGCTGAGTGAACTTTAATTACAGAAGCATTTCCCATGCCACTGTGCTACTGACAGGTCTATTGCCTCTTGCTCCAAGCTAGGATTATAGTTTTACTCAAGGGCTTTCTGTTTCAGAACCTCTGGCATAAGCTTTCTATGACAAAGTGCCTAGAATTGCACTGTCTAAATCAGCATAAGCCAGTGTTTTTAAAAAGGAAAATCTGGCACCCTACAGAAGCCTTGATGTCTTCTAGAGCAAGCCAAGTCCAGCAGTGGCAAAAGGATATGAGATACTGGGAGTAGGAGCTATAAAACAGATGGATGAGATTGGTAGCATTGAAAATCATCGAAGCAACATCAGCTGAGAAATCAAGAACTCAAAACTCAGGAAATTCAAGTGTCATGATTACTTCTTCACCATTAGCTCAGACACCTTGCACATAGCCGACTTCCAAAAGCATAAATTAGGCAATTAAGATAAAGGTCTGGCCTAAGTAATACCCTGAGTCCCATTTCTAGCTGCTGCCAAACGTCCTTTCTGCATTAGAGCCACGGCAGCTTTGCTGATTCAGACCAGCTGAGGATCTGGGGTGATAGTCAATATGTTACTGCAGTCATTAAGGGGCTGAGGTAGAAAGTGCAGAACAGGCCATAGATTTCAAAACCCTGGTTCTGTCTTTCCCTCACTCGTCTCAGAGGTGGTTGCAGGGGGAGGCAAATCAAATTCGTGAATGTTTCAAAAGGTAAAAGAAAACTTTAAGAGCATCTAGTGCTAAGGATGAAACAACAAGCCTTCTGTTCTTGTGCTTTTACTGATAATCACCATAAAGAGTCATTGAAGGCTATGATTTTCAAGGTAAAGCTGACACAAATTGGTCACTTGGAATGCTTAAAGTGAAGTTAAACCTTTATAGATCTCTATGCACAAGGAACTCACAGCTCACACTGTACTTCCATGGATTTCTTCAGACTCAGCTACAGCCAGCCCTTGTGAGACCACAGCTTGATGAGGCTGCATGACAGAGGAACAGAGGAAGGCAAATCAGGAAATCATTTCACCTTCCTGACTCAATTCCACCTGCAGCCTGTGCACACATAAATTCTGCTGTCAGACAGCTTTAACTCCAGCCATTCCTTGGAGGTCATGAAGGATTTTCATACCTTCAGGACAGCCATACATGCAAACACAACCCCCAACTGTCTCTGCACATCTCTCTACCAGGAAGGCTCTGCTGAAGAAGGAAATTTTCCCAGAAGAGATGATCCTCCTCCAGGCACACGCTGTGGAAATCCAGGATGTAGCTGCAAAATAAACTCTTTGTCTTTAGCTATACATTATACATGTTTCTTCTTCAATACACACCTAGCAAAAGCTACCAAAGAAAAAAAAAAACTCTGTATGCAAAAACTGAGGTAATGCTGAAACCATCTGTGGATAATGTGCAAGTACACATTCTATGTCCAGGTGAACAATGAAAAATCCCAATGATATTTTTCATGATATGTTAACAATTAGATGCAAGCAGTGCATAGCCAGTTGTGAGTAACATACAATATGTAATTTCCTCTGTCACTGACTTGTAAGAGTGTTTATTTAGTTGTTGCTTGTCCTTTCAGTGATCTAAACCTCCAGAAGGTAAAAAAACATGCCAGCCTGAGAAGCTGAAAATATTCTCGTTAGCCACCCAGATGTTTTCACCTCGTGCTCTAGGTAACAGATCTGCAACAAAGGGTGTATTAAAGTAACACAACTTTACTTGACCCTGGGTCTCATTTTTTGAGTTGTTTGGGCTTGTATGGGCCAACTTATTTATTGTAAAGTTACCACATTTGCACCAAAGTTCTTCATCTTAAACCTTCAAACTCATTCCTTCAAACAAGTGCCTTCTCCTTGAAATTCATATGAGTAATAAACCTCCTTTAAAAGCATCCCTTTGAGGTCCAACAATTGAAAAAATTCTTAGTTGGAAATTCCATCAAAGGCCACAGCTTTTCCTTGGACCAGAGTTCTCTCATTTCTGTATTAGCACCAGGATAGAATGGGTAAAAATCAGTCTATTATAGAAATTTATAAAGGAAAATTAGAGAGCTCTGAGTGAATATTGACTCAAGCCTTGTAATAATCACATTCTGAGACTCCTCCTGAGGAGTTTTATGTAGGTTCAGAAGCACAGGGAGAACAGATGGTTGAATAATTTTTCTGCTTTTTCTTATCTATCAAATCCAAGAAGAGCATGTCCCTTCCTACCAATGCTTGTTTCCTGATTTTGCAATCTGAAATCAATATAATTAAAAGAAAACAATGCTGTGGAGGAGTAGCATACTCATGACCATATAAGCTGTACATCTGTAAATTTGATAAATCACCAGCACTAAGCCATCAAAGTAAGAAAGAAAACTTTCCAGATTTTCTCCTGGTCTCTGTTTTCACCATAAACAGAAATGTCTTGCATGGACCATGCCAAATTTCCTCATATATGAAAAGGAAACCCCTCCTTAACAGCAGATCTGATCTGAATACAGCACTGATGTGTTCTGGATGGGTGGAGTTCGGGGCAAGATGGGAGGAGAGCTGATAAAGCTGCTGCCAGTGCACAAAAGTCTCTCCCTGATGCCTTTGCAGAAGAGCAAAGGCCATGAAGAATAGCACTGCAAAGAAATCAGCTGAGAGGTTTAGAAAGGCCTGAATTAAAAAACCCTTGCTGTATAGGCCTGGATTTTAAAAAGTACTAGACAAAGCCACATTTAGCATTTCCAGTATCAGGATATTTTGGCATCCCTTGTCCTCTTACTTCATCAGAGCTTCTTGACATCTGTTTCCTGCTCCTCTTTCTTCCTTCTCCGTCTCCACAGCCTGTTACTTCTGTTACAGCCTGTAACTCCTCTGTTGCTTCCAGCTCTGTCCTTGTCTGCTCTTTTGTTTTGCCTCACATGTTATGAATTCTTATCTTATTTAGGGAAGCTCAAAGCCTACAAAACACTGCCAGGTTTATTCTGCATCCAGCATTCATGTGTGATATGCCAGGAAAATCCTCAGCATAAGCCAATCAAATTAAAAATTCATTTCAGGACTGCCCAAACAAGATATTTAAAAAACTCTTAAGGCTTGTGGTGGGTTTTTAATTTGCTTCTTTATTTTTGTTTGCTTGGGGTTTTTAAGTTCTCTACCTGTGGAGCCCAGGCTTTGCTACTACATGGAGTAAAGCTGTTGTTTCTCTGCTGTAGCATCCCTGTCACTCAGGAACAGCTCATAACCCTGCTCACTGATAGTCGTGCATCTCTCTCACATCACACAGGGATGCCCATCATCCTCACGTATCCTGCCACTGCTGATCCCAACTGCACTGCCTCCAGGCTTCGTGGATTTGGCCGAGATGGAAGCTGAGCTGGCAGGGCTCTGCCCTCGTGGTACTCAGTAAACAGCCGGAATTAGCAGTGCCGAGACAGCTGTAATTCGGTACCATCTCTACAAAGGCGTTCGAGCCTTGCTGGGAGCAGGTGTGTGACACCAAAGCAAGCAGCAGCTCACGCTGGGATGGCTGTGACTCGAGGGCCCACAGTGACATCTGCTGGAATGACTCGCTCTGAAGGACCATTAGAAGGCACTGTTCAAGCCCGAACAAGAGCTTTTCTTTCCTTTCAGAGGCAAAGAAATTGATAACACGAAATCATCGATAATCTTTGAAAGCTGAGTGCCTGAGTGCTACAGAGAACTGAACGTGGCTCACACTGCAGAAGGAATCCCAAACCCTTTGGCATTCCCCTCTCCTACACAATTGCTTTCTTCACACAGAAGCCTGAAAGCAGAGCCCACAAGCACTCTTGCAGTGTAGTCAGAGACAATGTGTACACAAGCTTTTGATCATTTCACTGAGAGTACAGCTCTTGATCAGAGCGGGAGAGTCGCCAGGTTTCTAACAGAGTGTTAAATCCTTCCAAGTTTTCCCAACCATGGATATTTTTTTCCCCTTCTTCTAAGCAGAGTGTTAAAATCCTCCAAATCTTAGTTGGCCGACTTGAGCATACTCCTAGAGAACATCAAACACATTTGACAGCTTGTAACTGCTTTTCAGTCACAAGATTTTAATAACACTAATTCCACTTAGCAGTTCTACCTCCATGGCCTTTTTCCCTTTTTTTTTTTTTTTTTTTTTTTTTTTTGCTGCTGCTGCTGTTGTTGTTAACTGAAATATCTTTATATAAAGCTGAAGTTCATCACAGGATTGACAAGCAACTACTTTGGCATCGTGGGTGACCTTTCCATATACTGCAGGTAAGAGCACACAACAAGGGAGATGCATTTATTGTCCTGGGGATGGGAGAGCACAGTTCATTTTAGGACGTGTGTGAGTGTTCTGCCTCAGTGTGGAGACTCTAAGAGGAGAACTGCTAAACCAGGATTTTTATTTAACAGCAGCATGTAAGAGGAAAGAGAAACTGGCAGCAAACAACAAAATTCAGGCAGAGAGCAGAGAAGTCCACAGCTCATTTTGCAGGACTCAGATGCTGGGCATCCTGGAGCTTCCAGGAGAGGCAGCAGGACAGAGAGATGGAAAGAAGCTGCAGGAGAAACAGGCATCACAGAAACTGGAAAGGGAAGAATATGTTTTACAATTCTTTGTAAGAAAGCAGTAACAGGTGTTACACGCCTTTCTATATCCAAAATTTGCAGAACCACGACCACTTCCCTCCCTTAAAACTGAATGGGAAGTAGAAAGGTGAGGAGGAGCTGACTCGTGAATTATTGAAATCCAAGTTACTTACTTAATTTTTAAATTTTAGTTACAGAGTTACAAATTCTTGACCCTTCTATTGCCACAATCGTATTTATAAAGTGCTATATCCTATTTTCGAAGCCTGGAGACTTCAACTACATCATGACTTAACCAGAAAAAGCCCCTCTGGAGGGAGTTGTCATCAGTATGTAGAACATTTTATGTGGGCGGGGGGATGATTCAGAATGGGAGTTACCAAAGGTGACCTCAGATTTTGTGCCAAAAGAGGCAAAAAGTGAGTTAAATGGCTCAAATCATAGTTTCAAAGAAGGCTTGAAAATGCAACAACTTGGTTATCACGTTCTTAAGTATTGTAGCCTCAAAACTGAACAGACACATGGCACAGCTATTCAGTTAAAAGACAAGCAGGGAGGAAAAGAAAACAAACCAAACCCAGACAGGACATCTGTCTAGATATTTACATAAACAGGCCAGGTTTTCTGCTTTCATTTCAACAAAGTGATGTCTCACTCGTGGAGGATCTGGCCAAAGTTTTCAGACTGCATGAAATACTAACAAACTCCTATTTATCTGAATATGGAAAGTAAGAGGGTTTTATTAAATTGTAAATCTGCTGCTAATTCATCAGTCTAGCCTGCAAGTGCCAATTATAAAAACCCACATGTTTTGAGGATAAAAATTAAATGTTTTGACTTTGATGAGACTATTCGTGTATCTGAACATGTGTTTATGATCTTTTCTGGCTGGAGGCCTAACTGCAAATCCTTTATTCTTTAGTGCTACTGGAATAGGAAACAAGCAATAAGAAGAATTTTTACTTTTCTCCAAGAAATTTTAGTATTTGGCTTTTAGTAGATATTTCCCTGTGTTTCTCAGGAAACATTTAAATTTAGTGAACCCACAAACGTGCTTGGGGTTGGTTGGTTTTTTTTTTTTTTCTGCATTTAAAATCTGACCCATGGTAATACAGGTAAAAACCATGAGATTTCTGTTTGGCAGAATTGGTCAGAGTGGTTTTCATGTTAATTGGAGATCTGAGGAGAAGTTTTGCATATCTGGGGAAAAAAAAGAATCTGAAATATACCTGCCATAGCATATATACTGCAGCTAACCAGGAAGATTTAGTTTAATGTTGGAGTGATCCAGCACAAACCCTTCTGAGTTAATGAAGTAAACTGAGCTATTCCTGTTCAGGCGATCTAATACAAAGTTAAATATTTGATTTGATGTTCATCATAGAAATCGTTTGTTGGTTGGCTTGTTTAGGTTTGGGGTATTTTTCTCAAAATTAAGAAGAAATATTTTGAAATCATAAAAATAAATTCATCACGGTTATTTGTTGAAAATTCAGTTATGCAGGAAATTTGCCAACCACCTCTGACCAGCCATCGTCAACCTATTTACATGGGTTTCACTGCTTTAATGCACCTCAGCTGCTGGCACTCCTACCAGATGAAAATACTTTAAAGATTTGATAATATTTCTATTAATTTTATCCCTGTGTAAGTCGATGTTTATGTAGATGGTACTGAAGAGCATGCTCATTTTGCTCAAATCTTCGATCCTTAGTTCAAAGTTCCTTGTTATGTCAAGATTTTAAGTCCCTAATAAAATAGCCTGACAATCAGAATATGTCCCATTTTCTAAATCTTCTTATGATTTTTTTCTTGAAGATTATAAGCAATATTTTCCAGAACATACCTGATCTGACTGTGAACATTCCCTTGAACTATTTCAAAAAGATTCCACATGAATAACAATTAATATTGGTCACTAAAAAATGAGGTCTGTCTTATTGTCTTCTAATTTCTGGAAACTGGAGATTATGGAACCCTTTTTGAGTCATTATTTGATCAATATTTTCAACATATTGAAAATAATGGTCTGACTTTCAATCATATTTTTTAATTCTCTGTACAGCCAGAATTAATTTACAAAACTGTAAACAATGGTTGAAATGTGAGGGCTTTTATTTTCAAGCCAGAACAACTAGGATACAAATACTTATATAAAACATTGCAGTGATCTTACTGGCAACCTCTATTAACACTGTAAGAAGGACCATTTTTAAATGGCAAATCTTCAACATTTAACTCAGAGGAAAACAAAAAAGAAAACTATGAAATAGCATAGAATATGAGCAAACTATTACAGAAACTCAAATTGCCTGTCATTAAGA
The DNA here is from genome assembly GCF_000738735.6 of Corvus cornix cornix. Lineage (NCBI taxonomy): Eukaryota > Metazoa > Chordata > Aves > Passeriformes > Corvidae > Corvus > Corvus cornix. The sequence goes on from NC_047056.1 coordinate 17,338,587, forward strand.
AGAGGGAGGAAAGCCATCTCTATGATAAAGCACTATTCTGTAAAAGTATTAAGCAGTCACTTAGTCCAGCTGACAGCTCTAATGCTTCAAGAGCCTCAAAGATTTCTCAACTAGAAATGTAGCAATGCCAAAAATACATCAAATGGGCCTTTAAGAAGTCATTCTATGGCTTCTATTATGCTAACACTGCAACTTTTGATCACTGGCTTTAGCTGCAAGAGTTTGTGAAATGCATGAATTCTTTTTCACCCTTTCCATAATCCCTACAGCACAAACTCATCCTGTTGTCCACCCAGTAAGGCAGACAAGGTACAAGGGACATTCTCTAGTTAGACTGCAACATTATTAACGCATCTGGATACCACTTGGCAGGAAATCACACAGAAGAAGGTAATTATTCCTCTTTTTTAATCATGTCCAGGTGTTAGAGTGCTATTGTCATTTCTTTATGCCTCAGACCAGGTCAAACTCTCTCCAAGAACCCCCTGGCCCTATCCTCTTGTGAGAAATAACACAAGTAACACAAAGAGGTATCTCCTCACTGCTTAATACATACACAGGCTGCAATACCCACTCTAATTTGGAACTGTCTGGTAATCAGACCCCTCTATGGAATTAGTGCCTCAAGACCTGGCAGCAATTAATTTGATCCCAGATGGGTGGTGATTCCCTTTCTGATGCCATGCAACAAAGTACCTTCTTCCAAGCCAACGTACTCCATCAAACTTTGGAGATTCAGTGCTGACTGGACAGTAATTATCTTTCTTCTCTGCTCATGCCCACCTGCAAACAGATGCTGGTTTTCCTGGTCAGGACACATGGAGCAATGGAGAACACCCTCAGGTACATGGAGTTATCCTTGGGGTTGTCCTGTGCAGGGCCAGGAGCTGGATTTGATGATCCTTGCGGGTCCCTTCCAATTCAGGATATTTTATGATCTTACTCAGCCAACATGCAGAAAACTGGAGCTTGGCCATGGATCCCTCTGTGACCTGATAAATATTCATGCTCTCATAAAATTTCAGACTTTTCTCACATGAATATATGATTATGATTTGCTGCCAAAAAATCAAGGCAGGGCATCAACACCAACAAATGTCTCCTGCTTTTACTACTGATGTAATGTCTGATGTCCCTTTACCTCCAAAAACCCAAATAAGAGAATATTGGGCATCTCCCAGGATCTCTTTGATGTAGCAGTGATGCTTCCAAAACTCATAATTAAACAGCCCCTACAAAGACTTAGGTAAAGTTGTTCTGCTGCAAAAGCTGGTGAATGACAAATGTGCAAAAGCAGGTGATGAGAATCTACTGCCAAACACAGCTGACCTGCAAAAACGCAAATCAAAATCAAACGCAGCATTATTTATGAACACCTTGTTTTGCTAAACCACAACCAGCCTAAGAACCTTGTTGCTTTGTAGGGCTAAGCTGTTTAATGTGACCATGCCTAATTATGAACCAGCCCATCAGCTGTTTAATTAGCAGTAGAACATGCATACCAAATTAAATGCCAGAAACTAACCACCCCCAGCAACTCAAGGCCTAGTTGTTCACTTTGTGTCACATTGATACTCTTAACCCAGAAATTCATTCTTTCATTTATAAACTGCTCTCTCAGTTAATTACTTTGGCAAAGTGCAGAGGAATCAACAAATCACGGTGAGCAGAGTGGCAGGCAATCGTGCTCCTGAAGCTGGATATCTCATCATCCCAATTCTTTCTTGAATGCTGTTGATTTTAATCTGTATTTTACAGGGCAACAGGCTGTTCTTCCATCTCTGCCAGGGGAGTAGGGAGGCAGGTTTGAGGCAGATTTATGAAGAAACAATAATCCTTGAATCACTTGCAATCCCATCACCCTTCAGCCAGCAAACTCTCGTTCTATTTAGCGTGCGGTTGAAGGGCCCTGGCAGGATGGAAGTGGTGGAGGCACAGCCAGCTGCTACCACATACACAGAGCTGTAAATTCAGCTTGTAAATTATGACACAGGAAGCACCTGTAGCAGCACAAGGCATATCTGAATCATGCAGGGAACTGTTCTGAAGCCTCCCTCTACTTAGTTATTTCTCTTCCCTCCCCCTCAGAAGGCACTCATTCTCTGTAGACTCTACACAATTTTTCCCCACAGATTTATGTCTTCTTACTATATACAGACATTGTTGAAGCCTGCAGAAGGAACTAAACATACTCCAGCAATGCTAGTCCAGATGTTCAACTTCAACTACTTATAAAGCAGCTTATAAAATCAAGCTAAGCTCAGCAATAAATATTACCATCAACATCTTTCCATTTTTTCCCTCAGACACATCAACTCTGTCTCCTGAAGTGGTCTCTGATTCAAATAAGATCTCCAGACAACAGTCCTGCTAACATATCACATTCCAAACACATTTAAAGCTTCACAATGATCAAAGATGACAATGCCAACACTTGCAAAAGATGTTCTTTAAAACACTCTGTTTCTGCCACTAAAATTCTTTACACCAACAGCCTTTTTTCCAGCATAAACTTTAAGAATATTTTAACAAACATCACATTAGTAATATGGCTTATATTTCCTTCTCTGTGTTGTTTTTCACTTCCTCTAAGTTTTTTTCTAGTGCATTTTCTCACTTTGCTTCTAGAACTCAGCCTTACAGAGAAAACTTCAATATGGAGAATATTCTCCAAAACTGCAGCCAGCTAATGCTGCATTTCTGTCTTTTGAAGGACACAACCAAGCCTCTTCAGCATTCTTAGGAAGTAAATATACCAGAAGAAATTTACAAGGCTTCCCAGGAAATCACCTGTGAAGGTCAAAAATTTTAAACCTCTGGCATGCCATAAAGAACATTTCCCATCAAAACAACACATTTCTATAATATTCACGTGTATATTATGACCAATTCATATGGCACTGTGCCAGTTATACTGAGACTGACAGGAACTTTCATGCTTTAATGAGAACAAGCTTTTCCATCTAGATTTTAGAGGTAGGAGGGCCCAATTAAAATGGTCTGGCTAAGTACAAACAGTCACAGAAAGTCGTCCAATAGTCTCCTTGTCGAGACAAAATAATTCACAGAGCACATGCATCTGTCAAAAAGTATCCAGTTCCATTTAAAGATTTTACCCAGGGAGCAACAAATAATTTTTGGGGGTTTTTTTGTTATCTAGCTAACATTTGTATGCTGTTTCATAAAGAAATTTTCAAACTCAGGTATTTTTCCTCACAATGGAGATTTTAGGCATCAGTAGCTACCTTTTAACTTTCTCTTCAACATATAAATATTTATACACTTTATTTATAAATTAAAGGAGAAAATCTCAAAAATATGCTGCTTAGTCATGGGGGATGAATAGCATGACTCACAAAGACTTAGATGGTAACAAGTTAATACAAATCATGCACTGTACCAAATGTTCCCTTAGAAAGGATCTAACAATCCCCAAAATGTTGCTTTCTATGAGGGATGAAATGGCCCATTGTTGTCTCTTTAGAAGGTTGTTTTAGTCATGGTGGTTTGGTTAGTTACTATCACTGTATGTACAGTGCCCATTGATGAACAAAGGCACCTTTTCACCCATTTTCCAAGTAATTTTTGATGTGAGTCACAGTGCAGGCTCCTCACAGCTCAGTGATGATGTACAGAGGTTCCCACACAGCTATCATTATGCCAGGAAAAGGTTTGGTTTCACTCATCATGCATTTTGAATACATGATTTTCTGCATTTTCAAACCTTTCACAACACTTGACTCAAGTGCTAGGATTATAAAACCATCCTTTTGGCAACCATTATTTATTTATCCCTGCACAGCTCCATTAACCCTTCTCCCTGGTGGTTTAATTTTAGACAAAAAACAGGTCCAAATCTTCTTACTACTCAGGTGACACTTTAATGGGAGCATGGAACCTCTTTTAGTGTCTGAGAAGAGAGAACTGTGAAAGAAAAACCCCTGTGCTGCTTGCATGGTCCTCATACTCAAAGGGAAAAGCCAGGGGAAAAAGTGTTTGGATGGAGGTGAAGAAAAAGGTACTGACTGAGGGAGGGTTTGATTGGTTGGGTTTTGGGGAAGAGGGAACAGGGGTCACATAACACTTCAAAATCTGACCTAGTTTCTCACAGTTTAAAAGATAAAATAGAAGGTTAATTACATATCCAGATATGAGCTGCTACAAGTCTTTCATCTAAAGCCTGAAAAGACAAATATAATGAATTTTGTTTATCACTTTAAAATAGCCACACATAGTGAATTATCACAGGGTAATTCTTGCAGTCTCCCTCCCCTGTCACTTTATTTCTTGTTCCCATCTTCTGCACTCTGTTAAAAAATTTAAAAAAAATAAGCAAAGGTAACAAACCAGAGCAAACAAATTACCCTAAATGTGTAATTTAGGTACCCAACTGCCAGAGAGTTCTATTTCACATCACCAATTCAATGCCTTGCATTAATTTGAAGAAGAATCCAGACAGAAAGGTTTGTTTTCCTTCCTCTGCCACAGTTTTCAGATTCCATCTGCTCTCCCTGTTCATGTTGGTTGCAGAACCTTTGCACATCTTCCATCTGTGTTGTATTTTTCCTGACGTCCACAGCTACAGCTCAAGTTCCATAGTTTATCATATCCCTTCATCATTCAAGTCAGCAGTATCACTAGTGCATAAAGCTTAATTTCAGTGGTTATCTACAATGAATGCCAAGTGAAATGGAAAAGTCACATCCATAACTAATTCCCAGAAGCCTCCATCCAGTCTCTCATGCCTGTTTTTAACCATATCACTTGGTGAGGAAAACTAACATTTCTTAGCTCCAAATACTGAAGTAGTTCAGCTAGAGATGAAACACCATTCTAATCTTATATAGTTAGAAAAAAGAGTGAAACAGACTGAAAAGTCTGATGTCAAAATTACTTTCCACATGGATTAACACAGAAGGATTAGAAAGCAAAATAGTTTTCTAAAATCAGCAATTTAAAAGAGAGGATTGTGATGAAAATCTCCATACCCTGCGTGTGGATGAGAAGGAAAATCAATAGCAGACAATTAACTGGATGGCTCTGGTATCATTGTAAAAGGGAGACACTTCAAAATTGCTGCCCAGCTGCAATCTTTGTATTATTCTTTTCTCCTTTTATGTAAAGCTCAAGGAGGAGGAGGCAAAAACCTGAAATTACAAAAATGAGAAACAAAATAACTTATAGAGATGGAGGACGCTTGAAACAGACACACAAAAAAAGACATTAAGGATAAAATGAAAATAGGAGACCACTGATTGACATAAAACACAGTATTCATGCTCATAAACACCAATCAGATACTGAATGGTAAAGTGCTAGTCAGAGATACGATTTTAAACGGTTTTGTCCTTCACTTATTCTATAAGTGAGGAGCAATTTCCCAGGAAATTTCAGTGCTGAAAATACTGCTCAGTCCCAGGACATCTGTGTGGGAAGATACATTTGGAGATTCAAGACACAAGGCTTCAAGACAACATGGACATCAACTGAAGTCAATTACCACCAAGCAGAGAAATCCACTGATGACCTGGGTCCTGAACTTTGCTATCCGCTATACATTTGTCAACTGCAGAAAAGAAACAAAGGTTCTTGACCAACAAAAACTCCTCAGAGGTGTTTTCATGCTATGCTCTCATTAGTGTTGTCCGCAAAATTTGGATTTGTTACCCAGCACGCACCAGGCCAGCGATTACTCAAGAGAGACAAAGATTATTTATTTCAGAGTTGCACAAGCCTGAGTGCTCAGTGGTACTCTACAGATCAAGCATGACAGCTATCAAAACTTTTTACTATTTATGCATTTTAGCAAAAAAAGGATTTAGAGTTCATTGGCTACAAGTGACAGAGTTCTCTTATTGTCCTAGGCGACCCGAAAAATGTGTATTCAACACATATTTATCATTTTTTTATATCTCAACATTTTTCCAACATTTCAACATATTAAGTTTTTGAAGAGGGAGGAGAAGGAATAAATATGTGAAGAATGGAAATATTACATGAATTTGTACTGAAAGCCTGGCCCTGCTGACTTGGGCGATTTTGTTATTAAGCCCAGCCAGGGCAGGATTTCACATGAATTTTACATGAAATACTCTTATTCAAATTTCACCTGCAGCTATTTACAGGTGTAACTAGAAAATTCTGTTTTGTGTGAACACTGGATGAAAATATGAGTAGCATCTTACTATAGCCTGTTTTTTTTTAACTAAAAGAAGCACACTCACACCCTCCCCCCACAAAAATCACCAGGGGCCAGTGGAAGTAGTAGAGCAAAAATCCCACCAGTATTTCCCATACTGTCTGCAGAGTATCCACCAGGAAACACATCATCCCATCATCAGAAGTGGAACATTATACACATGACTGTGCCTGAATTCTTTGGTTTTAAAGATTAAATCTGCATTCTGCATGGTAAAGAGCAATTCAAAATGGAAACAGGGGAAAAGTAAAGTTGCTCCTTAGACCAGCAGCACTGTCCTTGGGAAATGAAGGTCAGAGCATTTACAAACAGATATAAATCAGTATTATCCTTTAAAAGAAAAAAATTACCGTGCTATACTTCACAAGCACTAAATGAAAATATAAACCTCACTGCAAAATGTTTATAAACTAAATTACAATTAATTGCTCAAGCCACTTTTTTTTCCTCCCACTGACCATTATCCAATAATTTTTTTATGCAAGATGGCAGAGGCAAATAGCTGTAACTAAACATCTGCTCACCTGATCCAGGAACAGCCTGATTTGACCAGGCAGATTCAGGCATCACAAGAACATCAAAGAGCACACATAGGCTGATCCTATGTTTATGAACTTCAGCTTTCCTAAATACTTGAATCTGACCCATAATTGTCATTCCCTTCATGTCAACCAGTGTTCCCTGACGACTCTTTCTTTAAAATGAAAGAAAATTATCAGCCCAATATTTTGAATTACAAACTCTAAGAAAAAAAACTATTCGCAACTCCTGCTCAGAGGGGAAAAAACCATGAGCAGTGAATGAAATCCATATAACAAACTATTCCTCAAAAGCCATGTCATCCTCTGAATTATGCTCATATGTTTTCTGGGTTTTATTTTACATGGACACTGACCAGGAAATTTATTTCTACAGAATCATTTTCACCCTGCCTGCAATTTTAATGCCACCAGTTTTGTTGCTGACTTTGAAATGGGAAGTACAGCAAGACTGACATCTGTGGTGTGCAGATCACGGTGTGTTGGGCAGTCCACAAAAGACTTGCTTATCAGAATCTCTGGAGCTATGAAAATATGGTAATTTGTTCCTGGAACTGTGCATACTGAAAATGCCAAAAGTGCTGGTGCCACCTCAGAGGGAAACAGAGATTTTGAAGTTAGATCATGAGATAAAATCCTCCTCTCCTAACAGTACAAGAAAACCCATGAATTTTTGAAATAATTTGTAATATTGTAGGAGGCAGTATTGCTTGATTGTCAATTATAAAAGATAAAAACCCTTAGTAAAACAGGAAAAGAAAAACAAAAGAGAAGAAAAAAATTGTCTCTCTTTTCTAAGCTTCTCAGAGTTGAACCTGCTATGTTTCATACCTGAGCAGTAGGAACGAGGCTGACTACTTTCTTTTAATTTTTTTTTTTTTTTTTAATAATATAAGAGTGCTTGAAACTGGGACAGGACTTGTGCCAGTTTTGCTGCCAATTGATTGATTCATTTCTTATTGACACAAATGGCCTGTGTAAGCTAAGGGTGGTTATCATTTCCTGCTGACAAGGAGGTTTTGAAGCCAAAATTTTATGGAGTCTTATCTTGTTTTGGAACAATTCTCAAAGTGAACCTGATAGAATTTATTATGCATCCTAAAAGTACGACCAAAAATGAAATAACACTGTAAAAGAATCTGCCTATTTCTGTATATTAAAACATGTGCAACAGGGAGTTGAGATGAATAGTTGTGCCTTACATGTGAGGGGAGAAGAGGCCAGAGGAGATACGACCACAGACAGCTGAAGTGACACTGCCTAAATTCACACCAATTCCCTGTCTGGACAGGAAAATAATGAGAAAAAGGAAAGAAAAGATAAAGTGAAAAACTGGCAGTAAGTAACATTCTCAATCCCCCAGTGCCAGTGAGGAACAGAGCTGAAAATAGGATGCCCAGGCACCCTGATTTGCACACCAATCCCCAACACCTCCAGCTTGGCAAACTTGCAGAAGGGTTCTAACTCATCAGTATTGCTGGTTACCTTTTTAACCCAAAGCAAGGCATGTAGCTACATGTTATTCCTATATTCAGAAAGCCAATCTACCAAGAGATAAACAGGACTCTTGGATAAACTCTCCCCAGTGAATTTTGCCGCATATTAAATAGCCTGTGTTGCAAAAGCAGTCCACCAGTGAGCATAACACATAAACCACCCAAGGCATGGCACTTGCATGTGAAACAAAGGGAAGGGGAGACCTCAAAGAAAGCACTTAAGAAAGGTATAATGCTTGGCATGTATAGATCATTACAAGGCAGGTGGCCTTCCTCCAGAAACTGGGAAACAAGGACATGAGAAATACTCCAGCAATGAAAGGTTGCCAAGCAGATAATAGATTGGTAGGTGGGCATTGTAGCTCTTGCACCACTGGGTTCAAAGCAAGCCTGTTCTGGCCTTGCATCTCTCATGTGACTTTATTTAGATAACAATATTTTAGTTTTAAGCTCCATTGAACATTATGTATATTTTGGGTACTGAATGTTTATAATTAACTGTGTTTATACACTACTGCATTTAAAAAGATGTGGCATAAAGATCAGAGAACTGAAATAATTTGATTCATACAACATAGCCTGGATTTTGTATCTCAGGTCTCAAATACTCAAAATGGTACCAGTGTTTCACAGCCAACTCAGACAGAAAATGTGTTTGTGTAAAATATATTTTACTGGATTCTCCAAACCAGCAGCTGCAGTAAAATTATAGTATAACTGACAAAACATCCATAAATGTGATTAGAATTGAGCTTTTTATATCACAGCAAAAGACAGTAAAAGCCAGTTAATAAACAGCTAATTATTACATTTAACCCAGCGAGTAATTCAGGTGATCTATCTTTCAATCTTGATATTGTCCATCTATACACCACTATAGATTTGCAGATACTTTGTCATCAAATGTGCTAACAAAACAGTTTTTACTGGGCACCTTGTCAAAGGCAATCCAAGTTTTTTATGCAATGACTCATGATTTTTTATAATCTAATTACAGTGGCCTGAAATTGAATGCAAATTTTAAAATTCACTTTGTGATTAAGAGTCCATAGCCACATGTTCAAATTTAACGACTAATTTAGCCACTAATGTATACACTATAATAAGCACACTAATCACAGTTAGGAAGCTGTAGATATTTCTGGTCACTTTTTAAATTTTCTTGGAACCGAAGAAAGGAAAGCTACAATATTTTCATCTTTCCTTCTTTTAAACAAGAATCAATTTTAATGTTGATAGTAGAGAGGAAGTTACTTCCAAAACTCTTCAAAGGAAATTCTTTTTCTGGAATTTATAAAGTCACAGTATATGATCCACCAGCATGGTTCCCTACTTTTATTTTTGTGTCCTGGTTTCATTTCCAGTCAGAACACACACTTTTTGTTCAATAAGCTGCATAAAAAATAATCTTCATCCTTTCTCGTAAACCAGAGTATAAAAAACTGCAAGTCTTGAAAAGTTCTTATTTAGTACCCATCATCTCACAGAAAAAATCTCCAAAATAAAGTTTAAATGAACTTTATAGAATAAGCTGTGAAAATTTACCTAACATGAGTAGATTTTATAATCCATAATTTTTCCATAATTCTGATTTTGATTTATATTCTCAACAGATAAATCATAAAAATCAACACAAGTTTTTACTCAAACACAAGATTAATGAATGTATGACTGTGCACTTCCAAGAAAACATAAGGAGTTTTAAGGAAAGAACTCAGCCAAAATCTACCAATTTACCTCAGCCACACACAAGAACTGGAATATTGTACACACAGTACTCATTTTTGGTGAGGTTGCACAGAAACATCTTTAAAGGTATTTGACAGCACAATGCCCTTCAAGTAGGTGCCATTTAAATATTTACGACATGATTACTTAGATAAAGTTTCCATCATTTCTGTAAGCAATTTCAGGGGGAATCAAAGTTGGAAAAGCGTGGAAATCACTAAAGCACTACGTGGTCACACTTGCAGAAAAAACAGATTTAATGTGCAGCATGAATAATTTCTAGACCAACTCAGAGCTTGCAATAGAAGGAAATTATCCAGGAATTTTAATCAAAACAAATTTTTAAGGATGCAGGCCACTCTATAAACCAATACATAAGCAGTCTGAATGGACAATGCATCCTGTACCTCAGGGGATGCTACAGGAAAGCATGTAAAGAAATAGAACTGGAAAATCAACATTTTCAACCAGTCAGCTTCTCAGGGGCTGATTCTGATTTGATTTATACCAGTTTAAATCAGAATCTCATTATATCTACATAATAACCCATCTCCCTGACAAGAGGCCGGGTGCTTTTTGCAGTCCCAGGCTGCTCAGCAGTCACTGCAATCCTACAAAGAAATGTTCTGTGAGCTCTGCTGACTCATTCCAGCTTTTGATTTATTCCAGCTGGCAATACAAGGAGACAGAGCATGTCTGGGAGGGGTGGAATTGGGCTGGGTGACTGTCAGGTGGAGAATGCCTTGAGTGTGTGGTTACCTCATTATTAATGAAAACTCTGACAATATTCTCCCCCTCCTCAGAGCCTTTGTGAGGATGCACAGTCCATGGAGCTGTATTCTAGCCCAAAAGCAGGAGTGCATGGAGATTTAAACAAGTAAAGGAATTCTGCACACACCTTCCAAACCAAGGCACTGTTTACATTCACACATTAATTATTGTTTATATTTGCCTCTAATCTGCATATGTGTCTTAAACGATCCACCCAAAGTGTTCTCTTCCAATTAAGAGCAATCTGCAATTACTTCCAGCCAGGGTGTAGTCTTGCCTGCCAATTAATTACAGAGTTTATGGGAAGTGTTTACAAATTAGGCAGTTGAAAGGCTAAATACAGCAAAGTAGTCATCCTGATGAGGCAGGAAATAAAAATGCCCTCAGGTATTTCATGACTCTGTTCTTGAGTCCGCAACCAAAGACTGAAAAGAACACAATAAACTCAACTGGCAATTTTCCAGGGTGCCAAAATGATGTTTCCTAGATTTAGCTTGCAGGATTTATAGTGCATTCCAAATTACGAGACTCTTAATGGCAACAGTAGATCAGTCCTTGTTTTACAAGTTACAAATGCTTTTTAAGAGCCTTTTTCCTAACAGTCCCTCAACTTTATAACTGCTGTAATTAATGTTGACAGGAGCTGCGCTCCCTAATTTTTCATGTTTTGTAGACAGAAAGATGTACCATCACTGGTTTAAAAGTTAGAGGAAAAAAGGAAGTTATTGTAGGAAAAGACCTGGGTGACTAATTTCAGTCATCTGAAAATTTACTTTATGATTGTTCTGACAAACTTTCTCATGTTCTTTTGTCAGGCTGCCCCTAAAAGTATGACTGGAACTATTTGGACTGTTCTTCTAATTCCTAACCTTAAACATATTCATGCTACTCTATGCCCACTTGCTTTTGTGCCAGTGTTTTATCCTGATTTTTATTTCAGAAAAGACATATTTCTATTGTGAGATTCAGTGCCACAAGATGTTGGAATTATAAAGGAACAAATTAGAAAATGTAGATTTACATAAGAAATATATTACCTCAAAACCCAATCAGGAAGTCCATCAAGGGCTATTAAAATGCATATATAACTTTCTGCACTTCAGATTGAGAATGGAAAGTAGAAAAAAATATACGTCTACACTTTTTGATCCCTATATTATTTGCCATAAATATCCAATACTGGCTACTAGCAAAGAAAAGGCACTGGAACAGAGAGACTTCCTGGGCTGTCCATAAACAATATTCTCCACGTAAATATAAAGCAAGCTAAAGGTCTTATATTAGTCACAGATTGTTTTCCCTTTGTTTTTTCACTTTATCTAAATTGCCAAAGAAACCCTTTCACTCTAAATATTGAAATAGGCTGAAGATCTCCAGTGCAGTCCTTGCTAGATTCTGTGATAGAATGGCATTTTATTTTATAAGAAAATTAAGGGTAGCAATGATTAAACACTTTTTTTTTGTTTTCTTTCAAGGAATTCTTGAAAAGACCTTTAGATATTAAATACAAGCAGTCAAAACCAGGTCCATGATGAAACTGTTTGTAAACAAGGCCATAAATAGTAAACTTTTCTTTAGCATTGTCCACATGAAAGAAGTTTTCATTTGGATTAATTAACTTTTTCAGTAACTGTACAGAAGACTGAATGTGGCCTGACAGCACTTGATGTGACAATAAGACCAATCTTTGCTTCTGAACCATGCACTCTAAATGCACTGCCATGGGAACATTTATCCCTTTACCCCTTTTGTGCTGAGATTCATTGGTTTGAACATGCCCAGATCCACGAGGCTGTTGGCCTGTATATTTTAATAGCTGACATGGGAGAGGTTGGGGGCCACAGGAGGAGAGAAAAGATGCTTGTGTAGCCTGGAGCAATATGTTTATGAAAATCCCGTCATGGTCTCCTGCTGTCTGAATCAGGCTTTCAGTGTCGCCCCTAAACTACAACCAACCACGAATTTTTAACACAAAAGACATTTCCATACGGAGTTAGCAGGCAGGCAGGAAGCCCTGCCAGGAAATTATATCTCTTGGCAGATACACTACAGCAACATCTTCTCTCTAATTTAATGGGAATTTATTCAGGCAACAGGTGCAACTGCAACCTCTGAAAAGCTGATGCCAGCTCTCATCTCCAAAATGCAGGACATGCTTCTCCAGAGATCAAGGCCAGCGAATGATTAGGCTGTGGCAAAATTAAGGGCTAAAGGCTGTTTTGTCCTCTCAATGAATATGTTTTACTACCTTTATATAATAGGATTTGGGTTGTTGGGTTTTCACAGAAAACCAAATACTAATCGTAGAACAGTGGTTTGGGTTGGAGGGGAACTTATAGATCCTCTAATTCCAACCTGCCCCACAGGCGACCAATGTTAGTCTTTGTATTAAAGGTATCATCCTTGCTTACTAAGATAGAAATTACTTATTTACTTAGAAATAATTGCTGTTCTGATTCGGATTTTTTAAAAGGGAAGAAAGTCTTTGTTTGCATTAAGTGACCATTTTTGGACTTTAATCCTTATATAGTAGTTTTGCCTTGCAAACGTTTTTGTAGTATTTATCATCTTGAAAACCTGAGCTCATTGGCTCAATCCAGAGAGAGGCACAACCAATCCTAAATCACTACAAACATCCTTGCATCAAGAAAGTGCTGTGGGGAGTAACATGACTGAGAAGACTCCAGAGCAAAGAAGATAGTGCAGAAACAAAATTCCTCGTTTTAGTTATTCTTGAAAACTGCTCTATCTCAAGGTTATGAATGAAGTATTCCTATATAGAGAGGTTTTCAGAAGTTAAGCAGGTTATTGTTATAAAGCTTAAAAGAAAATGTAAAGATGCAAAAAGCTGGAGAATTTTATCAAATTTCACTTCTAAGAAGAAGGAAAATTAAGTGAAAATTTACCAAAAAGGAGCAGATGTTACTCTATGAAGCAACAGTAGAGCAAGTGAAATTACAGCCTGAGAGGAGCTTCACTCAGAGCCATAATTTCAGGCACTCAACACCTACCATTAGGGTCACATTGAAAATGAGTTACCTGGTGTGTGAAAGCCTAATGCATCCCACTGGATGTTTTCCTAGCTAAAACCTAGCTTTCAAAATGAACAAAAGAAACATATGCTTCTGGTTTGAGACGCTGAGCAACCATTTGTCAGAGACTTTTCAAATTGATTTTCTTAAAAATATCATGATATGAAGATAAATGAAGACTCAGTATCCTGCAAAAAATAGGACATCAGTCTGCAAAATATCCCCCAATGGCTTGTTTTAACATTTGTAGGTTTCATTTCAATACTATTTTATATTTGAAACATTTTTTGTACTGTCTTATCTTTGGTATTATAAAAGCAAACTTAAACAAAAACTATTATAAAAGCTCCACTGTCATTTCCTGTCTAGGTATTTAAAAAAATATGTCTTCAATCAGATTCAGAAGGAAATGACATTGTAGTTCATAGCTCCCATTCTTCACACAGCTCAGCACAGAGCACTTTTGCTGGGATTTCTGCCTATACCAAGAGAATGTCACCAAAAATGTACGTGCTCACCTGAAGCTGAGAGTCAATAAATATTTCACTGCTGGAAAGAATTTCCCTTGGATCCAGAAAGTGTTACTGTAATTAAGTGAAAAGTATATGATTATTTCAAGGGCCAATTCTTGCCTAGTTTTGCAGAATCTATCCCAGCAATTTTGGTGATATGTCATCAGTTGCAAGTTAATTCAATATCTTGTCTGTTAAATATGACTCCTACATGCAAAAGTGCCTTAGTTCCTTAATTTGCAAAATACTTTAACACATAAGTATCAAAGCTCTTTTAAGAGCTACAGAAGTGTCATCCACTATAGGAGATAACAGCATATTAAATTGGGAGTGGAAAAGAGGAGGGAAAAACTTTAATAGGTGTACAGAATATCAGAGCATGGAGTCAGGAAGGTACATTTAGACTAACGTAGGGTTCCTTTCAACTAAGTGCACTAACCAGGAGTAGCTCACTGTTAGATTTTGACTTGGCACCTGGGATTGTTTATAGGAATTGCAGTTTGGGTCTCAGGTCAGGGAAACCCAATGCCTGTCACTGGGAGACCATATGTTCCCCCCCACTCAAACCCATCAGACATCAGTAGGTGAGCACATTTTTGAAGCAGCAGGACTAAAAATACCATAGTGAAGGGAAATATCTCCCATCGGAGAGAGTCAGCACAGAAAAAAACCCCTCCCTGAGGTTTTGGGGAAGCACAATAGCAGGAAGGTACAGTGGAGTCCTGGTGAGTGAGATCAGACACAATACAGAGCATCCTGCATTTCAGCAGTGGATATTATCACTTCTGGAAGGAATAAAAGAGCTGGATAGCCTACAATCTTTATATTTCTGAGAGTTTCAAATCAGTGACAGGCAGCACAAGGTGAACTGCTTGAATAAAAGACACTATTCCCCCAGAAAAGCACAAAGACAAAACTCCAAACTGGCAACAGAGCAAAGAAGAAAGAATTGATGCTCCCACACTATTCTCAGCCCCTGAGAATTTTTTTCCCTGCCAATTAATTTTTTATATAAAGAGATTTATTCTCATTCTCTCTATGTACGCAATCCTCTCTTTAGGGAATTATTAAAGTGAGAATGATCAGTGCTGGAATTTAATAAATTTGGGTTCTAATTAGTTTTAGTAGCTCCTACATTTAATTTCTTTTTTTTAATTCTTCTTTATTGGGAGAACTGGATTAAAATCAGATTGCAGAGCAATAACTTGGGAGGAGAGTGACCATGCCCAGCGAGACAACATGATATATACAGTGGCAAGCAATCACAGACAGTAGCTATGATGGAGGAATTAGATTTCAAAAGGGAATTTCACATTTCCCAAGATGTAGCAGGACATAATGCTGCACTGATTCACACAGATGTGCACAAGAATACAACAGCCTTAGAGGTGGAAAAAATTTCAGCTAAGTAAGAGGAAGCAATGTCAATAACGCATTTATTGTAAAATGTTTCCTTTTAGTTAGCTGTTTTCCATATATATCTGACCTTAAACATCAGTGCACACCTATTAATAACCTTAATTTATTACACAGAGTACTTTGATGATTTCTCTGTCTTAAAATGGGCTGAATCAAAAATGGATGAAGGCACTCCAGGGAAATCCTGGACAATTGTTTTATCCAACCAAGTTCAACCCTCCCTTAAGCAGTCATGTTGCTGAGAATCTACTGAAGGTGGTAGACTGTTTCACTGTGGGAACTGAGCATCATGCAAACATTAATAGGCAATGGAAGAGCTGGACTACAATGGAAACCATTTTGTAGCCTCAGCTATAGGTTTCAGTTCAGAGATTAAAGAGAAAGGATTTTAAACAGTCATTGCATTCTCCACAGAACAGGTTTGCCAAACCAAAAAAAGTAGACCTCCATGCTTAGAAGAAAAACCTGCTTGTACCCTTCTGAATTTCCACCATCAGCAGTAAAAGAAGTCTGCCTCTGCGCAGGGGAACAGAGGAAAGAAAACTTGTGATGCAGCAGAATGATGAACTCCATGAGCTTCCCTTTGTCATTAGAGCTTTCTTGAAGAGTGTCATTTCCAAAGAAAAAGACACAGTGCAAGTACTGAATGACATACTGTACTCAATTACGGCTTGGTGATGCAATCAGGCAGGTTTAAAACATCAGCAGGGACAGTAATTTTCCTTACAGTGCCCACAGAAATGTGTATTTTCAGGAAAAAAAAAGACAGAGAGAAACAGTCGCATTTGACACTGAAGACAGAGAGCCCGTGCCTAATGGGCTGCAGAAAAAGTCTAAAAGCATTCATCTCTCTGAGCTCCCTGGGTGACCCCTGCAGTGCAGCTGTGGCTACCAAGACATATTGCTGCAGAATGGGCAAAGGACAAGTGTGTGAAGGACAGTTCAAACTTGCACACTTGGTCAGTTTTTCAAAATATTTTGAGGCAAGACATCAGATTGCCTTGTAATTCATGTGACCAGCCTAGTGCAGCCCCCCTCAGCACTGTTAATGTCATAAACCACATTCTGCCAGCCAGAATAAACATATTAAACATAGTAGCAAACAGAGCTCTAAATGAGAGGCATTATTTTCTATCTGTGGGATGCCTTGGAATGGCTACCTGAAAACAGAGGCTAGACAAGATGAAGAGAATAAAAACAGGTATTTATTTGAAGGGCCTTCAAAGGTATACCCTGGGAGTCAAAAGCCTCTGAGGGGCCCCACCCAAGATGGACAATGGGTCATGGGTTCTTCACACTTTTATAAGTTTGGTCCATTTGCATATCAGGGTTGATTCTCCAATTATAATTTCAGGTAGTGATGCAATTACCCCAAGTTTGCCTCTCCTCTCAAGGCTTTAGATTACACATTTTGGGGCCTGGGACAACAAAGTGTCCTTGAAGTACAAACCTAGGGAGGCTTTGTTATGTCTACCTAGCATGAGAGAGCAGAAATTAACAGGCTACAGGAAACTTCAGAGTTACACACTAGGCAGTACAGGGTTTGAAAAATATAAAAGTTAAAACCTAAGGCATCATGTGTTCAGATGCTGTGTGCAAAACATAGACAGGTGTAAACCTATAGCTACTGCCAAGGTGTTCCAAACTTTCTGAGAGCTGTACTTCCTGCAACACTGAAGAGCATCACACCCCCAATCTCTTACACCACAGCAGTATTAACCCCCTACAGAGCCATATTCAGACAGGGGACAGTCACATGCATCACTAGCAGCTTCATCACTATGACAACCTTAGGACAGAGGCCGTGTCAAACGTTTCCTCTATTGCTGGACACTGCTCTGAAAATAGTGCTGCCTCTCCAAAACAGATGAGATGACCAGCTTTGTCAATTTAGCTGATTATTTTGTTTCACCCAAATTCCAGCAGTCCTTTGCTTTCCAGGTTGGTGCCTCACAATGTGGAGCACACAAAATCTAGGTAAAAATTGAGCTAACTAGAGTAGCAATGAATGTTGAAATACTTACTCTAGAACCTTCCTATCAAAAAACCTGGCACAAAACAGGATGCACAACCCTCCCATGAATGTTGTTGCTTTGCATTCAATCTGGATACACAGAATACTCAAGTTTTGTGTAGGCATATTTTAGGGTAGGCACGTCTCTGTTCAGTAAGAGACAGGGCCAAGAGCACAGGAAGATGAGGTTTGCCTCTGCCCTTGGGTGTGCTGAACACACCAACCTCCCTGGAAGTGAAAGACAGCATCACTGGAAAGTCTGGAAACAAACAGCTTTATTTTACTTCCTGTGGAGTGGGGCAAATTGCAATTCACCTAATGAAACAGGGTGTGAAATCTAGAGGGGAAGGGAGAGTGAGATGGAAGATTTTCTTTGTAATGTTTACAAAGCCCAGCATTATTGGTAAACTCTGGGAAGGGGCAGTGAAACAGTGACATTCTCCCACCCTGCAGTTCAAGACTGAAGACTTATAAAGAACCCAGCAAAAGAGGAATAAAGATTTTGCATCTACATCCATCTCCCCACAGCCAGCAGCAATAAAGGTCATCAGTGACCTTTATATTGTAGTTCAGAACACACATGAAAATCTTGAAACTGCTGTTGAACCCACACACACACAGAGCCCTTTGAAAAGTAGGTCCATGTCTCTGTTAAGGTCAGCTCTGCCAGGAGTCTTTTCTCAGGGCTGCAGGAACTCCCAGTAGTCGTCCAATAAATATGAAGCACACAATGAAACAGAAGAGAGGGTGGGTGTTTTAGCTATCTTGTTGAGATTTTCCTGTGTTCAGTGCTCTCAGCAATATAGGGCGACCTTAAAATTGCAAATCAGAGCTATCTGCCAAACCCTGAACTACATCCCTCCATGGGTTCTCTGCCTGAGGACAGCAGAACAACTGCTCTGCATAGAAACTTTGGCTGAAAAATGTTAAGAGATGTAATTTAGCAGCTGAAGACTACTGTAGTGGTATTGCATGAAAGGCAACTCATTCTTTTTTCTTCACTGTTTTTCTAAGCTGGTCCTTACTGGTCTAACCTTTTCTGAGGGGACAGATTATGGATATTTCCTTGTCATTGATAAATGCAAACTCTGCCACAAATTTCAATACCTGGGATTAGTTTTAGCGTCAGGATTAAATATTTACCCTCTATAGCCTAAGAGAAGAGAAATCTTTGAAAATTCCAATTGATCAGGTCACTGGGTTTTTTCCTCATTCTCAGCCTGGGTTTCTCCAAGAAGACTTTAAGAGTTATGAAGTATCACAGCACCTGCTGCAATATATGTTTATACCTGGACAAACTGAGGTCAGTTCTAGTTCAATCTAATTCTGATTTTAAAATAATAACAACCCTTTTTATTAAACAGCCAATTCACTCCTGAAATGCATTTAATCTTTAGATTCAAAGTACAATTCTTTAGATTCAAGGTAAAAAAAGTTATCATTTTACCCAAAAGCAAACAGAGTAAATAGGAAATGCTTTGTATAACAAAGAGAGGAGAAAAAAAGAGTAGAACAGCAGAACTTCAAAACAACTAAGGCAGAGAGAAAGCACCAAAGCCTTTACTATCACTTGTTTTGAAATAAATAGTAATTCCCCACCCTCCCCAGCCTTCAAATCCTCACTGTTGAGCTCAACCCCATAACACTTTTCCTGCTGCAATGGGTGGAGGAGCTGAGAGACAACAGATAAATACAGATAAATCCACTTTCTGTGACATATTCACTTATCTTGAATCAATAGTCATTAAATAGCTCTTGCCTGTGTGTAATAAATAGCAGCAATGAGGTGGACACAACATGCATCCACAGGGGTGCTCTACATCACCCACTTACAGGTTGAGAGTGGCAAAAGAAATTAAAGGGGTTTATGTGATACTGTGATAATTCTAGATAATTTGCCTTTTATCCCTTCCTTTCTGCTGTTAGCAATATCAGCATCACTAACCAATTCATGGGCACTTTAGGAATGCAAATGAAGGTGGAGAAGGCGCCTGTTTGCTGTGAAGAGTTGGTTTTACTCCACCAGCTTTTCTGTGGGGCACATGGAAACCCAGGGAAGGCTAACAGGGTGAGAAGCAGGGCAAAGCAGTGGATGGAGCCTCCTGTGCTGCTGAGGGAAGGGCACTACCAACACCAGCTTTGTCATCAACCTGCTGCCTGCCTTTTGCCCTCTGCATTTGTAACATGAAGATAAAAGTATTTACTGCAATTTAAAACAATTTTGGGATGCAAAGGCTGCATAAAATCTGCCTTGGAATTATGCATCCCTACAAACAAGTCCACTGTCTCCAGTTGTCTGGGAAAGAAGAAAAAATGAATTAGCAAAGCAATGGTTCTCTACCCTAGTGCCACACCTCTGGGCCCTGATCAGCCTACTCACCTCTGCCCACCATCCACTGCCTACCAAATTCTATTTAATATTTCATCACTGTCTTGGATGATGGACTGGAAGGTGTAATTGTAAAATCAGCCCAACGAGATGCAGGGTACAAGCAGGCTGAGAGACAGAATCAGAACCCGATAAGAACCTGATAAATTAGAAAGAAAGCTTTAAATCGACAAGATGCATTTCAATAAAGACAAGTTCAAACCACTACAACAGAGTAAGGAGAAACTGAAAACAAAAATACAAACCACAAAGCAGCTGGTGATGCAACAGAAGAAATCATGAGCCCCAGGTTTGTAGCACAAAGAGGATATGCACACACTGACCATCAACAGTGCAGACAAAACAGCAACCTTGAACTCCAAACACATCAGTGCCATGACACACACCTCCTAAGAGTTATTTCTTTTCACTCACAAGTGCCCAAGTCTTAAAGTGGAAAATGCATGTTTTTGTCATGGGCTGAAAATATACTACTTATGATGGGAGTTAAGTGTCATAAAATTTTGTTCTTTTATTTTGAGATTATTTTAACTTCTGAGAAAACCACTTATCTAGAGCAGGAAAAGCAAAAAAAATGGGGGCCAAGCATATTAGAGCAAACATAGGTTGAATCTTCACATAGTAGTGAGATAGAGATCAAAGGAAATGTAACAGCAAAATAAGCAGGCAAGGAGAAGCTACATAAACCTGGAATGTCAGAATCTGTGCCAGCACAGCCTGCTAAGCAGGAACCTGGTAGATTACACTGGCACGCACCAGAGGACTCTTGCCCATTTGGTGTTTGTTCATTCTTCCCCTCACTCTTGCCCTCAGTGTGGAAAACATCCAGCCCTTGAATCTCAAATGCCAGTGTTTGCCAGCCCCTTTTCTGATTGCTTCTCCTTTGTTGAGATTACAAGCTCTCAGCAGCCAGCACCTTGTTTCATATTATGCTACAAAACACCCACCACTGTGCTGATGTTCTAACAAAGACAAGACAATGGTCTTTCAAAGGGCTGATTAAGAAAAGCTATTATTCATCTCCAGGGTCTCATACAATTCCCTTCAGGAAGATAAATAGTGCTACAAATATAGGCCTTTGTGAATAAGGCACTGAGATGACAAAGACTTAATTTCCATAGGAGGAAAGATATACATTTGAGTTATGGCCGCTTTTATTCTGGTGTATGGGTTTCCAGCCAGAATTTAGTTGCAGCATCACTAAGGAATAAAAAAAAAATAAATAAATTAAGTAATATTAAAACATATGGTATCTATACATTACTGAAGAGACTTTTGGTAGCAACCACCATGTGATAAGAGAGTCGGTAGTTAATGAAGAAGTCCAGTTAGTTTGTTGAGAGATGTGAAACTGCCTGGCCTAACAAACCTTGAATTTTATGTGACTCTTCCAAGCATCTTCAATAAGTCAGCTAAAACAAAGGCTGACTTATTGAAGATAAGAAAAAACTAGAAAAAACACACACTTCATGAGTTTCTAAACTCAAGTCTTGCAGACTTGTTTCCCCTTAAATATTTGCTGGTATTATTGCAAGTTAAAGATGTGCATCCAGTGGAGAAAAGGACTTTGGGTTTATAAGCTGCAAAAGTAATGAATGTTCACAAAGACAAATAGATGAACACTATTTATGCCAAAGGGAAAAATGGGAAGTGCAAGTTTATGCTGTTGAAGGATTCTGCCTTCTGGTTTTAGGAATAAGGCCCATCTGGATTTTTGAACTTTTCACAGCAGAGTCAGACAAATAAGTACTGTAAATAAATGCTCCAGTTGAAGTGACTCCAGTATGTTTTACCTTGTTTGTGGCACTGAAATTCCACTGGGGAGGGAAGTTTGCATGGAAAGCACACTTTCTACAAAGAGATGTGGTTTTTTTCTTCCTACAGCTTAAAGATGTGGCCATATATATGAATTCTTATAGGCACCACATGCACCAGTCCAACTAAAGTGACAGCCTTCACATCCTGCATGGTGTTTGAACTGAGTTCTGCTCAAAACTACTGGAACATATCACTCGCCACACATTAAAAAAAATTCAGTCCAAACAGTCCGAGCACCTTTCCCATTCCAACCTGGGAGGCTGGGCAATGGACTCCATTCACAACTGTACCAAAGGGATTACTCTGAAAAACTCTCTTGAATTACAAGAGCAAGCACTGGATGTGAAGGAATTCATGGGGGAAGTCAGGTTGAATTCCTGCTTTCTGATGTGAGGAAAGCAGTGATTCCTATCTCTTCAGTGAGATTCAAAAGATTATCCTTGAAAATCTCATTTTTTATGACACAGCTCTCTAGTGGTGGATTTCTTTACTTTAAAAATACAACAAATGCCACCAGAGCCTAATGTACCTAATTTTGCCAACATCCTCAGAAACAGAAATCACAAGTGACAGTCAAGGTTGTTTCCATATTAAGACCTATTAAAAAAATTAGAATTCCTTTGGGGGGAAGGTCTTTCCTAAACAAAGCTTAATTAGAAATTCCTCCTGCATTTTAAAAGACTTATCCAAAGAGTTAAAAAATGGCTATCAGCTACTTGGATACTCAATGAGAATGTCAAAATAAACCTCTGCAGTTTTCAATTTGTTATACTTAGAACCAGTTAAGAGAGAACCTGCCCTGGACCCAGTAAGTTTGTGGGAGGGTTGGTAATTTTCCTTATATTCTCATGAGCAGCAAAGTTTCTCAGCTTTCAAATATTTCCAAATCACTTGAGCTGTAACATTTCCTTTGAGGTAGCTAAACTCTTCTGAAATATGTCCTGTCTTCTGCAGGGCTCTGCAGGCATTTTATGGTAAAAGGGTTTTGATGTTCTGCTGCTCAATAATTAGAAGGTAAAAACCAAATGGAAATTAACTTCAGCTCAATCAGCCTTTATCATTCTATAGTTATATCTAGAAAGTTGTCAGATGCTGATTAACCAGGGCTGTTCAGAACTGTTTTGATGAGTCAGAACTAAATAAATAGATAATTTTGTGAAAAGAAGTAAAAAGGAAAAAAAAACAAAGAATAAAAGCTGCTAACATGATGGGTTTAGACTTGTATCACAGAATCAGAGAATATATTGAGTTGGAAGCAACCCACAAGGATCACTGAGTCCAACTCCTGGCCCTGCACAGCACCATCCCCAAGAGTCACACCATGTGTCTGAGAGCGCTGTCCAAACACTTCTTGAACTCCGTCAGGTTTGGTGCTGTGACCACTGCCCTGGGGAGCCTGTTCAGTTTTCACCCTCTGGGTGAAGAACCTTTTTCTAATATCCAGTCTAAATAAGTGTTATTGACATTTTATTTAGATGGTGATAATTAAATAATTCACTCTGTCAATAGCAATAAGATAAAATCAGAAAGTAGTTAACATTTTAAAACATGACCATACATGGGCACACTGTAACCTTGAGCTTGTTAATAGCCTGTATTTTCTGTCTGTAAAGACAGACATATAATTCATCTCTGACAAACCTGCAAAATCTCCCTAATCAGTAAAAGCCAACAGGATAAATAAAGCAATTTAGACAGCTGCACAGAACCAACTCATATTATCAGCAATCATTATTATTATTGTTGTTTCTGAGAGCTAAGAAATTGGAATATTATTACCGAAACCCACATATAGCCACAGAGAAATGACAGTTCTCTTAAGGATTGTTTTAAATCAAACCAAGAAAGTGTAACTGGGTGGGCAGTTATCACTACGGAAGTAGCTGAGCAGAGTATCAGAGGTGGGGTTTCTGTCTAAATGTGATGTAAAGGATCACGTTTACAAAATTCTTGTCCCACAATGCCACAAGAATACTTTTCATATTTCCTTCATATGCTGTTGGAGGAAGATCAGAAGGCTAAATAGAAATAGATCAAAAGGCTAAATGTCTTTCTGGTAACTGAACACAAGCAACAAAACTTATGAAGTAGTGAAGAAGAGCTGTGAGAGAAGAGTGAATAGATATATAGTTAATTCAAGCAACTTCAGAACTGCTTAATACCAAGAGCAGAAAATTTTGGTGTTTTTTCCTCACAGATTTAGAATATGGGCCATTTTCCAGAAAAAATAATGACAAAATCTCATTAAATTCAATGGAACAGAATCAATTCTCATGATTCCATCTTTAATGGCAGTTGTAGCTACAAAACAGGTGTCTAAGGGGACTTAAGCAAAATAGCAAAATGTTGAGAGATTATCTAGTGCAAATGAAACTGAAACTAAGATTTTAAAGCACAAGTATAGAAACTGCTTTAGACTGGGGAAAATGAAGATACAAGGAGGGGAAAAAAACAGCCTAACTGTTGTTGCAGGCTGAATTGATCAAGGCCAGAAGGCAGAAGATCTTCACAAATAGATTCGCAGCACAAAGAGAAGTCAACAAAAAGAGATCTGTAGGTTGAAGCTCACAATATGAATTATGGATTAAAATAATCCTACCTGTCCCTCCATCACTCAGCCCCCATATAGCTATTACAGGACAACAATCATCGTTACTCATTTATCTTGGTGTTCATTATCTCAAAGATGGCAACCCCAAAAAAAAGCTTATCTGGCTTAAAGATTTCTGCCCCAGAAAGAATCCACATCTTGTAATGTCAAATGTAAAACCTCTTGTGGGCCCAGGGAGGGCAGGACCCTCTTAAGCCTGTAAGGAAGCTTACACCACTCTGCAGCTGCCAGGGTTTCAGCTGCCCTCTTTCTGCTCCAGAGGCCCAACAGATACAGAGGTTTTTCCTAACAGGTAGATTACCTCTGATCACCTTATATCAGTTCTTCCTTGCCTTTGTACCTTTGAAAACTCGTTCTTCAAATTTCTGCCTTGCTTCTCTTATCTGCCAAAGTCCCTTCCATTTAATTAGAATTGTTTAAATTTCAAGTGTGCTTCTAAAGAACGCATTTTAGTTACAATAAAATATTGTATCTTATCTCTTGAACACATTATTGGGGCTCCCACTTTCCTCCCTTTCTTTTCCTTTTATATTCTGGGGTGTGCATGCTGTCCCCTCTGTGATGCTAATAAGGTGCTCTTTATGTGCCTCCATGCTGAGTCCAGGGATTTAATTTCCTAAGTTTTTCCTTACAGGCAGTTTTTAATTTCTTTTAAATAGAGTTTCCCTTTTGCAGGCTAATATTGCTTTTCTACCCTTTGGTGTGATACCTCTGAACAACATTAAGATTGCTGACCTCACCCCATGCCCATTCATCTCCTCACAGGTGCTTAGAGAGACAGAGACACATTCCTGGCATTTTTATCTCTGTCACTGTGGTTAACTGATTTAGAAATTCTGCAAAAAATTTATGTCCACAAAGGTGTGAAATTGTTCATTTTCTGGCCTAGGTGGAGATCCACAGTCAGGCAAGGCCAATACACCTGGCAAAGTCCTGAGGAGCTGTGGAGGCCTCCAGTGCAGTGACCACTCTACGAAGCTGAGGGAAGTAGAGGCTGCTGAGGCTGCAGCTGCAATTAAAATCAGTATAAAAATGCTTATCTTTCATTAAAAACAGAAAGTGAGAAAATACTTGATTCTATTCCTGAATTTAATTCTCCATGATTGTTGTAGTTGCAAAAGGGGAGCACATTTCCATGAGGAAGAGGCCAAGAGCACTGTGCAATGAGGGGGAACATGATCTGTAATGGAACCTCTGTGAAAACATCATGAAACAGTGTGAAGGCATCTGGTTTATGACCACTAAATAATACCCAAGTCTACTCATTTTGGTCAGTGTTGGAGCTGCCTTGCCATCTGACAGTCATCTGCTTTCCTTTCCAATTCCATTCCATTGGGGAAGGGGCAGGAGAAAATTTTGAAAGCACACAATAAGCAATAAAATAAATAAAAGAAAGCAAACTACATTTATTAAATCAAGCATCCTATGCAAGAGATTTAGGGCAGTTACTTATAGTGTTTGCATTTTAAAAAGGTCAAATTAAATTAACCATTAATTTTTGCCAGAGTTGCCCAGAATAGTCTCAGAAATTTAATCTAAACAGGCTGATATAAAGCATTAATTTGCTCCAACTCCCTCAATCATTCTCTTACAGGACACAAATCAAGTGCAGTGAAGGAGAAGACTCATTTTTGGATTATCTGTGTATCTGGTAGAAGGACTATTTGCAGTTAGGACTATTACTATTCTTTTTTAGGCATGGTCAAAAATAAATGGGCTGGAAACAAACTGTGCTTTCTTATTGTTTCTTTGGGTGAAGTTACAGAAAGCAAAGGAAAACAGTTTTATTTCCGCTTGGCAGAAGTGTGTTCATAAATTTTTTAAATGGCTCAGTTGAAATGCCTACAAACTTCAGTGCTGCCCACATGGAATGAGAAATTTTTGATTCACTTGTACATGCATGAGCCCAATATATTATTTATATTGGAGAAAGATGAGGCAAGAAAGAAAAAACTGCTGTACTCAGGAGAGCAGATTAAACAGTCTCTTGACAATAAAAAAATAAAACAAAAAAAAAAAAAAACAGCCCTAAGTACATTCAGTATTTTTATTTCCCTCTGTTGCTGTATTTATTTTGCTGTCTGTTAGTCACATATATCATTTAATCAATGTTTTCTCTGATATTTTGTCTGAGATAATTGGACACCTTTGTAACCCCTTAGCTGCTCCTAGAAGACAGGGAATCACAGCAGCTACTGGAAGATACTTCCATCACAGAATATCCAACACTTCCAGAAATATTCTAAAGGTGAAGCACAGGCCAACAAGAACAAATACCCTACCTATTTTTGACCTGAGGATGCAGCAGTCAGGGTCTCTTGCTTCTCTAAAGCCACTGATTTTCATGAAACTTGTAGAAATTTAACTGTCTTTCAGATCTTCAACCTTTTTCCTGGAGTGCTGACATTACTTCTAGAGATTTTGCTGTGTGGGAGGAACTCCCCTGGAAGGCAGCAAACTTAATTTTTCCTTCAGAAAATAACCTAAATTGGTGCCTGGAATGTGTTTGTCCTAATAAACTTACCCTTGGCCAACTGATCACGTGGGTTTCTGTGATGGGAACAGCACCTGTCACAAGAATGAAGTCCTTGAGTGAGGCATATTCCATTTTTGCAGCTGTCTTCACCAGGCTTGTTTTACTCCTCAAAGATCTTGGAATAATCTATGCAAGTGGAGAAGGAAAGAACATTTTAAGGTCAGTTACACCTGAAGTCAGGGTTTGGCAGAAAAAGCAAATAGGAACATGGCAGAAATAGCCAACTCTGCAATATTCAGCAGAAAATCAGGCTGTCAGGCTTTGACAATTGATTTAACTTAGATTTAAATTTAGCCTGATAAGGATATTTTTAGTTGCTGCAATTAGTGCATCTAATAAAACCCAGAGAATTAAAATTGTGTTTAAATGCAGATCTTGGAATCAATCAGAACAAACACAAAAGGGTTATTCCCATGGGTGTTACACCTGTTTGTAGGCCTCAACATGTATTCCTGAGTGAATCACTGGGAGCCTGATGGCTGATAAACCCAGGCAAAGATTAATCAAATTTTTTTTTTTTCTGATACACCCTTCCCGCCTAAAATAAAATGGGGGAAGTCTTACTCATAACTCATCTAACATTACGAAAATAAGCAACTCTCAACATTAATTCAACAGTTCCATCTAATCTCAAATGAGATAAATATTGAATGCAAACTTTCTCTGTCTTTTGGGCAGAGCAAAACTGAACATAGTCAAATTTATGCCTTGGTTTTTTCAAGTGTGAATTTATCTGTATGCAAGAGGAAATGCAGATCTTCATGATGCAAACTTATAAATTTGTGCAAAAGTTCTATCATATCTGTAAATGCTTGCATACAAAATGGATATACTGGAATAAAGACAGGCTTAATTTCCTTAAAAAAAGAAAATAGAAATTTTAAATTGCAGTTCATAACAACTTATCATTACTCAAAGTTCAGTGATTTAGCCCTAGGTTCTGAATGTGACCTGGATTTAATTCCATGTCAACAACCACCATGGATAAAACTGGTCCACACTCATTTATTTATTTGAGAAAGTTTTCTTTTTCAATTAAAAATGTATCCTGACCAAATAATGCACATCGTCAAGAGAACTTGCTACCAGGGAAAAAAAACAAGTGTACATTCAACAATTTGGAGAGTTTTTGACACAGGAATCTAAACAAAAATTGTCTTTTGTAAATGTGTAAGACACTGAGCTAGATGACATTGCATTACAGCTGATAACAAAGAGGCTTTTCCAAAGCAAAGATATCATTCAACAGTAATTCCAGATCTTTCCACTTGAAAAGTCTCTGGAGGTTATGCACACATTTTATATATGTGCGTGCATACACCTCCTTATAAATAAGTATATACTCAACATCACACTTTGCCAAACCCCCTGCACTCCCAAGACACCACAAAGGGAATTAAAAAGCTCATAGAATCATCCCCTAGCCCATGTTGATACCAGGGGTTGCCCCACCCCAGGTGCAGCTTGATCTTATTAAACCTCCTGAAATTCCCATTGGCCCTCTACTCAAGCTTGTCCAGGTCCCCCTGGATGGTATCCAAATAACATTGTCAGAATTAAATGTGCAGTGCAATATTTCAAAAGCAATCTACTTCAAGGCTAAAAATATCAAGGAGACTAAATTAATTTGAGCTTTAAACTTGAAAAGATTTCATGCCTCTTGTTTGTGTATTCTTTGCTGTTTGGTATGGCAAAAGCAACAAGATTAAAGCTTTTCAAAAAGAGAGAGCTAATTTGTTTATACTATATATTGGCAGTAATCCAAGTGAGGGGAAAAAAAAAAGCTGTCTGGCAAGAAGGTCCAAACCAAGGAATTAAAAATTAGGTTCCATACTGCATAAATAAAAAAAAGAACTCAATTGTTTTCTTAACAGTCAGAAATTCTCTGCTGTCAAGGCTATCCTTGATCTGCTCCCTTGTGATATATTCCAGAAGAAATCCCATCCACACTAAGTTCCAAATGAATATGAAGCATTTACTTGTTTTTGGCAAATGTGAATTAATAATTTTCAGCACATCTCACCGTAATTCCTGTCCCAGAGGTATTCCTTGTGCTGGAGTTGGGGAAACAGACACTGTAATTGAGATGATGCATCTGTGTCAAAGTATTCTTCTTAAAGGCACACACCTGGACTGTTCTTCAGGTGCATTTCTGTGCTGATGGATCACAGATCAGATCACCCCTAAGGTTTTGCCACCTTGGACATCTCAATGGCACTAAAATATTGAGTTGAATTCAGTCTCCAGAACTAAACAACATCCAAACAACACTTCCAATTGGACAGCAGTTAGTGGAGGGAAAATCCTGAATCTCTAAATATGAGCTTTGCTTCTTTAATCTATTAGTTGCTCTTCAGAATCTTGGTATGCAACTTGAACTTGCCTGCTAATATCATCCTTCCTCTTCATAAGTATGACAGCAGTTCACTCACTCTGAAAGTTCTCAGTATTTAGGCAGAAATGTTTGTTTGCAAACATTTCATGTGTTTTAACCTCGGTCTTCAGGAAGGAGCTCATGGTAATGGCAGGAATATGGGTGGTGGGAGGTGCATCCACTAATTTCCTAAGCCAGAGATCTGAAACAAGAAGCTGTTTCTCTAACATAATTTTCCTCTGTGCTTGTAGACACACAATATGGATAAACATAAAAACATATGTATAAACATAAAAACAGAGTGGTTTCAAGGTCTTGAAAAAATGTTTACCACCTGTCTGTCCTATCTGAAAAGTCTTACCTCACTTATAATGAAGAAAAGAATTAGCATACTTTCTACCTTGAAAGAAATGTAAATATTTGCAGTGCAGACAGGTCAGAAACTTGCTGGGTTCCACCTACTCAGGCCAAGAAAGAAAAATTTGTGGGGAATGTGTGACAGACAGTGAACTACCTGAGAAAACATGTTGTGTCTAGAGGCAGGGTTTTTCTGAGCAAAGCCAAACCTCCAACAAAGCAGAGCACCAGTTCTTCAAGACACATACAGCAGAAAGTAGAGCTGTCACTATTGATATGGAAATGACAAGTGCCTGTGTATTTTGTGAATGGAACAGGGGAAGACAGGAGCAGCAGGCTGGGAGACCAGGATGGGGCACAGACTGCTTGGCTGTGGCCTTGTCTGGAAGAGAGACATCTTGACAGCACCTGGCAGCACTTCCCTCCAGCAGCCCGGGATCAGCACATTTCACATTTTCAGAGTCACGATCAAAGATAAACAGCCAGGGTAGAGCAATTCACTCCAGGGAAGGCAGAAAGCGCCTGACAACCAGACCTTCTCCATTACTGTGGAGTTTAAGCAGCACAGCAAAACTGCACATTGCCCAGGCAGCTGAATGTCTCCATCCCTGCCCAGGTGGCATGAGCATGGCAGGGAGATGAAGCAGAGAATGCCTCAGATTTCAATTGCAGTCCCAGCACAAGCACTGACCTGCACTGATCCCTGTTACCTCCTTTGTTTGGTCTTTCATCCTTTCTGAACTCTGAGGGAGCAGGGAGTTTGAGGTTTGATCTGTAAGCTTCAAGGGTAACCTGCAGCACTCCAGGAATTTAAAACAAAAAGGGTTTTTTTACATCAAAAGTACAAAGTACAGATTTCTTTGTTGGTTGTCACCTTGGATGCCCCTAGTACCCAGCAATAGCCCAAAACTCCACAGAGGGTAAAACACAAGCAAAATGTCCCTGTAGTCTTTCTGGGTGGGCAAGATTGTGAAGATCTCTAACTCATCTCCACAGTGACACATGTCAATGGTGATCAGCCATGGGCAGTTTTAGACTGAAATGGAAAAAGACAGTAACAACTGAATAAGAGCAGCAGCATCTGAGGCTAGAAGGCTCCAGGTAACAATGAGTTGCTGAAGTGAAGAGCAGCACCAAAACCCTCTTCTACCCTTATCTGCTGGTTTCACCTCCAACTCTTGGCTATCCTTTTGCCTTGAAGCACTAAAGCCATCACCAACATGTGAAGGGCATGAGGCCTTCTTACCTAGTCAGCAAGGCTCTTGTGTAAAAGCACGAAGAAAAGCTGATGTGAACAGTTGCAACAATGAAGGATAATCAGGGATCACTCAGGAATTCTCACATACTGAGCCAATGTTTAACAGCAACATAAAGACAGATTTCAGGAATGTCTGTGAAGAGGAATCCACTCCTACAAAAGAGCTTACAAACCAGTAAAGAGAACGGTACGATGCCTTAGGTTTTAACTTTTCTATTTTTCAAACCCTGTACTGCCTAGCGTGTAACTCTGAAGTTTCGTGTGGCCTGTTAGCTGCTGCTCTCTCATGGTGGTTAGACATAACAAACACTCTCTAGGTTTGCACTTCAAGGACACTTTGTTGTCCCAGGCCCCAAAATGTGTAAACTAAAAGCTTCTGAAGGGCAGAGGCAAACTTGGGGTAATTGCATCGTTAACTGAAGTTATAATTGGAGAATTACCCTGATATGCAAATGGACCAAACTTATAGAAGTGTGAAGAACCCGTGACCCAGCATCCATCTTGGGTGTAGCCTTTTGGCTGCCCAGGATGTACCTTTGAAGGCCCTTCAAATAAATACCTGCTTTTATTCTCTTATTCCTGTCTAGCCTCTGTTTTTAGGTAGCCACATCAAGGCATCAAGTAAAAGAGAAAGGAGGGCAAGGAAGAAGGACAATGTTGCTTTGTGGTGGCTTGGGAATCAAATACATATCAATGGAAGATAACACAGTAGAAATTTTTTGAGGTTTTGTTGAGGTTCTTTTAATGCAACTATATTAACTTTTTAGTCTATAAGTAGTCAAGGTCTAACATCCTTAACCACAGAATCTCATTCCACCACAAAGACCCATTCTGTGAGAAGACCACAAAACCACAGACTGAAAAGTAAATGCTGAGAAAACAGTGTGGGAAAGTCTGATAAGCTCCAGACCAATTTTCATGCTAAATCAGCAAGAAATGGCAAAGCTGGGGCAAGAATCTGCCAAAGTCCACTGTCACAAACCGTCATCAACACGATGGAATATTCACCCACTCCCATGAGGTGGAGTCTTGCTCTACACAGATAGAGACCACAAGCCTGTATTTACACCTGGTGAAAGACAGGAGTCTCTCAAAGACCTTCTGAACACCTCTCTACCCACCTAGCAGTCCTATCTGTCTCCTTGCACATCAATATAACCCTTTCCTCCCCCCACACCCAGGGAACAGCTGGCCTTGGCCTAGTTAAGTCTATCGTCTCTCATTAGGTGATATACTGCACATTCCCTAAACAGCTTCAACCTACGGATTTATGAGGCTGTTATAGGTGGTGTGCATGTGTTGCGCTCTGTCATCAAGATGAGGGGGAAAAAAAAAGAGGGAATTTAGTGAAAAGGCATTCTGGCATTTGGCATTTTAATTTGGAGACAACAGCTGAGATTGTGAGCAGCTACTTTGTTTCTGTCAGCCTGAGGCTTTCGGTGAACACTGAACTGTGTTTGCTTCAATCTCAATGAAACTCAAAAAACCCAAAAGGAGGAACCACAAAAGGAAAGGTGTCCACTGAATTACACAAATAAAAGGTTCATGCAAATTAAGTGTATTATTACGAGGATACTATTTAATCAGCAGCTCAGTTAATGACAGCACAGTGCCAGTGACCCTCTAGGCTTTACGATAGACACAAACTCTGCCTCTTGGTGTTTCCTGTGAGCTCTGATCTGCTGTAGCTCTCAGCAAACAAAATGACATGCCAGCAACAGGCTCTGCTGAATGCCTCACTCTCCAAGCCAAGTAATGGATGCTCCTGCTTAAGGGACAGTCCAACGTGCACCTAAAACTTTCTTTTTCTGTCTAACCTCTGGTTTTCCTTCTTTTCCATCCTGCTATTATTCAAATTACAGCAATGTCCAGAGTCTATAGTACTTCCACCATGCAGACATATCACAGAAAACAGTTGTATTTCCATCTGGAATAAACAGGAAGAAATTTTAAGCATATGCTGAGAACAGAGATGTGGATAGTTTAAGTGTCTTGTCCAAGGTCAGAAGTGAAGTCTGATGACAAAATTAATCTATGCACTTTCCTTTGGATTAATTCAGTTCAGGAAGGGAATTCATATTTTTCTGCAAGGGCTGAGTGTAGGAGAAGTGCTTTGCTGGAAGATCAGACTGGAGTAATGTACCAGGCTTTTCTTCTACAATGAATAGCACCAACCCTCTCCTCCAGAACGTTCAATTTAAGGTCATGGGCTTCAGCCAGCTTAAAACCAAACACATAATTAAGACCTTGGCTGCAAAGAGGTTCAGTTAAGCCTGCAAACTGGTGCACAGCCATCCCCTGAATTCAGACCACCTGTACTTTCTGCAACAATCCCTGTTCTCAGATATTAAAGGGAGTTGCATGCAGATGCATCAATAGGAATCACATTCACGTGTCAGGAAGGTATAATTTGCTACTCTCAGGAATCAAAAGAGTTCTTCCAGATTTTCATCTGCATAACAAAATGAAAATTGCTGTTCAGTTTCATTCCTTGGAGTCTTGCTGACTTTTCCCTCCCACTGAATAGCTAAATTATTTTCCAGATGTATTAAGTTCACTTCCTTGAACTTTAATTTTCTTAATATATTTTTTGCCCCTTTCTTCAGCTTCTAAATGCTTGTGTGAAATTAAACTTGTCCACCCTCACCAGCACTCACCACTTTCCTCGAATTAACTGCCTCTGGAAATTTCCATTTTAATTCTCTTCCAGATCAAACCCAAAGATATTTATTAAAATCTGAAAGTTGCTCAACTGGATATCTTTCCTTTGTATCTGTGGCTGGATATTCCAATTTTCAGGCCATGTGACAATACCCTCCATAAATCAATCTGAAATAATTTTTAACTAAGCATTCAGAGCAGCTCCTCTGAGCTCCCTCTCTGAAGCCAAAGGACTTTCCTCACCTGATTCTCACCTGTGCCAGCACAGGTTACATAGCCCAAATGGAAACCTTGTACTGAGCTAAGAGCTTCTACTCACCTTCAAAACAACAAGTGACAGAGGTTTTCGTGCACTCAAATAGCCCTTCACAACTTTCTAACCTGTCTTATTCCTCTCAGTGGATTTGCTTGTGATTGCCTCGGTGCAAACCCTTAGTAACACCCTGTAAGTGAATTTTTATTGAATACGTTGGTAGAGAACTCACATTTTACTCCCAGCACACACTGGAACCCCTGCTATCTCACTTAATAACACATTCCTGCTTCTGTTCTTTACAACACTTCAAAACTCAAACATTTCTGTGTTTCTTTAAAAAATACAAGTATTTTCCTCAACAATTCTGTCGCCGCAGTTTCTGCTTTCACATCCAATATGTTTATTCCTGCTGATGTGCAATTTCAAAATGACTAGCACAATGCTTTTAAATTATAAACATCCTCAAAATAGGTTATTTGCTGCCAAAGCACTCGAATTTATCAACTCCTCCCTTGGATGAAAGATTCAATGCTAATTTTGAAGGACAATGTTATGAAGGTACATACAGCTATTGCAGCATTTTTTTATTAAAATAAACTGTCATAAACCCATGTAGTACCACAGACATCTGTTAAGCTTGAAAGAAAGGTAAAACCCACCAAAACCAAACCAACCTTGAAGGATTTTTCTGGATTTTAAGGGGAACATATAAGGGGAACATGAAAATTGATATACATGCATCTTTATATATATAAATAATATTCCTGATTTGTTTCCACAAGGATCAGCAATGTTTACCTTCTCAAATACACTTTGATACATGTGCTGCCTACGGAATTTTATCTAAGGAATCCACAAAAGACAGACAAATCCACAAAAGCTGTCTCCCAAGGATTTGGCACAAAATAGTCTTCCTAAATCAGGCTACAATCATTACATATAAGCGCAGAGTTTAAGGCAGATTAATAAATTGCTTACTACACCATCAAGCCCATGAATTACATCCATGGGGAGGAAGGTCATGACGAACCCCATGAGGGGCTTCAGGTGATATGAAATCCAATAATAATTTGCACAGGACAGAAAAGAACAAACAGTTCCATCTCAGCCTTATTGGGACCCAAGAATCCCACTTAAAAACCAGATTGCAATGCTTTTGCTGTAAAGGCAAACTGTTTCTTTGTCTTCCTTGTTTTTTTCATACAATTCAAAACATTAAACATGATGAAACATATTTCTGGCTTATTATACTAAGGTAAGAACTCCATTTCATGAAATTGGAGTCATCCTCAAGAGCTTTAAAGCAATTCCAGAGGAACCAGAATAACAGGGTTAGAAATCAAGTATAATTGTGTATGGGACAAGAAATATTCCTTTCTAAAAATTAGATTTCTAGTGAATCTTGTCTGTTTTGTTATAAAATGATTCCTTCCCTTTCCTCCAAAGAGAAACATCAAACCTGTCACCTTGTTTTAGCTTTTCATCTGAGCACTCAAAGCAGCTAACAGGTATGAATATGCAAGTTTTGAATTATATACTCTTTTTAAAAGACCAGTCCATAACATCTCAACCACTTTCCTCACTGCCTTTAATCAAGTGCTTTATTCAGTACTTAAACACTGTTTACACAACTATCAACAACAAAAAACCAAGAAAGCAGGAGAAAAGGATAAGAGCTACTTCACAGGATATTAACAGATTTATGACAACAGCACCAATTGTGAATTTATAGGTATTCAGTGAGTGATAAGTCCTTAAAGCATGTCATACACATCCCAAGAGGTAAATTGAGGTAGAAGAGAGAGATTAACTGAGTGTTTGCTTACACTTGATAGAAAATAATATTTATTGTAAGAACAATACTTGATGTACTGTGCTTTAACTATTTCTTTCCTTGTTTAAACTTGGATGTTATGAAAGTTGTGATTGTCATTTAACAAGCTGTGCTTACTATTTAAAACAGCATTTCTTCTAGACCCCTCAGTTCCAGAAGTATTGACAGAAAGGAAAATCTGAAACAGGAGTGCTAGAGACTGACCCTACAAAAAAAGACACATCTGCCAAAATAGATATCCTTTCTCTGAGAAGGAGTATCAGCATGAAACACCTGGATAGACACAATTAGCTTTTCAAAGAGGTGTCTGACTAGACAGAACTATGGTCCAATTTTTAGGGCCCCAAAGTAGGACTTGAGGTAGCTGGTTTCAGCTACATCTATCATGATGGGTAAATATGAATATTAGAGAAACAACCCATCAAGATAGGGTTGACTCAGAAGAAGACTTCTAAGAGAAGCTACAGGAGTCCAACCAACTATCAACAATTTTCAGACTAGTGCCAGTGCCATTACAGCTAATGCAGGGAAAGACTAACCAGGAAAATATTTGGGAAAGCTCAAGCTGTTACCCAGCATCTAAGTTTTTTCACTTTTAAAAGTAGGGAAAAAAAAAAAAAAAAAAAAACAAAAAAACAAAAAAACACCTTGAAAACACAGAACACAAGTGAAACAGTGACATCTACCTGTACCTGATTCTGTGAAGGACTTACAACAAGAGCTCTCACCAAGACATCCCACACATTTCCATGTGTGTGATCTCAGGAGTCACGAGGATACTTTAGTGGCCGCAATGATGTCTGTGTCAGTGCTCATCAACAAAGGTAAGACTGGAAAGGGAAGATCACGCTCTGGGTGCTCTGAACAAATACCATCCAGAAAGAAAGAAAAACATAAAGAGTGTGCACTCTCTTCAACAAACTGCTTTCCAGACCTGGGGGAGAAAGAAGCAGTGTTTTCTTGCTTAAGTAAGGCAAAAGCAAAACAGAGGCAGAGATCCAGCACTGAGAGGCAGAGGTCTCCTGTAAGACAATTCTTTTCAGTGTTATTTGCATGGTGATTTGACATGTTGCCATCAGAATAACTTACCTAACAACTGGATTCCACAGCCTGCTTGCCCTGCTCTCTTGTTTGCTTTTATTTTTGCAGGCAGCAGTCTGTGTTTCACATCATTTCAAACCATTTACAGTACTGTGTATCAATTCTGCAACATGGTACAGGAGCAGAAACAGCCTGAAAGCAAACGTGGTAGCAGCCACCACTTGTACTTCTCTGAAAAAAAGCAGGAATGGCATCTCAGAGCAGTGCTGGTCTTTGCAGGATAGGCTGCCTCTTGTCCCAGGTGCTGCTGCCTCTGATCCCCTGCCAGACAACAGGTATTCATTTCAAAATCATCTTTTAATAGAAGCAGGAGATGTGAAATCCTTAGGAAAACATAGCATAAGGCCTGAGATTCAAGAAAAAAGAGAAAACTGGGAATGAGACTATATTAGACTTTTTTAAAAAATTTTATGCATCTTTTAGGAGAGCCTGCTGTATACATCAGACTGACCTATTAAATAATGGGAGTGCTTAAAGGTTTTCTTCATTAATTAATTTCCAGCAGCAACAAGACTTTTGCCTTGTAATCCTTCTGCTATTTGTGGCAACTTGTGGTGTTGCAGAGGTACGTTTAGAAATGCAGTCCCAGGAGAAAATGAGTGTTTTGAGGCTCTGACCTAGGTAGGGACCTCATCTGTCAGGGGTCCTGGAAGGTGTGAACCAATTCAGGCAGACAAGAGGTAAAAGAAGGATGCTGGGTGATTTAAGGGCAATCTGAATCAACTTGTAGTTTGTGAAGTAATAACAGTGCCTTTGAGGCCAGATGAGACAGAAAGTGTAATGCCTTGAATTTAGGTGGTTGAGACCACAGGGACGCAGCAGTGCTGAGGAGAGGGAGGTCTTCAGTTCCTTGCTTTTTCATTCTATATAAATCTTGTAATCCCTTTTTCTCTTCAAACGGTGTATCCATAATTTAGATTTCCAAAGCCCCAAACTTAGAATCTACAAAATGTACATTTAAATAGTACAAATAAATTATGTATAGGCTAAGGATGAGAGGGTGTAAGTCCACAAGGAACCCTAGGATAGTGTTGTCTTGGCATTAATAAACCTTGGATTAGGAAAAGTGAAATTTTACCAGCTACCCAAAATTCAAACCTATCATCACTGATCACTTTATTTTCATTTGACTGAGTGCTGGCACAAGGGTATTTATAACTTGATATTCTTCTTACTTTACATAAAATGTCCCATTGTTTTTGCATTCTTCTCTCTTTATCTTGATTTTATCTCATCTCATATTAATTTATATTCCCTTTAAATATACAGAACCATGAAAATGTGAAAATTAGGACAATCAGTAGTCCCTGGAGTACACCTTGACTGCCATGGAAAAGGGGTAGAAGACGTGTCTAAGGGGTTGGAAGAAAGTTAACCTTCTCTCACATGAGGGCAGTATCCAGGGAGCAAGAGGCTGCAGCTACTGAGAAGAAAGAAAAAAAATATCCTTTGCCAATTTCTCCTTGTTTTGTCAAGAATCAATGATTTATTCAACCTTCCACCTGTAAGTGTCCTTCTTGTGCACTTCTGACCAAGCAGAAAGAGTAGTTCATAGTCATGTAAGGCACATAAATGTTAGAGAAATCTCAAAATTGCGGTCTGTAACAAAACCTCTTTCCTATAATTTTCCTACAGTCTCCTGGTAAAGAAGTTGCACAGCTCAGCCTTTCACTGACCCACAGGAAGAAGAGATTGAAGGCCACATAAATAGGTCAAGGCCATCACTCTGGGAGGGGGAAACTGTCTAAGCAGTGAAATAAATTTTCCCAGGCACAGGTCTGTTCTACCATGGACAG
This sequence comes from Corvus cornix cornix, assembly GCF_000738735.6. Lineage (NCBI taxonomy): Eukaryota > Metazoa > Chordata > Aves > Passeriformes > Corvidae > Corvus > Corvus cornix. The sequence continues at coordinate 17,377,288 of NC_047056.1, forward strand.
ATTATTACAGGTATCCATCCTAGCTGGACTTACATCCACTGCTCAGGGGGTGTCTGGGTGCTCTCTTTTACAAATCCTACATTCACCAATCCCTAGAGTTTATAAATCTCAGTCCCACTCCTTCCCACCTTTGAAAGAGGTGTGTTAAACCAGCCTTCCCAGGGCCTCTTTGTGCAGCAGCAGCTGTATCCCTAACACCAATTTCAGTGCCTTTTCTCACACCTCCTCAGCTCAGTCCTGCCTGAGGTGCGGACACCAGAAGGGCACCAAAGTCTCATTCCCATCACAGATCTGCACAGGAGTGCAGCCATTTCCTCCATCCTCTCCCACCACCTCTCCTGCTGAGCAGACCCTGCACAAGTCACCCCTTTAAACTGTGCATCTGAACAGCTTTATACGATTATCCCATATCCTTCCCTCTGCTTCCTAATTCTCTCTTCTACCCAAAGCACAAGTGAAATGGCAGTTTTTACAGTGGATCATAATACTTTCAAGCCAAAGACAATGTATGCAGAAAACACATGAATTTTTTTATTGGATTAGGGCCATTTCTGTGTTTACCATTGGATCTTTCCCCGCAAAGGATGGTTTAACTACAGGTTCTTTATGATCCAGCTCCTGTGCTCTCATGATAGAGCTGTACAAGCAGGCCTTCCTGCAATTTCCCACTCAGGGTGTAAAAGTAGAACAGATCATTAATTTTCATAAAAGCAAGCCAAGACTCAAACACCCAGAAGGGAAATGCTGAAGTGGATTCTCAGTATCAGGCACATTATTTAAGTACTAGCGAGAATAAAGGCTTAAATGAGCTACACCAGCCACAGTGTCATTACCAATACCTGTGTCCATTAATTACATCTTCATCTCACCCTAAACCTTTCCATCAAGACTATTTTCTGGTTTTCCCAATTGTAAAGAGATGATGAAATGGCATACATAAGTAATAAAATCCTAAAGTAGAACATAGTATCTTTCAAAAGCCATCACGTCAAATTATTAACAGTGGTTAATGACTTTTGGATAGCCAGCCCACCTGGCTTTCCAAGTTTTATTTTCAGTGTTTTACATATGCACATACAATTATAAGGGTATGCTTTAAAGGAAGGAAAATGAAAAATGATGATTAGTGCATCACGGTAATCTACAATCATCAATGAACTGTGGCCCATCAACAATTAATAGGAAACACAAAATTCTAGAAGGAACCGCGAAGTAAATTTGTCAGCTAGAAAACTTGAATTTAGGAACATAAGCAGCAACTGCATCTAATAAAACATGAAAAGAATACATTGCCATAGATGTGGGTTGCTATACCACTATTTCTTGCCTCGTTCTAGGTTCTTAATATTAAAGGCATTGTTTTTGCAGCTACTAAATCAAGCAATCTCATGATTCTGCAGGTTGGAAGAATGAATAAATCTTCACATAGGCAGACACTAACAAGGTCAGGTTTTAATAATCTTTTTTGTTACTGTGCAAAAAATTCTTACATAAAGGCTGACAGCATTGTGTGGGAGTAGCTCATCTGACTCTTCATATCCAGTCAAGGTTCAGAGTGACTTTTTTGTCCATTACCAATGGTTCTCAGAACATCTCTAGATAAAACAGGTCCCCAGCAACCCTGCTACTTCTCAGATGTCTTCACCTGAAGCTGTTCTCCCCTTTTATTTTCACATTTCCTATCTTTTGCATGCCTCCATTTGTCAGGGGACCATAATTTTTCTTTAGTCTTCCAGCACTGTCCTTAGTGCCACATTCCTACCAGTGTTCTCCGTGTGCTGAGAACGTCATTTCTTGTGCCTTTTCAGACTGGAGTGCCAGCAGGATGTTCTTTCTCTCTCTGTAAACAAGACAGTACCAGCAGAATTTTTTTCCAGACCTGCTGAAGTCTGGGCAGCCATATGTCAGCCATGAATTCTGAGTTTGACCACAACTGAGTGCTTCCTGCAAGCAGAGATGCAGCTTTGAAACTCTGTGGCAAACAGATTGTGGTACTGTGGTACTTGGTTGATTTACATTAACCACAAATATATTCTAGTAGCAATTAGTCATGGATCCTTCCCCACTTTTCCTGAAACATCTGTCTTTTCACACAGTTTCACAAGGTTTTGATCAATAAAACAGAAGATTTTACATTTCTGTGTGGACATTCAGTAATAATATTTAGCTGACAAGACCCCATTAGTGTTCCAATATTTCTCTTTGCAATCTGAATATATTTGTAACATTTTTTCCTTTACTTTTAAGTTTTTGTTAATACTTGTCTATCCATCCCAGATAATTCAAATAAAAATCCTAAATAATATTTCAGATCTCTGAGATTTTTTGACAGCTATGTTACCACACACTTATCAATGTGTATTTCTTAGCTAATTAAAGAACTGCATATAACACATCTATTACTGCAACTTTTACACCTTAATGGAGACTGACAAGAAAAAAAATAAATATTCTGAACCTACAACCTCAACAAATACCCTGCAAGCTGCCTTAAGGACAGTGTTTCCATAGCAATTAACATAGCTACTAAAATTTCTTCCTCACTATCAACCAGTGTTATATGTTTGATTAACTTTCACCCAAAATGTTACCCTCTCTTCTTTGTTACTACAAAAATGCTAAGAACTTGATTATTTCTTTTTGATTAACAGCTTCAGTTGTCAAAGGTGGCAAAAAAAACCTTATTTTTTTAATAAGTTAAATTTAGAGATGTTAATAAGTAAGCTTTTTTTCGCACTTTCAATCCCTCTTTCTTACAATAATCTGATTTTTTAGGATTCTGTCTCATAACAGCATGCCTAATTCTCTTACTCATCTGAGACATCTGCCATTTAAAAAGGAAAAAAAAAATCCTTCTCTAATCAAACTTAAAAAGAAACATTTCTGCATATGCAAGATGAAATTAATTTAGACATATGAAGAAAGGTATGGTTTCCCTCCTTAAGCAGTAATGATTTGTACCAAAAAAAAATTCCCCAGAACCACTAGCATATAATTTTTTCCCAAAATAATTATGGAACTGATTCACTCTTGTATTACTTCAGTCCCAAAATACATCGAAATCAACTGACTTCAAAACTAGAATTATGCAGCAATGAATCAGTTTATATATATATATATATTTATATTTAAACCAAACTATTTCCAGATATGTGACCTTTTAATATTAAACACCCTCTGCAACGCATGTATTTCTGTACCTGAATATAAAAACTACCCATGTGTGCTCTAACTAAACCTTAGAGATTCTTTTTGTTTGTACAAGGGAGAAACTATGAAATACTGAAAACTGGTATCAAACAATGAACAGCTCCATTTTCTCATCTTCCCTCATAATGGCCTGCAAGTTCTTCTCCGTTCTTGGCTTCACAAAGAGGAATATCCCCTTCTCCCTAAGGATCCCTTCCTTGGGCAAATATTGCGGGGCTTTCAGATTCCATGTTCTCTTCAGTATCTGTTCCATCTCATGAATACAGATTGTTTGACTGAAGGGTGACAGTGCCTATTTTGAAAAAGGATGCCATTAAAACATACAAGCACTATGTCATAGGTTAGCAAGCATAGTCCTGGAAGTGATGTTCTTGCAAAGGGGTGCTTACAGCTCCTCTGTGACCTAATAGAACTATCAGCTGGCCAGTTTGAATATGGACAATTCTTTAAGGCACTCAAAATTGTGACCGCCTCTGTGATCCACATTTAAGAGTGGACAAACCGCCCCCAGCTCTCTCTCGTTCCGGTGCTGGGACAGGTGGCTGTGGGCCCCACGCTGGGGCCAGCTCGGGCCAGGCTGGGCCAGGCCACGGCCATCCTGGAGCCGATGGGCCCTGTTCCACCCGTGGAACGCCCCCCACAGCCCTGCTGTGGGCAGCTGGAGTGGCTCGGTTTCCCCTCTCCAGTGCAACCAAGATTCAGCTGAAGCTGCACCACTGTCCAGCAGAGATCGTGTGACCAACAGCAATAAGCCACATTCCAGCTGCAAGGCCTAGGTGAGATTAACCCTTTTAGTGCTGTGAAGAGCTGAAAACCTGAGGGAAGAGAAAGAGGAGATGCTTAAAGCTGAAATTCTGTTGTGAAGCTATGATGTATCAGAGTACCCGTTGTAATTTCATGAAGGCATGGGGGGTGGAGCATTCAACTTGTACTTGTGAGCAAAAGCACCTGCGCTGAGATAGGCAGATGCTGAAGCAGCTGTAATTTCATGAGAAGTTTGAACAGGGAGAGATGGAAGCGATGAGGACTTTTGCTCCAAATGGAAAGGAGAAACCTCAGTTCCTAGAGATGCTCCCAGAGATAGTCCTAGAGATGAAGATGAGGAAGACCCTTTGCTCCCAGGGAAGGAGAAGGGCCTCTGTTCTTAGAGATGAAATGCTCCCAGAGATGGGTGAAGAGAACTTTTGTTTCTGAACGGCTCAACCTTAAAATTGTACCCCAAATTCAAGAGTGGACCCTCGAAAGCAGTTGCAGGAAAAGCTGCAAGTTGGGGGAAGGGATTCACATGAGAGCAGAGAACCAACCCGAGCAGCTGGCTCGTTGTGATAACGTTTTCATAGCATGGGCAAGAGAGACTCCTCCTCCTAAATGGACTGAACAAGGTTATTATGGAAGTGGTAAACAGACTGAACATCTTGAGGGTTGTCTTTTTACATTGTCAGTGGGAGAAGGGAGAAAGGTGGAGGGAGGAGAAGTGTTCTGAAGGTGTGGTATAATTTTTTTCCTTCTTTTAGGTCTGTTAATAAACTTCTTTATATTCTTTCAAGTTTGGTGCCTGCTTTGCATTTCTCCTAATTCTTATCTCACAGAAGATAAACAGTAATGAGTATTTTGGACCAAACCACTACACTAAATTGGTGTTTCTGCCCAGTTACAAAACAAACCCAATACACACTAACACAGAAAAGAAGCACACAGGAGATGACCATAAGAATACTTAAAACTTTTGAGGTTGTATGAAATAGATTAACAAAGGAGTGAGCTTGAATTTCTGCTGATTTTTTTTTGCTTATAGACCACTCACTCAAGGCATGCTTGATTGCACAGACAAATTCACTTTTATATTAGAAATTTAGCATCAAAATTGAAATTATAGTTGCACTTTATTCATCCATACATACATAAGAACACACGAAGATGCATTTTCTGAGCTATGTATTTGCCGGGTTAAGCATGACTCCAGATCCAGCCAGAAAAATCTTTTTACTTACTCAGTTTTCATATGAAATGTGTCAACTCTATCTTTAGAAAAAATAAGCAGCTCAAAACTTCATGCAAATCACATAACCACTACTTGATGGTGATTTTTGCCAATGGGCATCTTAAATTGACATGGATATTGGATTGAGTGCTAGAGAAGACAGGACAAATCTGTTTTTACAAACACAAAGAGCATGATTAAGACTGAGAGGCTTCCACTCCAGTCTCTGCACTGTGCTGGAAGCTCTCAGTGTGGCCATCCTGTGATAACAGAGAGTCACTTCTCTCTGCCTCCTGAGGCCCTTGTCTCTTACTGTCTGAGCAGCAATCAGCACAGACATCCATGTCTTCAATTTAGATAAAACAAAATTACCAGCCAAAAACTGGTTTTACATGGCAGAACACACATGTAAGTCATTCATGCATTTGAGTAGTTGGTGATGCCAGCTGGAGGCAGTCAGCAACATCCACCATTACTTCCCCCAACTCCATGATAACATAGCAGTGAAACCAGTTAAGAAATCTCTCTCTCTTGCCAAATATATATATATGTACATGTATATAAATATATGAATACTCTCTCAAGTCTACAGAATCCACAGAAATAATGGAAATCTGGAGGCAGGATTTTTTCTAGTGTGATTCAGGTTAATGTACCACGCTAAGAAGATACTACATAGAGCATGGAGCATCTGATTTATTCACAGGAACATCCTAGGACCTCTACTTTAAATTTCAGACAATCAGAATAAGGTTCCAGTTCAAGAACCATAAGTCATGCATAATAAAAATGTACAAGCAAACACCACAGGGTATAAAAACCCACAACAGGCAATTTTTTAAGTAGTAGATGCAGTTGTTGTTTGATATGCACCATGACAGTGTGAAATGTCAAATAAAACTGTAGCCCAAGGAACATGGCATTGATCAAATCCGAGACTTTAAAAAGAAAGAATTCTCTTGCTGAGCAGACCTTCCTGATTTATAAGGAAACTGAATCCAAAAAAATCACTTTAGCAATTCAGTGGAATTTGGGGAAAAAGAGCATTTTCAGCTGCTAACCCAAATCAACAGGAGTTAATGGCATTCAACAAGAGATTTGCTTTCAGTTTGCTGAAGGACTGTGTGCAGTCCCAGTGCTTGATAGAGAACCTAAAGTCAGTGTGTATAATGTAAACAGCCCAGAGTTCAGTACCTATTGAATTAGATAAAAGCCTGTCCCTATCTTAACAAAACTGAAACTGCACTTAAGCTTTTCCACTCAGAGAAAAAATCCTCAAGTGGCAGAAGTTGTCCAGAGCTGTTGAGCACCCTCCATTCTTGGATGCTTTGAAGACTCAACTGCATAAAACCCTAAGCAACTTATTCCAGTCTTTTAGCTGACCTTTCTTTCAGATGGAGGTTGGATTAGCAACTTCCTGAGGTCCCTTTCCAACCTCTGACTCCTATGTGCATACATATACATTACCATTAAAATGCCATTATTTTAACAGCTGCAGTGTGACAGCAGCCATAAGGATTAGCAGGAGATACCCTGCAAATATTTTCATGGAGTTTATTTAAAATATTTTATTGTTAAAAAAGCTGGATGACATAGCCCCTACTGAATTTGCTGAAGAGTTTATGAGCCTTTGCAGGCCAGATATGCAGCAGTGTCTGGGTTGTTAACTCAGAATACAGTTTAGGCTTACTGAATCGACACCATAATAAAACTCTGGTCTCTAAAAGGACTTAAACTCAATATATTCCACCATAATTTCAAATTCTGACAATCTTAAATTATGTACAAGGCTACTGTACCCAGTTTATACTAAAATGACTTGCCTAATTAAGGAAAAAAAAACAAACATTCTGTTTTCTGAACTAAGACCTTTAATCTGATAATACATTTAACCACATGAAAAGTCAGCCTGTTAATCAGTGATCTGCAACATGTCCATCCTTGACTGTGTCTATGGCTCTCATGCAATCTGCCAGAAGGGACACTGAACAAGCACCCAGTTTTTACAGAGTAAAAAACAGTGGGAGCCTCTCCAAAAAAATGTATTACCCAAAATATGTTCCATATATATGATCAGAATATAACACCTTGATTGGTAGTGTTATTTCTATGCCCTTATGGGCATGGGAGCATGGAGAAGAGGTGCACTAACTCTGACAACCAAGGTGTCACTACCCCTGTGTGTGACTACAGAAGGACATGACAAATGATTTTCACTAGTTAACATTCATTCAGCTGTTGCATTTGCATTGTTGTTGTTTGGTCAGGAGAAAGGTCTTGAAAATGCTGAATGCCCTTTTTTATTGTGTTTTGTTCAAAGGCTTTCTGGGGTTTTTGGGTTTTGTTTGGGATTTGTTTTGCATAATGTGTCTCATATTTTACATACTATCAATTCAGTGGGAATAAAAAAGTTACCAATGCAAGACAGACTTCTGACAGCTCAGCAGCTTCACAGACCCCCCCAAACCAGAATACCAACTCAGTGATAGGACTAGTCTGTCTTTCCTCCAATTTCTCACCTTCATACTTTTGTTTTTATCTTTATTTTTTAAATTTGTCTAAAGAAGACTGAATTTTCTAACTATTTTCAGGAAATCACTCCCTCTTTGCTGCTCTGGTCCATGCTCTCTCTCCACCCATGGCAAATATTCACATCTCACTTTCCTCATTAATTTATTTGAGTACCAATTACTCAAAAGCTATGCTATTGCATAATACCTTTTTTTTTTCTATTATTCAATTACTTTTCCAGCCCAAAAAAACTTCCTTATGCCTTTTAACTTGAGAGAATTCTGGGGATCCTGGAGGCACCTTGTTCATCATACCCAGCAAGCCTAAATGGTTTACTCAGAGCACCACACTCTCTCTAGAGCTTCCAGAAGCTCAACACTGACAGAGAATTATATTACAGTAAAAAATCCCAGAAAGTGCCAGTTAAAAAAAAAATTTTAAGAATTTTGAAAAATAAAAGAGAGAGAGAGAAAGAAAGAAAATTACCTCCAAACAAGTGTGGGAAAAGTACAAAGCCAACTGAAATTTTGTGCTGAATTCAGAGGGTTTATGGATCCAGACCTCTGAAGAGAATCAATTTTCAGCTTTGCACTGCACACACTCCCTAGGATACAAAAAAAACACAGGCACATTTCTAGTGAAAGATGAAAAAAGGCTTATAACCACCACCAGCTAAAAGCCATGAGAAAAAATCAGTAGCCATAACATGGACTTAGTCTCTCCAGTATAATATCACTACCAGAAATCCCAGTGAGATACAGTGATTCCAATTAATTTATAAAAATACTTCTAAAGTATGATATTACATGTTATAGATATTTGAGATGTCACTTGATTTTCCAGTCCTTTAGGAAAACTATTTGAGATGTCTGGAAAGCTGGATACAGAAAACCACAGGCATTATTTAGCCAGGATTTCCAAGAGAGAGGGAATGAATGCTTCTTTTTTCAAGAGCGGCAAATTTGGAGCACCAAAAGCCAAGGAAGTGCAAAAGAGCTTTCATCCCCCCAAACTGGAACCAGCTGAAAAGACCAAGTGCACTAATTATTACCTACAAGGAAAAAAAGGGTATTTTCTGGTTTTCCTTTTAGCCCTGAGTAATGGCCTTAAGGGAGCTGTCATTTAAACCGGGGTGTTGCTGATGGCACAGAACCGTGCTGCCTCAGTTCTGGAAGCCAGAAAAAGATTGCACTCTGAACTCCCCTAACATCCAGGAACCATATTAAATGACACGCTGAAACAAGAGTTAGTCTGGTTTTATTACTGCTCAGTGCACAGGCATGGATATACACCAGAGCAAATTAAAGTAAACTTGCCTAAGGCACTTTGAAATTCAAGGTCTTAAAATGACCAACTTCTGAGTCTTTATCAGCACTACTAATACATTAAAACTACCCTGTTCCCAGAGTATTCTTGTGTCATTCAAAAACATTGCATTTACATTGCAATTTACATTACAATGCATTTGCATTGCTGCCTCTCTCCCCCCTTTCTTTCTTTATGTCTGTGGTTGCCTTTCTGTTTCTCCATAGCCTGTGATATCCCTCCAAGGAGCAAAGCATAACAGTTGTGTATTGCTCAGGAAATGAACCCAGCTCCTGACTCCCAGCAGCGATACGAGAGCAACCTCACACCAAGCGAGATATTTCACCTGCAAATGCACCCAAGCAATGAGAGGAAAAACAAGAGCCAGTAATTCAAAATAAAAATATTCACATTAAAGTGACAATTGGAAGCATCCTTTGTAGACCGCTCTAACACCAAAAATAATACAGCTGAAGGAAAATTAGGGTGGAGAACAAAATGGCTGTGGAATATTCCTATTTCCTGACTGGGTTATATTCTCAAGTGTAACACCAATACTGGTTTTATTTTCCTCAGAAGGGTACCTTCACTATCTTGCTTTTACACCACCAAGGATTTTGTACTGCAGATTTTGTACTGTTTCTTTTCCAGCTTATTCTTTTTCCTCATGGCACTGTAAGGTCTGTCCAATCCCACACGCCTCAGCCAGACTGCTTCCCAGGATCCACACACCTTGCTAGGCACTGGGACTTTGTTGCTGAAGTGCTGTTTATTGCATATAGAAGGCCCTGGTTTACTTTCCTACTTTCTCAGCAGCTACTTAAGGTTAAGTATTCTCACAAATGCTTTAGGAAAATCAAAACTTGCTTCCTACAAGTAGAGGGAGTTAAATAAAGGCTTAAACCTAAAACAATTTTTATTAGATATTGCTATTATACTGCTTTTGGTTCTGTCAAGGAGAAAAAGACAGTCAAGATACCACATGGATTAAAACTATTATGATAGTCTCATGATAGGACAAGAATCAGTTTTGCCACTTCTTAATGAGCAGATATTTTAGAAACGAAGACATTTATGAAATCCACAGGTTTTTAAACTTTTTATGTGGATAAGATTTAATAAAATATTGCATTTAGAGATTCTATCATAGAATTTTCTGGTTCTAGCATTGGAAGAGAGCTGAGATGGGGCACAAAATGAAAGAAGCAGGTAGAAATATATGAGGTGTTAGCTGTAATATTTGAATTGATGTTTTTCTTGACAAAACCTGAAAGCCCTACAGCAGCATGCAGCCTAAAAGGATTGCTAAATAAAACCCATCTCAGAAAAAGATTTGCTACATGTAAAATTAAATTAGACAGGTAATTTGATTGTTTTCAGAAAATGTATGAACTGGTGCACCTGAATTGCCCAGGATTGCCTAATTGATTATGTTGATGAGATCTCACATTCATATAAAAGAGAAGCAGCTCCAACTCCTCCTGAAAAACATGTCAACTGCCCAGCACTTGCAGAGGTGGGGTCTGTTTGTTCTGAAAGTCCATCCTCACATTGCTCAACTTCAGGAAATATTTGAAAAAACCCAAGTACACAAGCTCCAAAATGAGAAAGGCACAAAGTTCTAGCGGAACAGATTTCCCAGCTTATTGGTATCATTTATTAGTCATTTTTGTGATCCCTCTAAAACAAGGAGCTTCTCTACTATCATTTTGTTCATATTTTCTTTATGAGTTTATTTTTTAAGAATAACCTCTAAAACACTGTTATCAGAAGTTACCCTGCATTTGTGAGACAGTTACTGTTAGACTGACTTACGTCTAACAGACTATTACAAATGTCACATCCTTAAAACTTTTAGGATCAACAGAGGCAAGAGGAGAAAAAAAAAAACCTCAATATATGGATTTTCAGGTTTGTTTGAAGGAGGTGTATTTATAAAAGACCTAAAGATGTTGACTATTTAAGCACCTAAGGGCAATAACTAGTAAGCAAAGAAACCCAAAAATATATTTATTAAATACTCAAAATTCCTTACTGGAACTATAATCTGGTAAATGTCAAGATGAATTGAATCCTGCATTTAACTCCTTTTACTTTCTGAAATGAGTTGAATTTTGATTCTCTACAGAGTTATACTTCCTGCTTAGTAGGTATTGCCATAATACTGCATGTGGATCAGAGCAATAAATCCGCAGGATTTATTGATTTGGGAGATTATTTTATCAAAATGTTTGTTCCCTTCAATAGGAAACCCAAGTCTCTGATTAAAAGTCTCCAGGAGCATGTTGGAAAGAGACAGGCAAGATCTGGGATCTCCTGAGTGCTGAGTACTCATAGAAAGTGCCTGCAATTATGCAGTTGGATAAATGACACCTAGGAATTATATCTATTTAAGATAAATTATGTTTTAATCCCATGTCAATACAAAGACACTGGGTATATGCAAAGTGTTAAGAGTTCTCCATGAACAAGTTAAAGAGCATGCAAGTGATCAGGTAAGAGAATTCCTGGGCATTAATGAGGCTTTTGGCTAAGTGGAAGGAATAACTCTTAGAATAAAAATTGTTATGCCATGTCAGATGTTTCTACTATCCTGTAGCAGAAAGTAAGCTGCAAGAAACCAAATTAGACTTTCTCAGGAGGTTCAGGCCCCCTTTTCTGAGAACTGACAACTGGTGGTGTGTGCACTATTAATTATCTGCAAATACGAAGCTAAAAAGGTTAATTTCAACGCCTTATTATTCTAATACTTCAAATACCACATTATTTCCCTGTCTGCCAATGGGTATTCTTCTAATATTTCAAATTTTCAAATACTACACACTTCTTCCCTATCTGCCAATGGGCCCTGCAGGTGCTCCAACACAGAGCAAAGCCTGCAGGTCAGACTATAAAGAAAAAATCCCCATCTGTATTCACTGGCACCATCAGGATTATCTTATCTCAATAATTAATGCCATTAATTGCGAGAGCATATGCCTGTAATGCATCTCTGTGGAAGATGCTGCTGTTGTATTCACGGGGTTTTTTTGTCTGCCACTTCAAAATGACCATAACCTCAGAGTGGAAAAGAGACACTGCAGCTACAATTTATTCATTACGTGCCTCTAATGAAATGGGAGTAGTTACAACTCCAAGAACGTGAGGTAAATGATTAGGGAGTTGCTGCTGTTTGCTATTGCTTAGGGTGAGGGAGCATGCAGCGCACAACTTGAGTGATAACCAGAGCTGGGTGAAGGTTTCTATGCTGGCATACAAAGATCTCTCTCGACTCCAAGCAACCATCCAAAAATAAAACCCATAAGAATTCATTGTCAAATCTAACAATTCAGTTCTTTCCCAATGCTCACCTAAGTCACAGGTGAAGAAGAAACATTCAAAATCCCTCATATTCTAATGAAACAGAATATGTCTCATATTGCTGTGAGGACACCTTCTGCCTCCTCCCAGGAAGCTTGATGGTCTCTATCTTGAGAGATCATCAAACTCAAACAGGATAAATGAGTTTCTGCATCTTTACTCCTCTTTCTTCTGCATGGTATTTAAAAACTGGCAGACAGAAATAATGCTCAGGTTGGCTTCCTTTTATTCAGTTCAGTTACTGAAACTGACATTTTGCAAGTGCCTGTTGCTTTCACATCAGAGGAAGAAATTTTGCAAAGTATCTTCATTACTCAAGGCTTCAAGAAACAGAGATTAAAAATCTTGCATATTTAGGACCCTGAGCCCTGCCAACAAGGAACATGTCTTCTAAGCTTCTAAGTCTGGCTAATTTTGAAAAGGGTAGTCTGAGTGTAAAGTCACAATTTGTGGCCATTAAAGGACAGGAAAGATCATAGGATGTTCTAAGTGCAAGTGCAGGCCTCCCCCGTGATAAGGACATGCACTTCCCATGCCAGCTGGCAGGATAGAGCCTCAGCATCCAACCAAATCCTACTTTGGCTCCCATTCAGATCCTCCCTCTTCCATCAGACCTTGAGCAGCTCTCCATGACGACAAGCAGTGCCCCAGCAGGACTGATTAAAGACCAGGCACAAAGCTCATTTATAAATTGTGAGAGTAAATTTACAGCCCAAAAACTGCAGAAAGGCATTTTTCCTCTCTTAACAGAACTGTGCTGTGTTTACTGAAAATATTCAGAGCAGACCTCTTCCCCAGTAGACACAGAGGCACAGCTCCACTGGAGTTAATGGAGCTGGACTGATTGACACCAGTGGAGAAGCCGGCTCAGGATTTGACTGGTTTAATACTAAATAGATTTCATTCAGACTCTAATTTCAGCACTCTGCACCCTCCCTCAGGCGCTCATTTGATATCCTGCATGGCTAATTTGTACTCAACATAAAATATGCATACTTGCTGTTGTCTCCAGAACTAAAATATTCAGCCTACCCGTGCATGCCAAAGACAGTTTCCCCTGCACACTTCAGAGTCATAAGAATGTGCTGTAACAGGCATACCTGTGCATTTGGGAATGCACCTGAAAAATTAGAAAAACATTTTCAACTGCTTACTGAGTCTCTAATTGCAGGCCCTGATGTGTTTACTCCCCATGCAATTGCACAGCAATTAAAAGAACAATTTGCACACCTACGAATTCTGAATTTTAGCACATTTTTATTTCAAGAACTCAAATCCCACTGGAGCAGGGCAAGAAAACTTCTTGCCTAAGGTATTTTTTTCTAAAATGAGGAATAAGGACTCAAGAAGGGCAAATTCAAGAACGGAAGGCCTGGGCCTGAAAGTCTGCAAAGGTGGAAAAGTATGTGGAAAAAAATCTCTGCCAGCTCCCATTCAGGAACTGCAGTGGAGCCAAAGAAACACTGCAGTTTCAAACTGCATCACGTGTAACCTGACAGAGTCAGAGGTCCAGATGCTAATTGGCTCACAATTAAATGAAGAACAGCACCAGCTGTTCTTATCAGTGCAAAGGAGCACCAGAAAATACTTTCTACCTTATAAATTGAGCTATCACCTCCATTGGGGTGGGAGTGATTCAATTCTTTTGCTCTCTGCAAAACACTTTGTGCAATCTTACCTCATGATGTGAGGTTTTTTTATTACCAAGAGAAGAAAAATATTGGCATATGGTGAGATATATATTCACAGATTTTAAGCTGTATAACACAGATATATGTCCTGATATCTTATATGATAATCAGGCTAGGGAAATTATATCAAACCACTGTTATGGACTTAAATTTAGTGAAGACTTTGCACTCCAAGGTACCAGAATATCTCAGCAAGTCAACAATATTAATATATTCTACTCCATATTCAAGCCATAGCCTACATAATTTTCACTGTTAAGCGGGCTGGCAGAAAGACCCCTCCAGTCTTGTCAGTATGACCTATATTTTTTTTTAAAAAAACTTCTATTACTAATTTCTCTTTCCTGAAATAGCAACATGATGAAACCTGTGCTTTAATTCCTCTGCAGTTATAACTCTGGCTACAGCCTAGAGTTTAAGATACTCTTTGCCAACTCTCTCAGGCTCTACTGAGCATAGATCTTCCACCAGCAAAAATTTCATGTGAAGTTGAATTTTAAGTACCAGAAGTAGATTTGCTTGTCAAATGGAAGTCTTACTAGGCATTCAACAACCATTCGCACACAGCCTGGAACACAAAAATTCAGCCTATCAAACCAGTATCTTGACAAAGAAAAAAGACCATGAGCACATTACCACAACCAAATTTTTTCCAGAGAGAACTCAGAGACAGAAAGTAAAGTAAAGGTATCACCTACAAGCTAAAAACAAAAAAAATATGTAGGATTTAGATTTGCTTCAAAAACAGTGCAGGCTAACAAGGCACCACCTCTGTGTTAACAGAGGCTGCTCTGGGTCTGATCCAGGGTATGGCAGAAGAAAAAACATTTCAATCATTCAAAAAAAAAACCCCAATCCTAGACTTTTCAGTTTTGTCTTTAGGTAACATTTCCTACAATACTTATGGGATTTTTCCTAATGCAGCACACTTTTTTCTTCTCAAAAGCAAAATTTTGCAACAAATACGGTAGACTTTGCTGAAGTAAAGGGCTTCACTAACAAAAAACATACTAAAATCTTTCTGCTTTTGTGAGCCTATATAATTTCTGATATAGGCCCCAAATCTTTTGGTTCAGTTGAAACAATTAACAGTGACAAAGTTTTATTTGCACATGAGAAATGTGGGTGATCAGGCTGATCCACTTTATTCAGCCTCCCAGATAAAAACACTACATTGAACATTAGATCTGGTCTCTACATAACCATAGAACCACGAAGCCAAAAAAGTTAAACCCTGCTTAAAAGAAAGAAGGTAGGCCCAGATTTATAACCTCAAGAAGTTGAGCGTTGCCATAGTCAGTTTTAACAGCCCAGGCGTGGAGAGAATTTAGAAGGGTAAAACAGAAGAGTAGGCCTGTATAATGCCCTCTTTTACCGAGATTTGTACTACAGCTCAAAAAAAAAAAAAATCACCCCAACTGTAATGATTTCCAGAGAAATCAGACATGCCAAAACAACGTAGATCTCGTGCCTGAGTGAGGAGTGCACTGCAAAACCCTTAATATGACAGTTACACACATATTTTTCAATCATGCTACAAAGTCTCAGGCATTTTTCCATGGAATGTGGTGTTCCAAGGACATACAGATTTACCTCTACATTTCTAGAACTCCTCAGTTGTCTAGTCCTACTTACATTTTACTTTCTCTGTGAAAAATGCATGTTCATTTACGTTTCTTAAACTAACTCTCACTTTGGTGCCGAAAGAAAACAGAACAACCAACCTCTGAAAACACCAGCCACTAAAGTTCTGTGTAGTAAAAATAAGGCAGGTATTTTCAGGCATGGTCTCAGTATACAAACCTTCAGGCAAGATTGATTTTCTCAGCAGCTTTCCTTTAAAATAAATAAATGTCCAACACCATTGCTAGAAGATGAAAAATTCAGGCTGTTTGATCTGGTGGGATGGGAATAATGCACTGCAAGGAAAAGAAGCCTTCTCAAAGAACTTCCCAACAGCAGCAATGGCTGGTTTATAGCAACATAAAGTATTTTGTTTGCCTGTGGACATTATGTGAGCCACTGATTTTTGCTGCTTTTTAAATAAGTTCTGGAGAAGCTCTCATTCTTATTTCAAAAAGTTATATTCTCTGTCCACAATTGAAATTATGTATTTTCATAGAATAAAAAAAATCCATAATGGACATAATGGAAAGTGTTGAGCTAAGGGAACAAACAGCTTTCCCTGGAATACCATAGGAAGAACTGAAGTACTGCTCATATTCCTCCATAAACACCTGCTTTATGAACACCTTTGCATCAGCAAAGCAATCAAGCACCTTTTCCACTATCCCAGACCTCAACCAAGAGTAGATGGAGAACGATGCCAAACCAACAGGAAATCAAAAGTGGCCAAGAGTCCTCAGAGCTGAACCATGGTGCACTGTGGAGTCTGACCTGAAGCAATAAAAACCTGCCAGTGTTTTGGATTTTTACATAGGCAGACAGAGAAACCCACCATGCATAATAGATATCTCTGTCCGGCTTCTAAGACTGAGCTCATGCTTTTCATGTATAAAAAATAAATGTGTTTCAGCACTGGCTGTTTTGGTGACCTCCATGGGACTTTTAATCAAACCTTGCACATAGCTGGGGCTTCAGAGATTATTTGATTTCTTCTCCAGAAAGAGCAAGACAGCTCTTGTTTCAATTAATATTTCGATCTCAAAGAACACAATCAAAAATTGAAAGAGGTCCCCGCAATTTCAAAAATTGAACTCAGTAATTAAAATAAAGATTAAAAAATATCATGGAATCCTTATGTGGCCATAGCAGCAGAAACACACCTCAAGATACCATAGCAACAATTGCTCTTTTATTACTAAATAAAGTATCTTGCAGGCTCATAAAATACCAGTCAATGCAGACATATTTTGGGCTTCACTCCATAGAGCACTCATTACTCTGGTGCTCCTCTTCTCTTGAGCTTGTCTTACTGAGACACTAGAGGTCAGCCTCCCAAAGAAAACTAACCACTGCTCAGCTTTAAATCCATGAGGAATTGTGGCACTTGGAATTCAATGCATACAAAAGCAGCGCCGGAGATGCAGCGATCACAGAATCATGGAATATTGTGAGTTGGAAGGAACACACAAAGATCATGGTCCTGCACAGGACCAGCCCCAAGAATCACATCGTGTGCCTGAGAGAAGTGTCCAAACATTCATTGGACTCTGGCTGCCTTGGTGCTGTAACCACTTCCCTTTCCTCCACAAAGAACAGAACCATGCTTTGGTTTCCTCACTTGTTTAATTAGCACTGTTGCATTTACCAAGAAAACAGAATTCATCAACAACCTGATGGCCTTCCCGGTGAAAATGGATGAATTTGGGCACACAGGGAGAGCAATGCACATCACATACTTCAACTTTAGCTCTTCACACTGTCCCCCCAAAACAGCCACATATCCAAGTTTGTACTTTACGTTGGATTCATAGGCAACTACATGGATTGAAAACTGGTGCGAGGCACCACTGGAACAAGTTCAGCATGGGGTCACTGTGTGGTTGGTGTCTGCAGCACTCACCCCGTGAGGAGAGGATGAGGTTCCTGGGCTTGTTCAGCTGGAAGAGTTGAGTTTGGAGAAAGGACCATCTCTGAGAATGTTCCAAAAAACACAGAGCCAAGCCCTTCACAGCACTGTGGAGGAATGAGGAACAACAGGCATAAACAGAAACAGGAAGGGATACACCTGGCACAAGGAAAAACTTTATTGCTTTGGGGCAGTCAAGCAGTAACAAAAGTTGCTCAGGGAAATGGAGCCTCCACTAGTGGACATTTTTAAGGTCTAAATGGATAATTCTCTGAGCAGCCTGACTTCTCTGACCAGCTGACCTTGCTTTTAGCTGGAGTTTGGAGTAAAAAACTCCTGAGGTCCCTTTTAACCTGAATGGCTTTCAGTTTTTTCATTTCAGGATATGCTGTTTAAAAAGTCTTTGAAAGATGTTCCCTCCTTTATACTTAGCCGTGAAATTACATAGAGCTTCCCCAAAAAGGGGAGCAAAAATTAGATCTCAGTTTCAGTCCTTACTTTATCATTACTCTGTAACACAATCACTCCTATTTCAGGTTGAAAGGCTTTGCACAAAGGCAAAACCTTCTGAGATAGCACTGACTTGTGCTTCTCATCCCAGAGAACAGCCACAAGCCCTTGAAGGTGGCAGAAGTCACTTCAGCTCAACATGCAACAGTAGTTCAAGAGTTCACAGCAGCACTACACAAGACATCAGGACAGGAGGTGAGGCAAAGCAATAAAACCATTAGAAAATAAATCAGCACAATATTATGGCAACTACCGGAAGAGAATTGCCAGACTCAAGGTGAGAAATCTCTGTTGTGACAAAGTCAGTCTTTTAAGGTGTCACACAGCTAAAGGCAGAGGAAGGGCAGCCCTGCTAAACCCTGGTATCCTCACAGCCTCCTGCCACCTACTAACCAGGCTCACTTTTATTTTGCTCAGTCTAGTGGAATCACTGCCTGAGGCCTTTCCTTTGTTTGCTTATTTGCTTATTTTGCTGAATGGCCTTTTCATCTCCAACCCTTTCCCTCTCCCTCCTTCTCCAACCACTCATCTTTTCCATGGCTGTTTTCATGCTCAATTAGCTCTATTTTCGCCATCCTTTCTCCCTAGGCAGGCACTCCTTTAGCCATAACCACTCCCAAATCTGTCACCTCCAGCTCTTGCAGAGGTAATGACCAGCAGGGACCACGGGAAGCTGCAGGTGACATCCCACATCACCTGTGAGCTAGAGAGATGAGCAGCAGCTCTGCTGACAGCAATGTGACAGAGCATGCACATCCTCCAGCTGCCAGAGAGCCATCAGAGCAGCTCCATGTCAGTGACTGCTCCCTAGTGTAAGGTCTGCATTTTTCATTTCATGGCTCGATGAAAATAAAGGCAGAAGAGAGACAAAACTAGGGATAAGGCTAAATGGAACTATTTTGAGGAGTTGCATGCATCTAAATTAGGACACGAGAGAAAGGATGGAAAATGGGTGAATGATATTTTATCCTCAAATAGAAATAAAGAGCAGTATTGCAACTTCTAGCCAAAAGTAATGAAATGCATAATGTGTTTCTATCCTCTATACGCCAGTGGGGGGGGAAAAAAAAATCAACACAAATCTGTTGCAGACAGAGTAGCATACATCAGCTAAAGAATTGCCAGTTCTCTTATAAGGAAATTGTATTCTTAGGCAGAAAGTCTTTGGGCTCGTTGGGGTTTTTTATTTCCTCCTTTTTTAGTGCCTTCTTCCCTCATTTTACAAAAGCTTATTATTTAAACTAGGCATTTGGGATCTGTATTGGGGATCAGAGACATGAAAGCACAGCTTCAGTGAGGCTGAAGTTCCTGAAATCCTCTGCCAAGCCGGATCATACCGAACCCGTCTGTCACAAGGGACAACACCAGCATAACTCTGTCTCAGTAAGAAATTGCCTCCATAATCACTTCCAGCACACACAGTAGGATCGTCTAAGAAGGAAGGCTAAGAAACAGCTGTGGAAGTAGAGGGAAAGGAAGACAGACAGGAAGGAGCTACAAAGGACACTTCCTCCCTCCCTGCATATTTTAAGCCATGTATTTATGAAACACAGTGAAGGTCTAATTATGTTAGTTTGCAATGAACACTTAAGTGCAATTAGCCACAGTTTCAAGCTGGAGGGAACAATTATTTTTAATACAGCTAATTAACATACAGGATGTGGTGTAAGATTATTTGTCCCTCATTCTAACAAAGCAGCCTCAGCCACTCCATTACCTTCCTCTTTTAATATGGCAGGTTTCAGCCCTGCCTTCTCTGCTGCTCATCACAGTCTCATCCCACTTATTCTTTTGCTTTCATTAGTTTTTTGGAATTTTCAAGCTGTATAATTTCTGCCCATAGCACAAATACAGCCAAGCATTAAAGTATTTAAGCATTTTCTTATCATAGGTGTGTAGTCCCACTAACTTCAATAGGTTCCTCAGAGCTGGATTACAAAGAATTTGATTTCAGGAGATATTCTCCTGAAAATTGTATTTTAATTTTTTTTCCTTTTTTTTTTTTTTGGTTTTTGTTTTCCATTTCCACCCTCAGGCATGTAAAAGTGGGGGAAAAAAACTATCCTTTTTAAAATTTTCTTATCTTCAAATTACTTGTGATCTGCCATCCTCACTGAATCTATTATCAGCTCTTCCTTCTGCTGTCTTCTCCTGACAATCAAGAACTGGGACTATGGAGCCAGGTCCAGCTTCCCAGTTTTGACGCCTTCTTGGCAGCATTCCAAAACAATCTGCTATATGATCATCCTGCTGGATGCTATTACCTCCTTATTCCTCTTTGTCTTTGGGGTTGAGTAGGATTGTTTCTAATTCTTGGGGAAATTGATATGAATTTGGCTACCACATAATTCCCTCCAGCTGTATATTATTGTAACAGACAATTATAGCCTTTTACCAAACCCAGCACATTCTGAGCACTCAGATTGCAGGCAGCTCTACTCAGCACATTTCAGCTTGGCAATCCTTTCAAAAGACAAAATTTGCATTTAAAATTGGCCTTCCCTGATTTGTGGCATAATGATAGGGCACAATGGGGGAAAGCTTGCACACCTCTTGTATTTCATCTAGCTTAGCTAAACAGAAAGATTACATTGTCCAGAGAGTATTTGTGAGAAATACTAAAATCCGCTGAAGAGGCCGTAACACAGACATAGGCTTGGTACTCTTGCAAGGCAAAAGGAGACCAGGATTTTTAAGAATATATGCCACATTCTTCATGTTCCTCTGCTGTTCAATTCAATTAATGAAATGACACACCACCGAAAAACGGGAACGATGTAAACCTCAATTTGTCAATAATAACTAGACTCCAACAATAAGAGGGTGGAGGGCATTACCTTTCCATACATGTTCTTCTGAAGCACCTGATACAACCCATTACTGTTGGATATGGACACCGGAGCAAATGGACCACAAGGTCAGTGCAATGATTCCCAATGTCTCCTCCTAGTCACTGCCATGTCCTCATCTGCTGCAGTTCCCAGGAGACATCAGGATCAGAGA
Source organism: Corvus cornix cornix (assembly GCF_000738735.6). Taxonomy (NCBI): domain Eukaryota; kingdom Metazoa; phylum Chordata; class Aves; order Passeriformes; family Corvidae; genus Corvus; species Corvus cornix. Next base: position 17,398,391 of record NC_047056.1, read on the forward strand.
AAACATTCCTCAGAGATAGTTCAGTTCACTTAGTCCAAGTACAACCTACAGAACTACTCAAGGAGTGTATTTATTTTCAGACAGTAGGACCCAACACCTTATAGCCCTCCAAATTTCAAGTCAGACAAAAAGCCCTCGTGTGAAAAACAGCTTATGATCCTCCCCACAGATTGTCACTTTATGTAATAAAGCCACAATAAGAAACCATGATGGAGCTTAACGTAAAATACAACTTAAGTATTTTGTGTTTCTTTCCTGCTGCATCTCCTACCTTGGCTTACACTTATTTGGAGCATTTTCCTAACCAGTTTCCCCACACTACTGATAGTAATGAATAACAAAGCTGCAAAGATCCTCAGAAGATGTATTTGACATCCTCCCTGGCAACATGCAGGTACATTAAATAGCTCACAGCACTCGGGCTATTACCAGGAGGGATGTTTTAACAGACATACAGCAGTTCATCTTCTCCTAAAGCAGGGAAGGGAGAGAAGGAACACCAAGTTCTGTTGAGCATTTTGCAACATCCCCATTTATGTAAGACACATGTTAATGAGAAAAACAATATGCAGATTCCCCTCATGGAGTCCCAAGCAGCTAATGTGATGTCCCACTTCTTATAGTGCTTTAATTAAAGAAAAAACAAACAAACACAAAAACAAAACTACTAGTAACTGAAGATGCCATTGGATTTCCCTGCAGCCCCTGAATAATTTTGTGACTTTGTCCTTGACAGGAAGTAAAGAAATAATGTATATTGTGAGGGCCAAACCTCTTTCAAGGAAAGAGGCCTTTTCTGAAAATTCTTTTTTCCATGGATGATTCAAAAACCAGAATCTGTGCATTAAGGTCACCAAATCAATCGACCAAACAAAAGAAAATTAAATTCTAAGCTATACTACTGTAAGTACTGAGGTGCAAACACTCCTTGCCCTCAAAGCATTAACACCAACTTGTACAAAAAACACAAGCAGAAAGACGCTTTACACTTTACTCCGTGTTACTGTGCTAAAATACAACTTTAGAAACCATGTATTTACCACTCTCATCCTGAAGGGAGGAAGGTTCTTCCTCTGTTTTGCCACTTATGCTGCTGGGGGAAGCCACCAGCAATTCCTGGGAGAAAGTACTTCTGCATGGGTACTGTGGTGCTTCTACAAAGGTATTTTATACCGCAAGGTACAAGGAATTTCCCCAGCATCTGGAACAAGTTGTTCCTGGCTTCAGCAGTCACAATACACAGTTGTTTCTGTTTATTGATATGCCTTGACAGAGTACACCTTCAAAAAGCTTTTGGAAGTTTTTCTGAAATGATCAGAACTTCCTCCTCATGCCCAGTAAGTGTGAGGCTGGGATTTAGGCACCATGAAGTTCGAGCACTGTATTTTCACAGAGGACATGGTTTGCTGTTGAACAAATGCCCCATTTTGACATCCTCATGCTGTGTCTTTATACCCTCATCCCTTTTAATTAGGCTGTAAAGTCCTGTTGAAAGCTTAGCTCTAAATGAATCACACTTTCCAGGGTAAATCAGGGTTGAAAGATTCCCAGTTGCCAGTAGGAAGGCTGGAACTTGGGCACCAGTGATGGGAATGACTGTGACCCAAGTTCTCCCAGATAATTTTGAGCCTCACTCAGAATTTAAGCTTTCCTATTCCCCACCAGCTTTTGCAGATAATTATAAGGCCTTGTTATAAGCCACAAGGTTTTTTTTTTTACACTGCTAATCCATAAAACACTAAAAAGAAGGAATAAAATATTGAATTTTTTAAACAGTGTATAACACAAAGAACCAAGTATGTAGTTAATGTAACAATGCCCTTCTAAGTTCCCCTGATAATACATGACTGAAATTTAACCAAAAAAATTTTTTTTAGTCTTTATTAAGGAAATGTCCCTTGCCCTTCACCACAGGATTACTAAAACTCATCCATCTCCTCAGGATCTTACAGCTCTCTTAGATACAAAGACCTTTTAACTTGCCAGGGCAGTGAAAGATCTAAACCTTTTTCCTAGCAAATGGCCTAAATAATTCTATTCTGTAAGTTATGAAAGCCTAACAGTCTCTCCTGATTTCATCTGGTCACAACTTCAAAGTGTCTGAAACCTTAATAAATAAGACTTTTCTGATTTCCACACACAAGAGAGAAGACAATAAGAGCAAGGTTTCAGCGTGTGTCAATAGAAGGCATCTAATTATTTTTAAAACAACTGATGTTCTTCTTGATGAGAATTTCTGGCAGTGCCCTTCCTCTGAGGATTTACACAAGACAGCAAAAGGAATGCACATCTTGTTTCTCTGGGATAATCATTCCTTATTGGTGGAAAGGGATTGGGTAAAACTAAGGAGAGGTAACTCGTTTTGCAGTGTCCACCTCTTTAAATTATCTTAAACCAAGACCCAGAACCATTCCTCAGGCTTACCTCCTTCAATGCATTATCTGCTCCCCAGGAAGACAGCACACATCTCACAGAGCCACAGTTTGTTGGCTTTTCATGTCCTCCAAGGTCAGCAAAGCCTTCTCCAAGACCTGAGGCAAAATCATACAGCTCAGTTAAGGAAAAAAAAAAAACCAAATGAATCCAAGATACTGAAAATATTCATTTCCATTTATCTATTGATAAACATTTCTATTAAAGAGGCAAACATACAGATATTTTGTTTCAACCATGATTAGCACTGAAATTTACAGTGATTAAGTGATTGGGCTGCAGAAAAAGTTGTCAGACTGTCAGCTTCACTCTCACCTTACTGGAATGGTACTTTCCAGAGGTTAAAAAACTAAATTTATTACTAAATCAGCAGAGCCCTGCTAAATTACAACAGCAAGGAATGCAGCACAAAACCTCAATGAATTGGACTTGGCTCGAGTCATAGAGCTGACAGCCTGTGTCTCTCAAGTCACCTTTCAGCAGATCAGCAAGCAGAGCCCAGCAGCATCCCAGCTCCCCTGTGCCAGAAGGTAAGGAGCACCAAGAGGGAAATGAGGCTGTGAAAACCTGCCAGGCCAACCTTAGGCACAAGAAATTCAGCTCAGCCTCATGTGCTTCACATCAAGGTTGTCTGGTCACCCAATAAATCAGAAACAGGTGCTCACTCCTGATCATCTCCTCTCCACTTGCATGACCCCCAGCTGGTTATCTCCTCCCTATCTTAGAAGCAGCCAAACTCATCCTACTTCTTTAAAAGTTATCTTAAATCCCACTGAATGAAGCATTAAATCTTATTTATCCTTACTGTGTAACTATCAGGGGGCTGCTCCCAATGCTCTAGTCAGGAGCTGGCAGCAGCCACTTTTGCTGATTGATAAACAGAGTCCTGAGAAAACTTTTCTTTTCCAACTATGATCTTTGCAGATGTTATCAGCTAAGAGCAGGATGTTAGTCAATTGTTGTAAATTGCAGCCAAAGTCAGTCTGTACTGATACACTGCACTTGAATCCAGTTGGCTGAGACAGGCTTCCCAGATGTGGATCTTCAGGACAGATCTGCCTGCCCTGGAGAGAAAAGCATTGGGTCAGCACCAGTGTAGAGCAGCACTGCCCTCAAGACAGCAGCAGCCACACTGAACCTTCTAACTAATGAGTAATTTTCACCTAAATATTGCAGTTTCCAAAGCCTGTACAGTCTTCTCCACCACCTGCACCAATCCACATCAGTGTTCAGTGCAATGGACGTTTCTTTGCCTCTTTGGGTTTCCAGACTGACCCCAGAATGGATGGGAAGAATGTCACAGCACTAAACATAGCTTAGGCTGGGGCCATTTCTGCTGAGCTCTTCCACTGCCCATTGCATGCAAATGCCAAATGCAATGTGGTGACTGCACGGTCACCATGCAGCACCGCAGAGGGCTTGGAGGCTGTTGCCACTCTTACCACAGCTGAGGTGAACCTTGTGAGTTTCCCCTTCTCTGAGTTCAGAAAATGCCAAGGTATCAGCCCTTCAGACTGCTTGGAATAACTCAGAGGACTCTGCCTGTGGTGGGGTAGGGAACTCTGGTGCAAAATTCTCTGCTGGCAGGACTATGGAGACAGCAACCTCTGATGGAAGGGAGGCTGTAAAGAGCATGGGCATAAAAACTAAACCTCCTTCAGGCAAGCTTCAGAAGAGGCCCTTTGCCTCTCAGCTCTAAAAGGAGAAATTAATTTCACTTCTGATTGAAGACTGATGTTATGCTTTAGCAGCCAGTGATCTCCAAGAAAAATAAAAACTGATTAGAAATCAAGAGCTGGGGACTGGCTTGAAGTTAATGAAGTCAATTTATCATATATCCTGTTACAAGTGTAAATAACAGAGTGTGTCTCATGAAAGTCTGGGATAATGATTGCTCTGGCCCCAGCCAGCGCTTCTAGAGAGAGCAGCAAAATTAGTGGTCAAGGAAATGAAATGTACACAGTGATTTATATGCAGCCCTGGGTAATATCAGTGAAATTAGTGAAATTAGCTCCAGATATTATTTCTGCTCCTTAGGTAAGTTATTTGAAACAAATGTCAGGCAAAACCTAATTTTTATATCAACTGAGAGAGGCCTGAGTGTGAATGCATTTCCAGGGATGTAAACCTGTGGGGGGAAAAAAAAAAAAATGCAAAGAGATATTAATGTCTCATGATAGAAAGGTAAGGGAAAAGATCTAAAGAACATTACAGTTTTCATCATCAAGGATTTGTTGGAGAATGAATTAGATCATTCACTCAATAGGTTAAAGTGTCTGAAGGAAACAGTGTAATACTGAACGAAAAAAAATCAGGAAAAAATAAAATGCAAATACTGTATTTATAGAAATTATAAAAATCTAAGGGCCTCTAAGGCAGACAAGTGGCTTGCAACTGCCATAAAAAAGTGGCTCTGCTCTTTTCACTTCCAGGTGGGAGTAGTTGTGAGCAGAGTGTGATCAATGCAGTGTAGTGGAGACAAACAGGAGTAGGAAGCATCAGCTGAGTTAACTCCTTTCTATTTTCCCATCCCAATTTTTTTTTTCTTTATCCTCATCCCGCCACTCTTCCAAATCTTCATCTCAAACAAGTTTGCTTTCTGTATGGGTAAGAATAAACCCATCTACTCAAATATCAGTAGCATGTCTTCAGCTCTGTGTGTACAACTGAATGTCCTGCATCTGGTTGCTGCTTTAAGGCTGAATTATTTCATTTCATAAGAAATGTCCTGAACTTCACATCTCAAAAGTGCTGCTCTATTAAGGACAGGAGTGTCCTCCAAACTCCTTGAATGCATCTTCAAAAATTATACTCTCCAAGAACCAGAAAAGCATGCTTATGGGGTTTGACATTCATGGAGGTGCTGAACATGGACTTAGGCCTTGTCTTAGCCAGCTCTGAGAAACTTCTTGGTTTCAAGCACCAACCACAGCAAATAGCACAGAATAAAAGTCAAATACTGTGCATCCAAAGGGGCTGACATCACAAGTGAGCAGAAAAATGCAGGTTCCCCATGCTGTGGGAGAAGTGAGCAAGAACTGCATTGACATAACACCTCCTGATTCCCTTCTGTATTGTTTCCAGCTGGTAACAGGTACTACCAGTAGTGGTGATGGGAAAGCAACACCTTTGGGAGATGCAAACAAAATTAAGGGACTGAAGGGGAAGTCAGACCTTTCTGCTTATTTTACCCCCACTCTTGCTGTATCACCTGCTTCTTCTTTCTTCTTGACATGACATTACGCCCCAGAAAGTAGGTGGCTGAAAGATCCAGTGAGCATTTTAGGAAAAGGAGCCCAGTATAGTCAATGACAGAGGTAACACAGACAGGTGACTAGGAGCTCTCCATTCCTTAGAGAAGAATCTGTTGACAGGAGAGGGCTCTGACATGAAAAAGGCTCAGAAAAAGGGGAGGGGATGGTATTTCCACAGTTGATTATATAGAATAAAGGCAGCAACTTGCTGTTTATTTAGAGTTTAAAGGTGGGTTGGAAAATAAAAGGCCTTTTTTTCCTTTTTGTTTTTTTTAACCATCTAGAAAGCAAACTTTACTGAACAAAGATATTAGGACTGCAGTTCAAAGTCATTGCATTTGCTCAGCCCCCTGCATCCAGCACTGTGGTTAGAGACTCCTGCTGACACTTACATCACTCCAGCCCAATAGTTATTCTGCTGCAATTGTGTCTGGCACCAGCAAGCAATTTTATACCCTTCATCCTCTCACTACCTAGTCCTGCATCTTCCCTTTCCTTCCTTGTGGTCCTTGACTGTGCTTCCTGAACTGGGGCATCTTTTCTGAGGCCCAGCACAGATCACCTTTTGCCACAGACAACCCACATTGATATTCCACTCCCATGACCCCTTTGGAAAGAATTACTGATTTTGGTGGATCATCATTTTAAGAGTTTTGTGTTATCTAGCTTCTGTCTCCCACAATGGCATCATTGTCTTTGGAATTATCCCTTTCCATATCCCTCAGCCTTCCCTTTCTGTCACATATCAGCCTTTTTTTAAAGGCCCTGAAACACTTTTAGCCCATATCTCATACTAAAATAGCTGCTATAAATCTATGTATCTATAAATACAGACAACATGTGAAAGAAGCCACATCGCCAGAAGTTTTTTCCCATTTTGCTGTGGGACAAATAATCACTCTGGCACCATTTGCAGCACCAGGGATCTAATTTCCAAGTCAGAAAGACTCCAATTTAACAGTGTAAGAATATGGAATATGCCGTCATTCTGCAGAATTGCAGCTTTGAGCCGCTTCCTGCTGGTTGGGCAGAATCACTAATATCTAATGTCATTTGCTGGAAGTGTGTGGCAACTCAGGCATGGCCCATCTGTAATTATAAAGCTCATCCTGTCAGGGAGAAGAAGAACATTTGATACACACATGACTATCCCCTCTTACGAAAATTACCCCCTATTCATCCAGGAATGAAATGGGAATTTTGCCTCAGCTGGAAGTGCCCAGTTCAGAAGCCATAAAGTACCTCCTATCTCTGTATCAGTGAAAGCACATCCTTCAGGCCACACTCTATCTACCTGTACAAACAGGCTCTTACTTGTGCAGTGCTTCAGTTGAGCTTCCAGTATCAGTGTGTGGCTCTTCCATAAGGGAATAAATACCTGATTACTGCTTCTCCTCTCTCTGTCTAGAGCAAAGACTTCAGCTCAGTCATATGATAGAAAATTGTGGACAGAAAACACAATGGATTTATTACAAATAGATAAAATTCTCTGGATTACAGTTAGTAAACCCCCTTCTACAGGGAGGAAAGTTATCTCCTAGAAAATTTTTATAACCATCCAGATTATCAGGATATCCAAGCACACGAGTTGATTGTGCTATAGGACCAATTGCCACAAGCACCCTGGCAGTGCTCATTTATCAAAGTGCTATGAAAATACTCTCAAGGTCTCCATATCCACACCCCTAGGACTCCTAATTGAAAATATTTACCAGTGTGTGATTTTTGGGACCCTTTTTCAAATGTCAAAAGCTTGTTTGGTCTATCGCTAGGTAACTGATCATTCTGGTTAAGAGTCCTTTACGTGGAACTAGGTTATCACCATAAGTTACCAAAATAGCAGCACTACACACGAATAAGAGCTAAAAAAGATCAAAGTTTGGACTTTTCAGAGCAGACAGTTCTTGGCTTGTAACTCCAGATATGACTCATTACCAGAAAAGCTGAAATGGGGCAAATCATGTCCTCTCTGAACATACCTTGGGCCCAGTGTCGAGGGTTTTGATCCATCTGCAAGGATGCAGCACAGATAACATCCAAGTGTTCATAAAATCCTTCCTCCACAGGAGCACATTGCCACCATCAGCATGAGAAGAAAAGTGTTCCTGAGAAAGACAGAAGAATGAAGAGTTAAACCAAGAGAATATGGACAGACCACCAGCTCCAAAGAAACCACATGCTAGATGTCTTGCACTTCACATAAACCGGAAGGAAATAGTAACCAGTGCAAAGGAACCAGGGAGAGCTTTTAAGATATCCCCACAGTAATGGGCAGACATTCTTACTCTGACATTTCAGGTTTTGATAGTATGAGCATTGTTTGCCTCTGCACATCGAAACACACATTTTTGAGTTTCTGACCTTTTTCCAGCCATTTACAGAGTGTGGTTGAACAGCTCTAACCAAGATCTAGATGCCCAGCCTCACACTATTGCTCTTCAGAATTTTCCCAGCTGGTCAGGAGATCATCTGGCCCCATGTGGCATTTAAATAAAGCTTTATAAAATGAAGGCCTTGTTGCCTTTGTAAAATTATGGCTCAGGCCTGTTACTTTGACTAGAGAAGGACTGTGAGAAAAGTCCATGAGAAGAAAAATAATTAGTTTTTACCCATGAAAATGTAGTATCAACAGAAGCAAGAAAGTTAAACAACAGAAGGAGAAAAACAGCAACATATCTGCACCTGTTATTTTTCTGAATGCTTGAATGCTGATGCTATAGGTGGTCAATGGTAGTACATTGAAGTTAATAATAGCCAATGAGTCTATTGTAGTAGTTTAGCAGCCAATGAATCTGTAACATGAATGATAACATACAAAGGTGTATAAAAGAGGCTGCTTTGTTTAATAAATGGCTTTTGGCCCTTGAAAGAGGCACTGTCCGTGTGTGTCGTGACCGCCCCAACAGCGACAGCCCCACTCAAGCTGTTATTACATCCAGTGCTTCCAAAGGAAACTTCCACTTCTGCTCCCCACCCATCTCTGGCACAGCTGTTCAGCAGCTCTGAGCATAACAGGAGAATGAATTGGTTGAAAACTCATGTTTTTCTACTCCTAAAGACAAGCAAGGTTACAGACGCACAGAGCAGGGCACTGCATCATTCCTTGCACACAGAATCCCAGAGCATCCACAGCAAAGGCCATTCCCCTGAGAAACTGCAGTTCAGAGGAGATGAGGGCCAGGAAGAACAGCTCAACCAAACTTTATCCCCCCTTAGCACATGGATAAATCTTTTATCACCTCTGTCTGTTAAAAAAACACAGTTAATATCTATTTCTTTGATATTAACTAGAGAAATTAAAGTCCTGTTGTGCAAAGAGCTCTCACACTTCTGTGCCTCCTGAATTTCTCTTTGAGATGTGCTGGTTCATTTGCTAATACTAAAGGCTGACCAGGGTTTCTAAGTGATGGATAAGGATGTTTCTCTCTTTCATAGAAAGAAACCTCCTCCAGAGCATCATTATTCACTAAAGGCATTTGTGGTCATAGGGCCTATTTTATCAGTATAAAAATCCAAGTTGCAAAGATTGCATTTGGGATACTAAAGCCTCCCTCTTATGTCTTTACTAATTTCAACCAGTAATAGTATAATAAAACAGTATAATGGAATAATAAAAAGATAAGCACATGTACTGTGAAATGAAGCAGAGAAATAGCTCAGAATGGACTCACCAGGTTTTCATTTGACCTTCAAGATGGCTATAAAATAAGGAATAAAAGGTGTGTATGTTCTGTGCATCACATTTTAACAGCTCCTTTTAAAGACCTCCTATGAAATAGTGTGCCCTGTGACATGGGCTCCAGTGTACAAGAGACAGAATTACAAACAGATCAGCAAGTCCAAGTATTATCTAGACACCTAAAGCTGCCACTTCTTCACACCAGCAGACAGTCAAAAGCTGACAAAGCCAGGTTAAAAAAAATTCCAACTCCTGAGTACAGGCTAGAAGCTCCTGTCATCCCCACTCCCCAGCTACAAAGTGTGTACTTTAACCTATTGATTCAAAGTTGTCTAGTTTAACTCAGTCCAATTTTGTAGCCAGTGATTATTGCTGGTTTTTGCCTGTTGCTGTTTTGTTTTTTAGTAAACTGCAGGTTTTTTTCACTTTAATCTACTTATATTTCCTTATTGGTGGAAAGGGATTGGTTAAAACTAATGGGAGGTAACTCATTTCAGTGTGTTCTCCTTAAATTGTCTTAAACCAAGGCACTATGTAATATAACTGCTTTGAAAATATAACCACCAGCAATAAGTTGAGAGAAATTGTTCCAGGACCAAATCATTTGCCCTGACATCAAAAGTCCGCATTCACAAGTATGCTGTTCCAATTTTCTCATTTTTTAGTTAGCTGACCCTTTTATTTTGCTGTTGGGTTCACTCTCTCTCCCCTTCTTCTTTCTTCCTTTTTGTTTTACCCCACTCCTGCGTATCCTGGATCCCAATCCCCACCAGTAGCACTATTCTGCATGTGGATATTCATCTTCCTCCTGTTTGCTGTTCATGAGCAGCACCCAGAGCTGTGCCTTTTGACTCCTAAGTTTTGGTGGTTTTATTTTTTAAAGCCCTGTTTGGTGAAACACAGAGTCTGGAGTGAAAAGGATTCATCACAGTCATCATTATTCCACATTTATCTACGGTGAACTATCTTTCTCATCTATTATCCTTTAAATGATCTAAAGCCTCCTATGTGCTGTGTTCCTCTTCGTTACCTGCTGTTCCTGTCTCATCCATTTCTTACCAGCACTGTCTTTGTTCTCTTTCTTTCATTTTCTGAGCCACATGTCAATGCTGCTCGCCATGATCAAGAGGTTCACAATGAGGAGCCACACAAATGATTTTCTAAGTGTGATGAGGATCACAAAAACAGATTTTATGCGGCACATTTGGATACTGTTGTTATTCAAACTGAAGTAATCACCCCCGGTACCCCCTTACCTTCCACGCTTTTTCTCCAAAAAGACTCAGAAAACAACACTGCTAGGCTATAAATAATGATAGAGACTTCATTTGCATCCATCCCTGCCATCATCTTTCACCTCCATATTTACTGCTGCACACACTTGACTTGGTGACTCTTTTTTATCTCACATGTTGAATAGCATACATGCATTAGACTGACACATTTCTCTATAGCCCTGACATCATTTATTGGCAGTGGCTAGATTACCCTTGTCACACATTTTTTAGCTTTTTAGGAGATGCTGCACAAACTGCATTCTTAGACAGCATTCAGTAAAGTTATTGCTGGGGAAAATGACTGAACTAATCAAGTTATGCTCCATGAATTTCTGCTATTTCATAGCAAGGATTTCATGCAGTTGATCAGTCATCAGGTAGCTACAGGTGGCTTTTAGACACCAAATAGAGCTAACCCATCTCTCAACAACTCTGTAACACCAATTTCTACCTCCGGGGTTGCTGGTAGAATGGAAAGATTTCAGTGCTCCCTTCCTACTTTTCTGTACAGCTGTGGATGAAATATATGTGTGAAATACAGCTCAACCCACAGGAGGAAAAGCATCAAGAATATGGCATAGGAAATCCTGTCCTAGACCAAAAAAAACCATCATTTCACCGCCTGTAATACTGGCTTGAGTCCATTGTTCCCATTCAGCCATGTACAAGAGATATGAGTATTTTTAATACAGTAAAGAGAGACCAGTGCTGGCTGTTCACATTGCCAGGGAAAGATGCAGCCCAGGTATTATTCCATCTGGATTTGGCAGACTAGAATGTTTGCCTTCTTTTTTTACCCGCCTTTGTGTTTTTCATTCTCTGTAGTTTATGACTTCTGATTATTTCTGAAAACGTAATGCCACCTACACCAAGAGAGTCTTCATGTCTTATAAAAGCCAGAATGATTGTGCTTGAAGTAGTTCAGCTGACTGAAATGAAGAATTCTGGGCCCAGTCCTACCTTGCACCCAACCTTCCCGAGGTTTGCTAGACAGGTGAAACACTCCTGCTGGTGTAATCAGAGAGTGTTGGTCTGAAGGCCTTTTGCTTTGGGATTAGACATGGTGACTTCAGCACAATTTCCTTGGAAAATCTTCTAGAACTTGTATGGAAATCTGCTTGCTGCCTGCTTTGGTTTTACTGGGAAGACGGTCAGCACAAAAGGCAGAAATGACACTGCCTCATATTCACTGCAGAGCTACTGCAGACAAATAATGGGGATTGCTGGAATCAACTGGTTAATGGGTTTTACTTAAACCATTCTCACCTTAAAGTTCACGAGGGCAAACACTGGAGATAAGTTTGAATAACAAGCTGAAATGACCCAGATAAATGGAAGAGAACAACTTTTTTTCTCTCTCCTCTGGAAATTCATGGGATTGATAGGCAATGAATGGAAGTGGGGTGTTAAAACAAACCATACACTGTTCTTAAAATCCAAAACAATACAAAAGATAGAGATTTGTTCCTTGAAGGACTTGAGGATTTCTCAGTTGGAGCTGGCTTTTCTCAAAGGGAAAAAGTGGATGGTTTTAGTTGTTGGGGTTTTTTTTAAGTATTATTATTAAGCAAGAGAGATTGGCACGTATGAGAGTAAATTAGATGGGAAAAGCTTCTCTGAGCATCTGTTGTTGTCCCACTTTTAAGGTTAAAACTAAAGGTTGCCATGACTTTATTTTAAAGGACATCTCTTTGTTCTACTGGGCCTGAATTCAGCCTGGTTCCTTTAAGTCTAGCTGTAAAAATCCATTCAGAGAAAAACAGTATTTATAGATAGCAACTCTCACACAGTTTCCCAAGCACTTTTCTTAGCCTTCAAAATTTTCTACTACCTTTTAACTACACTTCCACAACTGTCAGTGGACCTACTTTAAAATTTCCTACTTGAAAAAACTTCTCACCATAACATCAGCACAAGGAACCTGCTATGGAAATGGAAAGGAGAAAAGTTTCTTCTTCCCCTCTTAGAGAATGTAAGGATTTGGTTTTGGTTTTTTTGTTTTGGTTTGGTTTTTTTGCTTTGGAGGTGGTCAAACACAGGAACAGTTGTCCAAGAGATCTTTTTGATTCTCAATATGTGTTACTGCTTGAAACTCATCCAGATACAGCCCTGCTTAAGCTGCTCTACCTGACCTTTCCAACCTGAACAATTCCACAATTGTCAAATAAACAAACACAGAGCCTTAAGCTTTTATTTTGGTGGATAAGCAGTGAACCAGATATTTGTCAGGTACATTCCAGTTTCTGTCTCCCTCTTACATTCCAAGTGCACTGCTATCTCTCTATGATTAACTATTTTAATATATATTCCTGGCAACCCCAGCTGAATCATAGTTTCAACTGCAAACAAAACTACAGTTTTTCAGTAAAGAAAGACCAAGCAAAGCTAGGTTTACTTTGATTTCTGATAAGACAGAGATTCAAAATAATGTATTCACTTTAAGGAGTTGGATCTCTTGAATGTGTAACAGCACAGCCCTGTGGGGGTGGAGGCTCTGAATCTGCAAATTTAACAGCATGAACTCTTCCTGTACACAGCTCACACAACTGCACATCAGAGGTAATAAATAAAGACTTGCTGACTTTAGTACCTTTTGTTCATCTATGAATCCATAAAGAATATTTGGAGAAATATTTTATCTCAGCATTCACCTCTGACTAGACTTTCTTGGTTTACTGCAGGAATACCTCTATAGGCATTTTTCCTGTTGGACAAACCTCAGTGCTCAACGTTTCTGAGTAAGAATGATATTAAAAATTATCTTCCCCCAAGTTTTCAGCTACTTTCATAGACATTAATTAACCACATCGTGTAAGCTCCCATTAACTTAATAAGAAAGGAAAAAAGTTAGCACAGTATACAAGGAGTAATTTCAGCAAAGGGCTGGAGATATGAGGAAAGAACTAGAGCATCTCCCACACAGAAAGAGATGAGAGAGCTGGGCCTGGTCAGCCTGGAGAAGAGGGAAGCAGGCTCTTGTCAGTGTGTTCAGGACAAAACAAAAGGGACACAAATTGAAAGACTTGAAATTCCACCTAAAATCATGAATCAGGTTTTTACTGTGAGTGGTCAAGCAGTGGAGCAGGTTGCCTAGAGATGCTGTGGAATCACCATCCTCAGAGATATTGAAGGCAAAATAAAAAGAAAAGGTTCTGTATGACAACATATAGTAACCAAGAAGATCAAACCCAGTTTTAGCTGCCTGAAGTGAAAGAGTAATCCCACTTGCGAAGAAGTGTGAAGGGAAGAAGGACAAACAATCCTCACCCACCAGAAACTGTCCATGATAATTTATCCCCCTACTTTTGTTTTATATTTCATCTCTCCTCCTGTGGGATCAATTCAAGGATGAGGCAACTTGACAGAGCTAAAACAGTGATTTTACTGAGTATTTTTTCACTGTCTGCATCAATGTGTTGTCTGGAGAAGGCTGAGCTAAATGCCTGCAAATTAGATTGAGCGGGACAGGAGAAGCAATGTAGCATTTTATAGCTTGTAATTAATGAGTCACTCAGCTTGTAGACAAACATTTTGAATACTGATTGCAGCAGCCATCATTCCTCCCCCCATCATTTACACCAGCAACAGTGTGACAGCAGCAAAAGCTCTGCAATCCCCCAAAGCCTGAACGCACAGCCTTGCTGGGTCAATTTAACAGCTGCTGGAGAGAGAAAAAAAAGAGTTAAAGGGCATGGCAGGAAGGGATATTGAGGGCTCACCTTAGGCATATCAATTGTTTAAATAGCACACCAATATTATTCCAAATGATTACAGTAACCCACATTAGAGCTGCTCATTGTCCTTCGTTGCCAGGACAGATCTGAGGGGCCTGATTCAACATGAAACAAATATTTTGGCTGCTGGCAAGCAGTGCTCAGATCCATACAGAGTCATTTTGGGCTTTATCTTTTTCCCTATAATCAATGCTTCTTCTGTTCTTAATTTAGACGCAGAACTTGACACAGGAAGGGAGCCTGATGTGGTTGAGAAGCAGCCTTCGTCTGAAGCAGGAGACAGGCACTTGTTTATAATGTTTTAATACCGAGGAGCTGTATTCCTCCAGGGCAACATTTCACTGCTCACCCTCCTTCCTCACTGCCACCTTTCAGGAAATCTCTGCTCCTAGTAACGTGACAAACATTTGGTTGTCACCACGGGGGTGTGCTGCACTAATCACCGAATGACAAATTATGCCATTAATAAGTAAGAGTTAGCACTCCCATACAGGAGCTACATCGTCTCCACAAAGCTCTCCAGGGCCATTTCCTGCAAGGTGAGAAATCTCATGTGCTTTCCAGGAAGCTCAGCACAAATGTTCTTTGTTTGTTCTCTGTTCACCTGTTTGAAAGACATCTTATTTTACTAGTTTTTAAAAAAATACCAGGTGTTGTGAGAAGACCATAAGGTTGTTTTACAGAGCACACCTTTTCAAAGTCTCCTGTCATATCACAGCCCTCTGATGTAGGCAAGGTTGTAAACATTTCTCATGGCAATTAAAAATGATGTCTTACTTGCCTGGTTGACCACTTCCCTCTTACCTAAATTACCCACTTCATTAGGTAGAATTACTGCTGATCTGCTCAGGCATGACACCCACTGGGGGCTCAGCACGAAATGCTGATGTCTGGGTGAAGTGTGACCTAAACCTATTACATCTTAAGGCGTAGCTGTCTTGTTGTTTGTCCACCTTTAATTAAAAATTGACTTTTCCAGTGATTTTACATTAGTAACAGATGAGGATGAAATTGCTTCTTGTACCTAGAAGACCTAACACTGCAGTAGTTAGAGAAATGGGTTTGAATTAATCCTGTGCACGTGCCTGACAACAGCCCTCCATATCATGATAGTGAACAAGGTGACAGCATCAGCCACAGGGAGGCAAGAAGTGATGGTTAAATTAAATGAAGAAAAGCCTAAGCATTTAGATTTCTAGACAGGTGCTGGTATATTTGATACCCAAAGGAATACACATAAAAAACTAACAACAGCATGCTACCCCACTTTTAATCACAAGCCTCACAACACTTTGTGTCCTTCTTTGAGGTCTATTACCAGCAAATCTCACCTTTTTTTTTTTTTTTTCTTTTTTATTAGGTTTTTAAACCTCATTGTAAAGGAAAGAGTAAAAATTCAAATTAACCGCTTGTTATGAGATAGCTTTTGGGGAAAAAGCAAAAAAGCCACAACATATGTATTGACTTTTAAGCTAGTTCTGCAATGTGGGAAAGCCTGAGGTTGGCAGTACCATACTGATATTGAGGCAGTCTGTTTGGCTTCCTTTATTACTCTTTTGGGAGAGGCAAGCAGACCAGGGCTTGATCTTACACTGACCTATTGAATAGACATTCTCATACTTTGTGCCCAGAAGCAACACTTCCCTTGCACAGGAAGAATTTTTGGTGGCCCAAAATTCCTAAATTTCCTAAATTGGAAAAAACTGTTCTAATTTATACTACTGCCTCCCTCATCTGCCTTTAGTGGAACACAATACAATTGCACAAATTTATTGCAGGAATATCACATTACACATGCACATTACCTACATTGCACAACCCGGCTATGAAAACCTCATGTCAGCACAATATCTGCTTTTTCAAAGGATTATGCAGCGGGAGAATAAAGAAAGAGTCCAATACCCAAGCTTCCAAAGGATCAGCTGTCTCTACCCTACTAGAAATAGGCCAAATGCTGCAGATAAAAAAAAAAAAGAAAAATAGAAAACATGCAGGTGAGACATCATTGCTTTGAGTGGGCAGCTTGTTTGGATATGCTCTTCAAAACCATCCAGCAGCAGTAAAAAAAGAACATACCAAAATAAATCTATCTATGGTATTATAATCCCAAATAAGCAAAGAATCTGGTTCAAAAATCCATGAGATCAGTTTTAAATAATTGTGAGGAATTACCTTATTTCTGAGTTCCTATGTTGCCCATATGCATGTTTTACATTTTTGTCTGCATTGATACGCTCTAGAAAATTATCATTTTTAAAAATGCCTAGAAGAGTTTGCAGGGTTTTTTTCTTAATTATTATTTCAGTTTTAAGAAAGGCTAGAGGCACAAATATTAAGACACATGGTATAACTACACTATGGATAACAGTGGTCAGATTTGCTTTGCTATCTGTGCATGTGTCGCTATCTCTCTAATTAAAGAGATCTGAATTCCAAGAGGCCTGTACTTCTGGAATCCAGCCACTGGCAGAATGGCAAACACCAGGCACTGCTTTGGCTCTGCTCCAGCTGTGCCTGCTCAGGACTAACTCACAGAGCCCCAATGTCACGGCTCTGAAAGCCCTGCAGAGAGGCAGCAGTGGCAGTGTCACCTCAGGCAGCAGCTCACAAAGGCGAGCCCCTCTGGGAGCATCGATAATGCAAGGAAGGCAGAGCACAAGGCTTGGCACAGCCCCGTGGGTGCATTAGCTGAGGCACCCAGGACCAGCAAGTTAAATACCACCGCAGGAGTCGGCAGCCTGTGAGGATTCCTCGTACCCTTTCCCGTCACCCTCAAGGGCTTCATGAATAAAGATAAGCTCCACAAACACTCTCCATCCGGTTTTTTCCCCCCCAACATCATTGTACATGCACTCTTAATAAACTTCCTTATCTCTTTTGATAGCAGTGACCTGAAAGATTAAACAAACCGAAGCCTGAATAATTTAATCGTATCCAAACAAATAGCTGAGAAAGATGATAAGGGAATGCTTAGCTGACAGTGGTGGATGAACTAAAACTTATCTTTAGCTGACAATGTGGTCAGTGTGTGATGTCAGCACCACTTAAATTGCATCAGGTAAACAACAAACAAGTTACCTTGACATTTCTCACTGTCATTTGGTGATTTCAAGTTGAATGTCTGCAGCAATGAGAGACAAAAAAAAAAGAGGAAAACATTTAATCTTGTTATGGTTTTGTACTAAAGTCCTAAGCTTTTTCCATTGTGGTTTTGGGGCTTGTGAATAATTTCTATTTGACCCTCATGCTACAGCAAGATAACATCCCATTGTACTTCAGAAAAGAAAATTAAGAGATGCTATGCTTTTCTGCAGAGTTACCACCCTGAGGCATATTTCTTTGATAGTCTTATTTACTTAGCTCAGATTTCACAAATCCTGCTAAAATTAATGCAGCCTAAAAGTGTTTGGTGTCACTGAGCACTAATCACTGAGCAGCTGAGGCTCGCTTCAAACAGCAAAGTTCTGTCTCTGAGCCAAAAGAATGTCGTCACCTTGGCTGGCATTGTTGTGCCAGCAAAGCCTTCTTATTGGGGAAAGCAGCTGCATGAAGAAAAAGGAGATTCCACTTTTTGTTTAAAACTGCTGCATTCTTAACTCTACCATCTGACATACCCCGGCTAAGGTTCAAGTT
Source organism: Corvus cornix cornix (assembly GCF_000738735.6). NCBI lineage: Eukaryota > Metazoa > Chordata > Aves > Passeriformes > Corvidae > Corvus > Corvus cornix. The sequence goes on from NC_047056.1 coordinate 17,416,401, forward strand.
AAACTGGAGGTAGAGATACTTACAAAACCAATCTGCCATGCACACTTTTATCGGCTTGAGACTTGTCATTAAAATGGGGTAACACTTTTTATATGAAGAAATTCCAGTTAAAATCGTGGAGAATTTGTCTGTAAAGAATTTTTGAGACTTGATTCTCCACTTGTTCAGCGACTCAGGATATCCTGATCTTTACTTGTTCTCTGTATTATTGGTATTTTATTAAAAATACCAAAGACTTTTAGCTCTCTGCAAGCTAAAGGAGGGTTTTAAAAACAGGTCAGTTACTTAGAAGTGTCACTTTGGCAGCTTTCGAAAAAATGTGTCCTAGAAAGAAAGAAGTGAATTATTAGAAAATAGATGAGACTTCTAAGAAAAGCAAGCAATAAATTCTCAACAGCAGCAGAGAATTCAAAGCAAGCAGAAAAGCAAAAATAAACCCTCTAGGAAAAGGGACACAGTTTATAAATTCTAGGAGGAACACTGGACCTTCCAGAAAGCACTGGAGAACTGCTGGAATGCAAAGGGAAAATTCCTTGAAAGCACAGTAGGGAATTCCCTCAAAGCAGAGAGGAATTCCCAGGTATTAGACTGAATTGATCTAAAAGAGGAGGCTTCCTAGAACACAAGTGGAAGTTATTAACAAAGCAAGTGACAGAAAGCAGCCAGGGGAGATTCCTGAAAAGATATGGGGGGAATCTGGAAAGCAACAGGGAATTCCCAGAAAGAAAATCAAGACTTCCTCAAAAATCACCATCCTTGGAAAAGCAATGACAAACCACTAGAAAGCAAATAAAGCATTTCTACAAAGCAAATTAGGAACTCCTCCTAGGAAGCTCAGAGAGCTTCCTTGTACCTAGGCAGTCCTAGAAAGCAATGAGGAACTGCTGGAAAGCAGAGCAGCAGGTTGGGAACATTCCTAGGAAATGGATAGGGAAAGGAGACATGGGGGTCTCCCAGAGACCAGGGGGGAAGCACAATAAATCTGGAAAGTTCCTGGGGTGTGATGCCTTAGAGATTAAACTGGTGTCATCTTAGAAAATGTGGGCAATTATTCCAGATGCATCCCAGGAGTCCTAGACAGCATAAAATATCCCTGGAAAGCGTCAAGGAGCAATGCTAAAAAGCAAAAGAAGAGAATTTTTAGAAAACAAAACAAATTTCCTACAAGCTGCAGAAAATTCCTAGAAATCAAAAATCAGGGGGAGAAGCCTAGAAAGCAAAACTAGAGTCCTAGAAAGCATTAAAGGGCAAGCCCTAAAAACCCCCAGTGCAATTCCTACAAAGCAATAGGGGAGGATTTGTTGAATGGAGGAGGTTGTGGTCCTAAAAAGATGAAAATAAAGGAAAGCTGCCTGTAATGCATGATGAAAGGAAACATGAAAAGAAAGTATGATAGGGAAACCATTCTTGATTTTGAACAAGAAGCAACATTCCAGACTCAGGACAGGACTTTTTCCACACTGTATGTGCCTCTCAGCTGCAGGCATGCAACAGAGGCACTTCTGAAGAAAGCATTTCAAAAAAGAATCAACAGAAAAACGTCTCCAGCTAAACCCCTAAATCTTTGAACCGTAAAAATCACCGAGCCTTGGAGAAGTCAAGAGTTGGACAGAGAGTTCAGAGCTTGAATCCAGCTCTAAAGATAAAAAGGAAGTAAAGCATAGCAGACTTTGAGAAGCTCACCACAGAACATTTTACCTGCACCAACAATATCCTCTTGAACAATTGTGTGGGTTTATCTCCAGACAATGGCAGTGCACGTGTAAACTCCAGGGAAATTGAAAAAGAACAGATTTTTATAGGAAAGTCAGAATTTATACACAGAGGGTTGCTGTGTTATCTTACAAGCCTTATCTGTGTACCTGTGGGGGATTACTCAGCAGCTCTCCATGTTAACATGTGGGGTGACTTCTTCTTAAATTCTTGTTCCTATATTAATCTGTATATTTTATGTAAACTACTACTCCAAACTGAAACAGAGAAAAGCAGCTACTGCCACTTTTATCTTTAAATGGAAAAGAATAAGGGAATAAAGATAAGAGATAAATATGTGATAAGAGATAAGAGAAAAATATGTGATTCCTCACTGTCTGGGTAAAAGTTATTAATCAGATTTTTGGTTCCCTGTGCCAAAAGCTAAACCTTGCTGGAAATATGGCAATATCTCTAGCTGCTAAAGTATCACAAGGCTTTGGTGCTGGTCTAGTAGGCTGATCCAACCCCCCACGGACAGCAATGACAGATTTGCCACAAAACTTCCAGGAGAGCAGGATTAAGTGGCTATTTTCTGTTTCATTACCTGCCTTTGCTTCTATTTACATAATGGCTGGCTTCTTTCAAAAGGAAATAACCTCTTGTGAGCCAGGATTTGACTCTGCCATCTTCCCCCTCCCACACTTCTCTTTTATTTCAGGAATTACTGGACGGCTTTATGTTCGAGGGAGACTCTATATAAATGCCATATATAAATGTCACATAGAGATCAACTAATTATTCCTGACCATACCCTATCAATCTTTCAGACTGACAGACTGACAAGGCAAAACCACACATTTTTGAGCTCACCTGAATGTTCCTGCCTCAGCTGGCACATAGGGAATGGGTCACAGCCTTTGCTAGCAAGAGAACATCAGGAATGGAAACCTTCAAAATTGCCTCATTTTCATTCCCATCTTAGGTCTGAAGCCCTGGAAAGCAAAATGCCTTGCAAACAAGGGTAGTTTCAGATGGGATTTAGCAAATAGATGAGGTATCACAGCATAGAATCCTTTCAACCAGAGCAGTCTGGGAAATGCAGGTAACATATCTTAAAGCATGGCTGGTGCCTGTGAATATGAAATAACTGAGGCTACCTCAGGCAGAACAGGAATCCCAAACAAGCTGCATTCTGTACTGAGTGAAGAGAGGGAATGCTGCTCCACAGAATTCTGATCAGCATTTTAAAAACAGCACTGGCTGCAAACAGGTAACTGGGCAGTTGCATCCTTTACAGCACCAAACCTCTAAAATCCAATAGAGGTGAAAATGGAAAACCACACTGTAGCTCATCCTGAACGTATAACAAGAGGAGGCAAAAAGTGGATTAGGCAACACTGACCATTAAGGTTTGTCTCGAATATCTGCTCCCAGTCCTGCCATCCTTGGTTACAGCTCAGTAAGTGATGGCATCTCATCCAAATTCCCCCTCGCTCAGGCAAGCTGGCAGTGTGCAGAGAGCCCAACCCCTGCCAGAACCCCCCTGCCTGGGAGCTGTTTGTCCAGGAACATCCCTGTACCCCATCCCATACAGTCCCTTTGATACTTACCCTGGTGGAGGGGCTGTGTGCTAGGGGTGTGAAATAAAGCTGCTATTAAAATACTCTCATGGTACACGGTGGAGGGGTCCTTGCTGGGGGACCCTCCTACGATGGCATTTCCAAGGAATGAGAATACAGCACCCACATAATCCCAATCCCACATGAGATTGTCAGAATACACACAGTCCCAAGGCACACAGGGACCAGCCCAACCCTAACTGAAGGGATGCACAGGAGCTCACATAAAGGACATGAGATGCTGCCCTCAATCCCTATTTCAAACTCCAGCTGGGCTCCTATTCCAGCTCACATCCTCTGTTCCTGCTTCCGTCCTCTTTCTGTCTCTTGAAAATAGATTTTAGAGGTTTCATTCAGATACAATGCAAAAAACATTAATCCAAAAACAACTGTGCAGAAACAGAGAACCAAGCTCCACGTTGAGGCATTAAGACACTTACATGAGCTACTGCAAAATACACTTTTCTGACTCAAATAGTACTTGATTAAAAAGAGACAGAACTGTAAGGTTTAGAATTTTGGAAGGATTTTTTATTGGGTTCTGGGGTGGGGTTTGGGGTTTTTTGTGCTGCTGCTGCTGCTTCTGGTCAATCCCCACTGTTGCTGCCACCCCCTGAGGCGACTCAAATGCCATGAGATAAAGGCTCCTAACTAAAATACACAGCTGAACACATAAATCAAGAAATCATGTTAACTTGTTGAAAAGCCATCTGCAAAGTCATAAAATCATAGAATGGTTTGGGTTGGGAGGGACCTTAAAGCTCATCTGGTTCCAACTCCCCTGCCACAAGTCACTACACTTCCATATAAATGCCCAAACTGTGATGGTTTGTCAGTGTGCCATCAGAGTACTTGGCAGGGATTTGGGTGAGGTGGTCAGGGCTGCATCTCAACAGGTCATTTGCCAGAGCAGGAACTACAGCTCCTGCCTTGTAAAGCACTGTCATAGCCAGGAGTGTCAAATCCCACGACCACCCACAGATCTCTACCGCAGCACGTACTTGGGAAGGGACCTGTTGTCAGCACTAATGAGTCAAAGAAGAGATTTAATTAAATTTGCACACACTGAATAAAAAAGTCACATTACTCACCTTGAAGGGAAGAAACTCACTTACCTGCTCTCCTTACAAGCCCAGCTTGATTAATCACTTAAGGGACTGCCTTACACCTCCACTACCTTTCCCCATTTTTCAGCATTCATGCCTCTCCCAGAACTTCCAGGCAAATGTGCCCTTTTGGGAGCAACCTATGCTTGGGGAATCTCCTGACACTGATAGGATGGGTCAGCACCTTCTGGGAAGTTGCCCAAGACCTGCTGCAAGGCAGCCCTGCAGGAAGTGGGATGATGTTTAACACAGCTGCCCAATCCATACCTGTTCCATACCATGCTCATGCTTCTTGAGGCTCAGCAGGACAAACTTGTTCAAGGCACAAAACAGCCCTAAACTCTGCTGTTTAGTCCTGCTCGGTGTGGGTCACATGGAGATAACTAAATGCCCATTTTTAGTTAATCCCTAAAATACAATATTTTTTGCGCACTTCTTTTATATAGCCATTGCAAATAATATCAGAGAAAAATATCGGTAATTTCCAACAAATAATTGACTCACTTTAGCTAATGGCAGTTCCATGGGCATGGTGGAACTAGATGATCTTCCAGGCCCCCTTCCAACCCAAACCATTCTATGTTTCTATGAATAATGAAGCCATTCAATGAAACAGAAAACCAATCCGTTTTTTAAAAATTACAAAGGAAAATGACTAGAAGATTTTATTTTTTGGTGTCTTGAAGACTTCTGTGGATTATCCCAAAAGCCTCCCAATACCTGAATAGAAAATCACTTTGGTCGGCATTTGTCTTTATGACAAATTCATCCCAAATGTTTACTGTGAAAAAATCAGGGTATAGAAGCTTTTCATGGATACTGTGGAGGCTGTGCTCCATGCAAACAACAGTTATAAGGAATCAGAGGGGAGAAGGTGTTCAGGAAAGCATAATGCTGAGGAAATTATTTTGTCTGCTTTTTTCTAGCATCACAGTTTCTTTGAAAATATCAGATATATGCAACGTGCGTGTCTGAAAGAGAGAAATAGTAGTTTGAGAGTCAAGAAATTGCACCCAAACTGATGGCCCAATAAGATAAAGTAATTGCTCAAACAGCATAAAACAAGTGGAATACTAATGACTGTCTAATAGCTACAGCCTTCTGGGTAAGCCTGTAAGTGGTTTACTCTGGTTTTTATGCTTATATGACAAAAAAAATACAAATCTTTTAACATGTAAGTAGACAAAGAAAAGCAGGATTTTGTTCCCTTCTTTCACCTACTCTTTTTCAGTAATGCATGACAAATTAAGCTGTTGAGCATAAAAATCCCCTGTTTTCAGGAAGAAATCTCTGTCTATGTCATACAATCAGCTTTTTGCAACAGAAGAGCATCCTCCGTGCATGTGGAGATACAGCAAGGAGATGACATTTCTGGTTTTGCCCTGCTCCGGCAGAAACGAGCCCTAATCTGCTAAAAGAAAATAATTAAATGCATGCTCCACTGATAAGCCTATTGCACTGTCAGGCAGCAGCTGGGGGAGCTAACCTCAGTCTGAAATCACCTTTAGCTCTTTGATAGAGAGGGGAGACAGGCAGGAAGGTCACCACAAGCACTGGGCCTGCAGAAGTGTTAGATATGAAGGGACAGCATTTTTGAGTTGCCAAGGTTTGCAGTAAGCCCAACTGTAAATGCACAGTGCCCCATGGAGTCACTTAAAATTCCTTCCCCTGTAGATATTCCAGGCTCCATTGTTTTCTATCAGCAGTCCTTTTCTCCTGCGCTCCTTTGCCAGTACAGATGAAGGTCAGAGGAGAACAACTCAGCACAAGTTGACCCGAAGTTCAGAGCTCACCTCACTACACAGATGTAATCAAGGCATCAAAGCTCAAGGACAGCACCCACTTTCTTCTCACAATATGTGCCAGACCCCAAAAATCAAACCAGACTGAGCTACTACTTTCCAAACACGTTTTATTCCTCATGAAGTCTATTTCAAGCAACACTGTGTGTCACCTGCCAGGGTAAATGCAGATGAGTCTTCCCAGACTTCAAATTCAAATGGATGCATATTTCCCAAGCAGGGAGATATAAATGTAGTTTTGTGTTTGCGGCGTTTCCCAGCCAACATCCCATGGGCTTGAGGTGATGCACAATCACATCAGAGGACCAAAGGTACCCAGGCTGTCAGGCAGCTTGCAAGGTGTAGGTGGCCATATAAATCTGTGCACTTGCCATCTAAATTTCACACAGCAGCAGCCTACCAAGGATGACAGGCAAGTGAATCCTTCATCTCCCTGGCCCTCACCTCTTCTTCCCCGTTCCTAGCAGCTCTTTGCTCTGCCATTGCCTATAAAACATTTCCACTCCTTATAACTGCTCTGTGAGAGTGAGACTCAGATCTCTGGGCTCTCAGAAGGGAAAAGAGGCACAAGAAGCAGCTGGTTTGGGGAGCAGAGGCCCCCCAGCACGGGAGCTCACAGCAGCAGGCACAGATGTGGCTCATCAGGTCCCTGCCACAGTTTGCCTTCTCTCAGCAGCTCACACACACTGAGCTCGACATGGGGCTTCTCACTGAGCTCAGCAAGCTCAGCATAGCCTGCACTCCCCATCTCCCAGCCCAGAAGCCTTCTCCATAAAAAACAGGTCAAGGGAGTGATAAAAATCAGCACAGGAAAAAAACCCAAAAAACAACCAAACAAAAAAACCCCACCACGCATCACTTTTCAAGACTGACCTAAATGAGATGAAGCATTAGGTCGCATCACAGATTTCAAGGATGTTTTTTGCCACCACAGAAGGTCTAATATCTTAGCAAATTATCAGTGAAAGCAGACACAGCACCAGCAGGCCTTTGTTTTTCTTTCCCCATGAGAGTTTTTTATTTACAGACTGCAGCTAAGGTTCCCAGATGACAGAAATGCCCAACTCCACACGCTGTGCAATGCCCTGGAGATCTCACACCTTCACTTTGAATGAACACCTTGCAGCCAGGGGCTCTTACCTGCCTCTGAGGTCTTCAGGGGAGGCATCACACTCAAGCAGATTCTGTGTTTAGAAGCAACATCCCTGGCAGCTGGTATTGTGAATATTACTTAGAAATTCACACTATTTATCTGCTTGTTCCTCTGTGACAGGCAGACCTAAAAGCAACTCAAATATTGATCCAGCTGGAACAGAGGTGTGTCATCTCAATTAACACCCTCACAATCCTCTGGTCGAGGGGCTGGAGTTTAAAAACACTTTGCAGACTTGGACAATCTGATTTTGAAAATTACTTGAATTGTGCTTTAATTATTCTGCATTTAATGACATTAAAATCTCGAAATGGCTTTATTTCTGAGCACATTTCTCCCACTAGTTTCCTCAAATAAATTAGTTTTGAAAATCTGATTCACAACAGTTTCACTTGGCTTTCAGGAGGGGCAGTAAAGCAAAGGATGAGATATACCAAGGGCAATATGCATACATCCTTAAAATAAACACCTTCTGTGCTATAGAAACATCTAATCTATTTCTCTCAAAGCAAAGAAATTGATTTATTACCTGGCTTCTTTCAAGAAGCAAAGATAATCAACAGTATTATAAAAATGACAAGCCGAGTTACTAATCAGAGCTGGTGTTAGAAAAGATACAACTGCAGTTAGAAGCCTAGGTTAAGGTCAAGGAAAACTTATAATTAAATAAATTATAAATTTCACACATGACAACATCTAGCTTCATTTGGGGTTTGATAGTTTCTGCTTTAAATGTAGACAAACTATACTAAATTAATATCATTAAAATACAGAACTCTCAATGTCTATGCTATTAACAAGAACAGATTTATAAATTAAGTCTGAGGTGGAACAAGACTGAAATCCAGGACTTTTCCATCTCCCTATTTCTTTCTACCTAATCTGATTTATGAGATGCTGTGAGGCCTAATACCCAATAGGAGATGAAACAGTAAGATTAAGTAGCATGAAAAACTGGCTTCAGTGTCCCCATAATAGACATCATTAAATAATTAAATATACATAGATATTGGTGTTAAATTATAAAAAAAAGATGCAAAAATAATCAAGTTGTCTTTTATAAAAAGTACCAATTAAAAGCAATTTCCTGGCACTGGGACTTAGGGACACTAGAATAGGAAAACCAGACTCTAACACAAAGCTTGGGGAAAATCACAAAGTCAGCATCTTTGTGGCTTCTCATCCATAGAGAACAACTCCTGGGCCTGGAGCATGCTCAGCTAAGGGTGACATGGCCCAAGGGGCCCTGGGGAGCACTACAAGTTTGGAACAGTGACAATACCCCAAAAAACAGTGCACCCCCTTCCCTGAGCCCTCTTCTTGCCCAACACAGTGAATTCCTCCACTCAGGGGAGAAAGGGAGGAAGCTTGGCTTAGCCAAGCACAGGGGTACACCCATTTCAGCCTAGGGAGTAGAAGGGAGCTGATTTGCTCTGCTAATAAACCAGGCCTATCAAGCTGGTGTTAAACCCTGGGTTACAGCCTCCTGTTGCCTGGAAATCCCTCCAGCAGGACCCATGCACCTGGGAAATGGTTGCCCATTGCTTTCACCGCTCTGTACCCACCCAAAGAGATCCTTGATGGCCCCATTAACATTTTTCGAAATCGTAGGGAAAGTGGCAGTTCTGCAGTTTAAAAAAAAATTGCTGTGAGAGACTGAAGGGTTTGAGGGGAGCTTTGGTGGGTGTTATCAGGGAAAGCTTAACTCAAAGGAGCTGAAGGGCACCCCTGGGTGTAGGCTGGATTAACTCGAAATATAAAAGAGGAAAGATATTATTAAAGAAAAAAATGATGATAAGTAGCAGGTTGATCCTGGAATCTGAGTGTATATCCAATAAAGAGGGTCCTTCCATCTGGTGTTTTTGCTGTAAAGACCCTGGATCAAAAGGCTAATGCTAGTATCTCCAGCAGTATTATTTGGGCCACAGAGTTAAAATCAATAGGGTCTTTCAGCCTGCCTGAAGTACTAGACACGGGACAGTGCCTTATTTCTCCTTTATTTCCCAGTCTGGAGTGCTGGTTTTTCACTCAGCTCCAGAGGCACAGTATAAACATCCAGACAGTCACACTACAGGCAGACAACAGGGACCAGTAATGTGATGCTTTAAAGCAAGAATTCAAGGAACTGTTTGAAAGAAGGTTGTTCCAGCACCCCAGTCTGCCTCAGAGCTGGGGTTTGCACCGAGCTGGAGCCGTGTCAATACCATGGAATTACATCTTTGGCTCCTGCCCCACAGCCCACGGCTGGAGCAGCACTGGCTCCACATCCCCTGCGTGCTCTCCCCCTCATTACCCAGACTGAGGCCTCAGATGTATCCCCCAGCCTCACAGCCCAGTGCAGCAAGTGCCTCATGGCTCCTGCCCGTGCCATGGTGCGTCATCCCCTCTGCTGAGGCTCAGGAGGCTATGGAACTATTTTAGTGGCTACTTAGTGCATTACTTGACAGGTAAGTCAAGGTAAGGAACAGTTTTGTTTTCTCATGAGCCAAAGAGTTGTCAGGGTGAGATTTGTCCCACTGTTTAGCTGACACTGGCTTAAATTTGGCTCTTTTCCTGTGTTGTGTGTCCCTTAGTCATGCTGAAAACACCACAGAGAAATTCTCAGCAGTGAGCACAAAGTCAGGCTGACCATCCAAAAGGTGTTCCAAACACTCAGGGCTCCTCTGCTGGTGAGAGCTGCCATCACCTCAAGCACAAGAACAACCCCTCGCACTGTTGTGCTCTGAGAGTGCCAGGCACGGTGCTGACGACAAGAAGGCTCGTTAAGAGGCAGCTCTGACAGTTGTTTTTAAGATAATTACATCCTGAAAGAGAACACACCTTTGCAGTGTCATGGCTGGATATTGACACAGCCCTAAGCAGGAACAGCAAGATCTACTGTGATTTGTCTGATCATGGCAATGGAGGGAATAAACAAAGGTATGACTGCTCAATATGGTAGAAATTAGTAGCTACGAATTACGGTAGATAAAAACGTGGTGATTCCATACCTGCCATCACCTGCTGATGCTGGGTTCTTGCAGTGGTTTGGTCCAAAATACTCATTACTGTTTATCTTCTGTGAGATAAGAATTAGGAGAAATGCAAAGCAGCACCAAACTTGAAAGAATATAAAGAAGTTTATTAACAGACCTAAAAGAGGGGAAAAAAATTATACCACACCTTCAGAACTCTTCTCCTCCCCGCACCTTCCTCCCTTCTCCCACTGACAATGTAAAAAGACAACCCTTGAGATGTTCAGCCTGTTTACCACTTCCATAATAACCTTGTTCAGTCCATTTAGAAAGAAGAGTCTCTCTTGCCCATGCTATGAACACATTATCACAACGAGACAGCCGCCCACTTCCAAATAACTTTGTTCAGTCCATTTAGGAAGCGGAGTCTCTCTGCTCGCATGTGAATCCCTTCCCACGACTTGCAGCTTTTCCCGCAACTGCTTTCGAGGGTCCACTCTTGAAGGTTTTTGGGGTACAATTTTAAGGTTAAGCCATTCAGAAACAAAAGTTCTCTTCACCCATCTCTAAGAACAGAGGCCCTCCTCCTTCCCTGGGAGCAAAGGGTCTTCCTCATCTTCATCTTTAGGACTAACTCTGGTCGATCTCTAGGAACTGAGGTTTCTCCTTTTCCATTTGGAGCAAAAATCCTCATCGCTTCCATCTCTCCCTGTCCAAACTTCTCATGAAATTACAGCTGCGTCAGCATCTGCCTATCTCGGCGCAGGTGCTTTTGCTCACAAGTACAAGTTGAACACTCCACCCCCCATATCTTCATGGAATTACAATGAGTACTCTGACATATTATAGCTTCACAACAGACTTTCAGCTTTAAGCATCTCCTCTTTCTCTTCCCTCTGGTTTTCAGCTCTTCACAGCACTGAAAGGGTTAATCTCACCTCAGCCTTGCAGCTGGAATGTGGCTTATCGAAGTGGAGAGGGAGGGGAGCCGAGCTGCTCCGGCTGCCAACAGCAGGGCTGTGGGGGGGGTTCCACAGGTGGAACAGGTCCATCGGCTTCAGGATGGCCGTGGCCTGGCCCGGCCTGGCCCGAGCAGGGCCTGGCCGGGCCCACTGGCCCCCACACGGGGCCCGCAGCCACCTGTCCCAGCGCCGGAAATGAGAGAGAGAGAGTCTGCTTCGGAGTTTCCTATTCTTAAGTGTGGATCACAGAGGCGGTCACAACTTTAAGTGGCTCGAAGAATTGTCCATATCCAAACTGGCCAGCTGATAGGTTCTATCAGTTCCCAGAGGAAGCTGTAAGCACCCCTTAGCAAGGACATCACTTCCGGGACTATGCTTGCTAACCTACGACAGTGCTTCAGCTGTAGGCTGGCTGTACCTTTTCCTTTTGAACTGAATTCTCCTCTTTGCAAGTGGACCAGTGGAACAGCCCACAGAGCATCTGCTTTTCATCTCTCACATGCACCCATTTATTGAAAAGCAGTAAATCATAACAAAGCAAGAGTCATTCAAATGAAGACTTCTATGGCACTGCCTACCAGCCCTCATTCTAGTCCCATCACAATCACTCCAAAAACCAACAAAGAGAGGAATAAATGCAGAAAAAAACAAACAAATAGAACTGTCTGAGAGGGACATGGGACAAGGACAAGCAAGCTCTGAAATTATTAGCTGGGTGAAGAAGGAACCTTGAGGAACTTGGACTAAATGAAAACAATTCAGTCCAATCACAAATTGCTAAGCTTTTCCCAGATAACTTCTCACAAAACCAGGACAAAACTGAAACTTTACCAACTTCTTTGGAAGGAAAAATAATGCCCTTTTGGATAGACAAGAGGAAGAAATAGCCAGGGGTGAGACAAATTGAAGGACACCACAGACCAGGGCTATTGTGGAGTCCCTTATTCTCCCGTTCCCTGGCATAAACACACCAAAAAAGCCAAAACCAAACAGAAAGTGTGAATTTCTCCATTATTCCCCACCTCTTCCTGACCTGTAATTAATAATTACTAAGCTATATTCATGGATGGCTTGTCAAGATTGTCTTGCAAGACAAATGGCTCTAGTGAGTTTTATGCTGCCAAGAATATTTATTGGCTCTGAAACAGACTACTCCTGACTCCCAGGAGGGTCCAAGGGCCACCAGTAGGAAATGTATTTCCAGGAAAAATATACCAAAAGAGCAGCACCCCTCGGAAATATTAGCACAGGCTTTTTAACAAGCACCCAGAAAATAACACATTTTTTAAAAAGGAAAACCTTTACCCTGGGTATATTTACTTCTTTCTCTATCAGCAGATAGGCCCTGACCCAATGGATTAAACATCTAAGGAGCCTCTCCTGACTCTAGGGAGAAATGGGTCAGGCAATCTGTCACTCAAAATTACTCAATGTTAGATGATTTCAATCCATTGGCACTGTCTTAAATCTGAGTTAAACTGAAAATGTGCTACATCCAGTGGTCTGGATATCTTGAAACCATCAGAGTTAGAGTCTAAGTAAACAATGTGCAGACTGATCAAATACATATGGATCATGCAGCAATAAAAAGCATGTATTAACTTGGGTAAATAGTACTTTTGTCAAAATATCTCCTACAAATTTACACAAGTCTAAATGGTGTTTACCCAAGAGTCCAAAACGGCTCCCAAGATACCATAGTATTCTGCCCTTTCCCAGGTTAATTTAAGTTGAAGTGTTCACAACTGTTGATCCATGTTGGTGGTGCACTACCATTTCCAAACAAAGCCCTCCATGGCTGCAGAGGTAGTGCTGGATTCCTGGGGAATATTTACCCTGCCTGTCACACATGGATGTGACACTGAAATGGAGCACCTCATGTGCATCCTGTTATTCCCTGCTTCCTGAAACCCTCACCATAACCCTGCTGCTGAGAGTTTCATTATTGCATCAGCTTAACTTAGTTTATTTTATGCTAAATACTCATCTTTTGATCTTTGCTGCTTCTGCTGCACTTTTTCTCTGCTCCCTGCTTTTGCAGCAAACCCTGTCCCTTCAGCAGCAAAGCTTGGGGCTTATTTCCTTCCTCACATTGCCAGCACCCCTGTAAAATGGTGTCACTAAGGTTCAGCAGATATTTATTGGGCAGCTGGAAACAAGCAGTAACCTGTGAGGCAGTGTCTGCAAAAGGACAGCAAGAAACAACACTTTACCTGTTGCTGGAGAAGGCTGACAAACCAAAAAAAAAAAAAAAAAAAAAAGGAAGCTGACAATAACCCACAAGACCCATTCCTTTGGGAATCAACCAAAACTGTTCATGCCAAGTGCTTGTGGTGACATAATCCCAAAATTCCTTCCTTTTCACTGCCTTTGGGTTTTCTTGTTAGTCCTTCCCTCCAGAACCAGCTGCATAAGCACTATTCTTTTGAACTCTGCCTGCAGCTTGCTCACACAGCATTTAGTTCAAGCCCTAGGAGAAGTAGGTGGAAACCAGTCATTATTTGCAGAAGGGATTACATTGTACCACTGATAACCAAAATGGCTGTGTTCCTTCCTTGCTTGTACTTATTTCTTTGAAATGCCTTTGGATGACACAAATAATTATTTATTCCATCAGACTCCACAAAGGTCAAAGGAGAGACCATTGCTCCAGTTCAAATCATGCAAAATAACCCAGAATTGTTAACCAGAGCTTATAATTGCAAACTAATCAAAGAACCAGTACAAAATACACCCACTGTCATTACTAATGAAATTAACACTTCTGCACTCAATACACCCTCTTTTTTCCACCTGACTTCAAACACTGTTCCTTCACTTTGCTCAAGTGCTGTCTCTTTCAGGCAGCTTCATGCTGAATCTCTTCTTCTGCCTGGTCCCAGCACCTACCTTGCTGATACTCCTGGTGCCAGCCAGGGGGTTTGGTGGCTGCAGCCAGGGGCTGACCCACAAGAGCTGGGCAAGGCGGTACCTGGGAGTTGGGCAGGATGAGATCCCTGTTCCCTGTGCACCAGGCAGGAATAAAGAGCCTGTGTCTCTTTAGGCCTTTTAAAATTAATTGTCTTTCCCTAAATGCAATCAGAAAATCAATCACAATTAATTGACCTAATGAAAACATTTCCCTACACACACACACAGACACACAGAGCATAATTAAACAGTATCAGAGCCCTGAGTGCACTCAAAGGCTCTCAACCACCCTGACCATCCTCACCTGGGACCCCCAAACAAACATTTGGCCACAGTGCAGAACCTCTGGACAAACTCAGGCTGGACTCCCACTCCTCACCTGAGCTGTGTAATTGTGTTTTCATCCCTGTCTCCTAGGACAGACTCTGGACCCACCTTCTAGTCATCCATCTCCCCATCCCCACTCTGCTGCTCCTGTCCTGTCTCCTGCTGCTGATGCCCTGCATGGCCCCCAGTGAGGTTCCTCTTTGTCTACGAGCTGCTGGACCCTGTTACCAGCTCCCTGCTCTGCCCAAACCCTGTGGGGCTGCTCCCTGGCCAGTGAAGGTTCTGGGGTCTCCCTTGGCTCCCAGCTCACCCCACGCCTTATGAAGGAGCTCCCTCACAAGCAAAGCCAAAGGAGTGCCTCAAAGTCAGCAGTGAACTTTCTAGAAAATTGTATTCCCTCTGCAGAAGAAAACATCCCCAGAATTTACAGGTCCTACAGAGATTATAACCCCCTCCTCTAGAGGTCTTAGTTCAACCCTTTTAGGCATTCAGGTGTGCTGCACTTAAACCTAAGCCTAATTTCAGGAAGTAAATTCATCTGACCCTAGAAAGAGATGGAAAACTCCTTTTGTCCCCAACAGGATGTGACTAGATGTTTGAACAGCACAAGCATGACACATAATCTGCCATTTCACAGCAGAGAAGCACTGTGTGAATAGTCTAGCAAGCAGCACTACCAGGAGTGTGATAAAAATCATCCTTCCCCGATTTTAAATAAAAAAGTTCAGTTCAGTTAACCAATCACCTGCACTTAGCTATGATTTTTTGCATATATCATTAGGAAAAGTGAGATGGAGGGCAGTTATCCACTGGAAAAAGCTTGTCCCAAGGAAGGGCCCAAGTTAGGACCAGCACCAGAGAGTTGTAACTTTTGGAAAGGCAAATTCAGTTAAATAAAGTTCCTGTGCCTCCAATGCAACAGGAAGAAATTGATGGAAGTGAGAAGTAAATGAGGTGAATCAGGAGCTCTGTTTAAACAAAACCTGTTCCACCACTGCAAAAATAAAATGCAGCAGCTGTAGCATTCAAAACAAAAGCTATTTCCTAGAGAATTAGATATTTGTAACAAGTGAGCACTGCAGAACTTCTGTAAAGAAAACTAGATGATCAAATTAGTGTAGACAAAAGGTTTATTGCCACATTACATTAATATAGCCGCTGGAAACCCAGAGCACAAGAGGATGAAAATTCAGAGACTACAATTTGGGAATCAGATATCAGATCTCATGGCTAACTAAAAGCAATTTCTGTGCCCATCCCACTTTGGAGGGGCTTTTGGGAAACACAAAGCAATGCTTGAGGGAAAGAAGGGCTGTGGCAAATCATTCAGGAGATCAGACAGCTTTAGAGGAGTAGTTTTTAATCACTATTTGCCACTCCGTTACCCTCACAAATCAAAGATTTACTACAACATCCTCTCATCCCAGACATTTGTTCCAGCATAGGCGGGCCACAGACTGACCCTGAAACCATCCCACCTCCACTGGCTGCCACCAGACTCCAGCACAACTTCCCACAGGAAACATATACTCGTGCAGACACTGCAGCTCTCCAGCAATTCTTTTTTGCTTCCTCCCCTGTTTCCTTCTTTTAAACTTCAAAGACTAACTGGGCTGACCAACACTGGATTTCTTGCCCTGGCTGGGAAAGCCTGGGATGATCTCAGGGACAGGCTGGAGCTGTGCCTCTGGCACATCAGCACTGCTGCCATGCCTGGGGGAGGCTGCCGAGAGCCCTGGACAGAAGCTCCTTTCTCTCTCTCTTCTTCCACTGGTTTCTCCTGAGATTTTAGCCACTGGTTCACTTTCTTCTCATTGCCTCTGCAGACAAAGGCCAGACATAACCACCAGGACTTCAAAAGCTGTCAAACACATTTCCCCTCTTTGCCCCACGTAAAAATTCTCTTCGCTGTCAAGCAATTCAATTTTTTTTTTCCTTTTCTATAGCTAATAAAAGTGATTTTCCTGCAAGCAGAAGCCATGGGGCCAGGCAGGCAAATACATCCTCTCTTTAAATCCCAGGCTGTGCTTTGCTGTTAGCACCATACAGTGACCTATCTGCACCTGGCCAGAGACAAACCAGACTTCAAACTCTTTGCAAACACCTCGAGTTACACCCACCTACTTCTTGAAACAACTCATCTGTGTAATTGCTCCCTGCCTGGACACTCATTTCCTAGTGGCACTCACTCCCTATTTTGGTCTTCAGTTAAAAAGAAAAGGGTTTAAAGACACTAAAAGTCTTTCAAAGGCATTTGATAGAGCTAAATAAAGTGACAGAAACACCCATCCTGCCCATGGCAAAAAGGTTGGGCCTAGAGGATCTTTAAGGTCGCTTCCAATCCTGACCATTCTATGAATCTCTGTTAGGATTGCACCCATTATATGTTTATTGGCCCATTCAGTTTGGGGGGGGGGGTCTATCCTACTCAAAAAGCAGAAATAGACATTTACAGTAATAGCTTTCAGTTATTCACTGATCTACTGACAACAGTTAATATTCGTGCCACGAATTACCCTTCAATCTGAATGTGGAATAAAAAAACCCCTTGAAATGGGTGAGATGGTGCAGCACCATCTGGCTCACCCATTTCCTCTTTGTTACTGTGAAATTTATATCCTTGTCTCAGTTGGTCCTTGATGTCATTTAGATACTGAGAAACATTGGACTGCACTAGAGCTCTGCTTCCTTAAAACCTGTAGGTTTTTCTTCACTTGTCATTGTTTTCCTGCAAAGTAATGTCCAAATGGCATCTCTGACATTTCAAAGTGACAGCAAACGGGCTGAGCAAGTGCAATCCTGGAGGGGAAAAAAAAAAAGAAACCAGCAACAGAAAAAGAAGGCATTTGTTTGCCACAGGGTAATGAATTCTCCGAGCTGGGCTAAGCAGACAAACTGTTACAATGAGAATCCAAGAGTTCTCACTTTAGAGTTTGGCTGATGAACAGTACTAGAGGAGGGTCCCATTAAGTCATTTTGTGTAAGGAAAGAAAAGGTGAAAAGAGAACTACAAAAATCCATCTGGGAAGCATATCTACCCCTTATTATGAACACTACTATCAAGTTTTCCAGCTAAACCTGGAATGCATCCACCATAAAAGTCAGCTCTCTGTTTACAAATGAAAATAATCACATGAAGTAAAGCAGTGCCTATACCAAGAAACCTCCCAGATGCTGGAAACCTGCAGGAGCTATCAAGGCCAGACGCATAATAAAAAAAATTTAAAATAAAAATATCCAGCATTCTGGTATCTCATTTCAGTAGGACATAAACAAATGACAGTGGGAAAATATGCTAAGTGCAAGAATGATACTGCTGCTGAGCAAGAATTTCTGAAGATCTGAAGCGCAGCAGGCTCTGGGCTATTATTCAGGTACAGTGGGTAAGGCTGTGCAAGGCAGCTTTGTACTCTGTGATAGAAGTGACTTCTGAACTGAAAAAGGAGCTAATTCTGTGGAAGGCTGAATGCCACAGCAATCCATGCGCATTAAAATGAAATGGATATAATGGATTTCATAGTAGGAACAGAGTACAGCACCACAGAATCACAGTCAGCTGCACATCAGGCTGCTGTGTAAAGTCACTGGTAAATAGAGCAGTTCAGTCTTTATTGCAAAGGGAAGGGATGCACACAATTATATGTCATTTTAGGAAAAGCACCCTCCTCCTCCCTGCCAGTATGGGGCTGGCATTTGACTTGACATGAAAACAAGGAATGTAGGCTCTGGCAGGCAGCGTTCACCTTGCACATTCAGGCCAGGACCTGGTCTGCTCCTGCCCTAACACAAATAGGGAGCACATCCACTGAAAACTTGAAACTGGAGGGAAGGCTGTTCTATTACCTGTACATTTCAAGAGCACAGAGTGCCAAGCCATCTGATAATAAATTACCCCACTCCAGCTTCAGGGGGCAAGCTGACAAATTGCATTTCTTCTGATTTACTCTTTCATAAGAAACTCATCATGCCTCCTGGAGATGCAGATATTGCTGTATCAGCCTGCTCTTTGCACGATTACAAAGGGAGCACTGAAAAGCATTTTTAGCAATGGCTTTTCACAGGTGAAGAGATTTGCAGAAATTCTGACTACTCACTCAATTTTATCTTTTCCTCCCCAGTACACACAGCAGACACACATCAAAACATCCCTTGAGCTAAAACATTGTAAACTTGGAATAAACTGAAATAAATAAAAATTAATTCATTTAATTTAAAAATGAAATATTATTCCAATGGAAGAGTTCAATTTCAATTCCCACTCCAAGACAGTCCCCACAGCCGCACCTGATGTGCCCATCAGCAGTCTCACAGTGGGGAGTCTCCACCAAATTACTGATGGCTGATGGAAAAACTGCTCTGAGAGTCAAGCCTGGGGTTTCCTGATAATTCTCATCTGAAATAGTATCTGTTTCTGAGGATCACCCTTCACAAAAGATACACACTAATGAGAAAGCATCCAGAGACTCTAACTAAGAGAGATCAAGATTTTAGGAGACATGGTCTTATAGGATTAATCAGAGGATTGATGGACTTGGGTTTTAATGTCAGGAAGACAGAAGAGAGCTGTGAAAGAGCCTTCCAGTATGCAAAAGAATACTGCAAAGAAAAATGGGATAAATTTTGCCCTATGTTCCATGATGAGGGCAAGGTGTGGGCAGGGATGATAGGAGCAAACTTTTCACCTAGGAGAAGACAGAGCTGCATAGCCAGAGGTTGGTAAGTGCAACACAACCACAGTAATCACAGACCAACTGGATGTCAAGAATTCATAAAAAGAAACACGCTATCAAAAGGGCCCAAGTCATATTTGCTCTTGCTCTTCCTCATTTCCTTAGGCTGCATGAAGCTTTCTGGACTGACCATTTATGCAAGCTCCAATCTCTTAGGAATTAAGGGAATTTTAATTCCATAGCTCTACACCAATTCTTTCTGTCATCTAAGCCTCCCTACAGCCCTCCTGATAATTGTTGCATGCTCAGAGTCACAAGGAGTTAATCCCAGCACTGGCAATACTGAAGGTAATAGAGACTGGAGAGAAGTAATTCAAAAGACTGGAATACTGTGAGGCTTTAAAGACCACTCTCTACTAACTGTATCTGAATTTTACACAGTGCATACATAGGCATTGCAAAACTATTTTTCCCCTTGGAAAGGACTGCAACTTGCTTTAACATTATGGCATCATGGATTTTTCTCACCCTCCCTCAGAGCACTGGAACTTTTCCGTAAATTTCCTGACTTATCTTGCAAACTAATTTGGGCCTGCAGATATGGCTCTAGGGGCTAATTCTCCCTATGCTGGCACTCTAACTATACCCAAGGAGAAGCAGCAGCTGAGGATAGAATGCTGCTGCACTGCCAGGGCAGTGTCCACCATCACTGGGCACTGGAGTTAATGCACTGCAGGTGCCAGGGTGTAATGGGATCTGACAGGTCTAACAGACCCCCAAAAACCCACTGCAGAGTGCCCTGCAAGTGAAATGGCAGATCCAGATATTTTAATCTTTTAGTCTCTACACATTTCAAATCTTGGAATAACTCATGGAGAAGAGGCAAATGCTGTTAGGTACCCCAAACAGTTCACCTGACAAAGTTTAAGGGAAAAAAGAAATAAAGCTGAACCATTTCTGGCTGCTGTGGGGCCAAACTACTAGAAAATAAGTGTTAAATCAACATAAATCCTCACTTCAATTACAATCTAGCATTTACTAACAGCTAGCAAACAGATTCCTATGTTGGTCAACATTGCTCTGATTCAGCATAATCATCCAACAATCAGTACCTCCCTTTGTGACAATCCAGCAACTCAAAGGCTGCATTTCAATGCTGCCCACTTCCAGGCATTGCCAAACCTGACTCTGGTTCATAGACGTCCCTGCTTTTTGGGCCAGCTGTCCTCTCATGCAGGTAATCAAGATCAACTGCTCCAGACTTACACCAGACCACAGGTTATTCAGACCTCCCTTAATTTCCTCCACCATCCTAAGACTTGTAATACAATTACATAAGGTTGTACATTTCTGTTGCCTCTACTACTTCCTAAATGCAAACTGGTCAGGCTCAGGTCCCCTCTAAGTCCTGAACTTGAAAACAATGAGGAACAAGTGCTCCTTCCTAGGAAGAAAAAAAGAGATTAAGTGGGCAGGCACAATTTTGAAGGTCAGTGTTTCTTTCCATCTTCCTCCAAACTGTGCAACATACCTAAAACTGCAAAATTCACTACTGCTAGGGAGAGGAGGAAAAAATTGCACTATGGTGCAATTGGGAAAAAATTACTCCTCAGAATATGCCCAACAGGCACTAGGGGAACTGTGAGTGTAAAACTCACACTTGTTTGGACACCATCTGCCAAGATATTAAAAATGCAATTCCAGGCACAAAAAGAAGCATAACAAATTCAAGAACCTGCCAAGCACAAGGGTTCTGAAATCCTAGCTCTGAGAGGCCAGGAAGAAAAGAACTGACGAGATGAGAAACGTGTTTCTTGCCACAGATGGTCACTCCATAAATGTCTACAGTGCTAAGCAGATAAGCCAGTACAAACAAGAGAGCATATTTGTACTTTTGAGAATCAGCACAATAGCTGGGTTTGAAGTACTTGCACTTCAAAATTATTTACTGCATACTCTTTTTCCATATAGAATGGGGTCATTATGCAGTAAGTATCTTAGTCCAGAAACACATGCAAGCATTTCCTCATGGCTGCTCCGGGACACTCTCACTTGGAGTTGTGTTCCTCAGAGACAACTCCACTCTGCACTTCAGACAAATGGTCAGTGTAGGGCACCACCAGCATCCCTGATTTATACAGGTTTCAAATTCAGTCCAAGACATCAAGCAATGAGCTTCAGAAAGCAAATACAGCCCTGATACAGCTTTCCCTTTCTATTATTTGGGATTTAGAAAAGATTCTGATTAAGATTTTCTTGTGAGTGCTAAAGTCAGAGGATAAAATGTCGGCAGGCAGTTTACAGAAACTGTTCCCTCTGCAAGCCAGATAAAAAGCAGGGTGTCTGTCCTGTGCTAAGGCTGCTCTGGGCTGAGGGTTGACTGCACAGCAGTTTCCAAAGCAAGGATGGCTAAGCAAACAAAAGATAATAAAACCTCAAAGAAGAAGCCCCAAAATACATTTTCCCCATGCAATGTATAGGACACAGGCACATATGCTAACAGGTCAGAGTAATTTTGTCCCATGACTCTCTTATGAAGATGTCTGTAGAGATTATCCTTCATTCTGTTTTCATCCTAAGGAAAATTTCCAATCTCTACGGAAGTTTCTTCCTCCTGCCCTGCACCCCTCCTCCCCCGGCCTTCTGTAGCAGAAACTGCTAATAAAATAAACCTTATTCCTTACACTGAGCAAGTATTTCAGATGGGATGGGACTGTGGCTTTTGGTGAACTCAATAAGGCTTTTAATTAATCAATCAATCACTAATCCATGTAACCTGAACAACTGATTAAGCCCATGGCAGCAGCACCCTCAGAGAGAAGAGAGAAAACAGCGAGCTGAGCTCATTTGCTCACACTCCCCTTGCCTGGTGAAGCTGTTCTCCATCCCCCCCATGGGTGGTATCCCAAGTAATAACCCTGTGCTCCTTGAAAAAGGAGTGGGTAGCAGGCTTCACGCTGAGATAAGGCTCCACATTAAATTAGAGCACAGGGATTTGGTGCTAAACTGTCTCATCACTTGGTGGCTTAGCTGACCTCAGAACCTCAGCTTTCTGGGCTCAGAGATAAATGGCTTTAAATGTTTCACCCAAATTCCCTTCCAGGCATGCCAGGGCACATTTCACTGGGGTCACCTGTCTTTTCAGCTACCTCAGCAAGAAATTGGATAGTCCACCTGCCAGGTACAGTCTGCAGCAAACGACCAACATTATAATGTCAAAGCACCTTCTCTCTACTACTTTCATCAGCAAATGAGTGGCTTTTGCTCTAAAATTGCAGAGTAGCCAAGGCCCACCATAGTGCAGTAAGTTGTGTCTCTTTGGAGTAGACACAGCTTTTTTTAATTATTATTATTATTTCCAAACATGCTATCACTGCAGCAGGATCTTGCTGTGTTCAGGAGTGAAGTTCCAGACCACTGGTGCAGGACTTCTACATGTGGCTGAGGCTTTTTGAGCAGAGTATCAGAACTACCTCACTCCTGCTTGAAAAATGGCAGTTTCACCCCAATCTGCAGAGGCAGCAGAGCTCAGCCGACATAAGCCAGGAGCACTGAATTCACAGGGCCCTGGTGCTGACACAGGTGCAAACAAAGCCCCTTTCAATAAGTGGGAAATGGGAGAAATCGAAGGAAACCCCTGGGTGACAGCACTCCTCACTGGGGGGCTCAGCTGACTTGGGCAAATACATCCAGTGCAAATACAGCTCTGAGCACTGTGAGCAGCCAGTGCTGAGTGCTGCCAGCTTCAGCCAGCAAGAGTCTGCAGGCAGAAATAATGGCTGGCCTAAAAATACGGGGAAAAAAAATGAGGGTGGTGGACACACCCAACATATCAGCAAAAATAAATTATTTCTATAAAACCACGTTTGTGACTGGATGGTTAAAATCATTCTCAGCTGGGCTCCTGGGCTGTTGGATGACAGAGGAAGACAGGATATCGTGTTGGCACTCCTAACATCTGCATACAGAACAGGGAACCCTCTAAAGCTGGTTTGTGGGACAGCCTGAGCACCACCCCCTCCGGGGATTAATGTCCACATGTTCCTGCAAAAACAAACAAGGCCAGATAAATTCCAGGCTAAGGTCTCCAGGCACAGCTGGAGATCCCAGACAGGGCTGCACTGGTGTTTCTCATGGCACAGCTCCTGCAGTTTTACGTGGCATGCTACAGAAAAAGTGGGGTTTCTGTAACACACAGGGCAAGAGCTGTCAGAGCTGAGATTTACTATTGCAAAGCCCGTTTTCCCCTCTAAGACACTAAGCATGCTGCTGTTTCAAGCAGGTATCCCAAAGATAATACTTTTTGTTCCAGCGTGTGTTGCTTCTCTCATGTCTATTATGCATTTCTGATGAAAGGTCTGTTTGTTGCTTAGCTGAGCGAACCCTGATACCAGTTTCACTGGGAACTTGCTTGGATATATTCAATCCAATCCATAGCAGAAAGATGTATCCAAAGTGAGTGATTTCTGAGAGCAGCGAGGAGAACAAAGGGAAATGGAGACGCTGGGTGAAACAGCACAGCAGAGAACGGCGGTGAAGATGCCCTGGGGGTTGGAAGGAGCGCTCGGTGGTTTTCCCTGCCGACTCCCAGCACACGGGCACTGCGGTAACAGCTGGTGATGACCGGGAACACCCGCTCCCTCTCTCCGGAGAGGGAACTGATTCCCCCCATCCCGGGTTGTGTTTTTCCGACGTGGGAAGAGCTCCCCCAGGCTGCCGCGGGCTCCGGCCG
Source organism: Corvus cornix cornix (assembly GCF_000738735.6). Classification (NCBI taxonomy): domain Eukaryota; kingdom Metazoa; phylum Chordata; class Aves; order Passeriformes; family Corvidae; genus Corvus; species Corvus cornix. The sequence goes on from NC_047056.1 coordinate 17,440,331, forward strand.
AGCGGCCCCCGGGATGCGGGCGGTCCCGGTGCCCCCAGCCCGCGCCGGGATGCGGCGGGGAAACGCAGCCTTTGGGAACACCTGGCAGCACACGGGGGGAAAGGAACAGCTCTGTCAGCCCTTGTAATCCTCGCTGTTTGCTGAAGGCATACGACCGCCTGATCAGTTTAATTTCTCTCTACATCAGGCTTCTTTAAACCTGCCAGGCATCTGCTGCTCCTCCCAGCCTCACGATCCTCTCTCTCCTTCTGCCTTCTTGGATGTTTGCCATTTCTGTTCTTCGGTTCCTAATTCCCCAACACTCTCCCTTCCCTCTTCAGCTCCCCCAGCCCCCTCCCTTTTTCCCTGTACGCTGTGTTTTTGAAGAGAAAATAATGAGTTATTCAGACACAAAAATCTATACGTCTTCTGGATTAAATAAATACCAGGTCGTGATTGACTCTGTGTAGAGAGGATATATATATACATATATCCTGAACTTTCTGTCTCTTTAATATGGTATCCTAGGCAACCTGCATTTTCATGTTGGAGATACAACTATCCCAGCTTTTCTTCTTTTAATATAAAGATTAACCTTTGCACATCATCTGAGATTTTAAGAAAGTTCGTAACCTGATTATGCCTAAACTCCATGAATTATTCATTTGTCTGCTAGTGAGATCAGATTTAATTACATTGGAGAGACATCTTGTATAGAATTAAATGTTGAAATCCTCATTTTCCTTCGTTGCAGCTTTAGACACAACCGACATTGGGCTTTAAATGTACATAGACATGGCATTAGTTAAAAAGTTAAATTAAAAATATACCAATACCTCCAAACAACTGAACAATAGGCATGTTTACTTAACTTGTTTGTATATTAAACCAAACACAACTTTATCTCCATCATTACAAAATTAAACCAACAATAAATTAATACTACATTATCCAGAATGTGGCTGCGAGTCACATAAAACATTTATGTACTCTGGGAGATCAATTTCTTAAACAGCTATAGGCTGATGTCAGCCTTCAAAAAACGCATATCAATAACAAAGTAACATCCTCTTGTCATATTTGGCATGCCTTAAATTCAAATTCAAAACAGAGACTTTGATCGTAATCAGTATTAGCTGTCTGTGTAAGCACTTTACGGAACACTTACTCTGAAGCACTGATTAAAAGCATCTTATAAGAGCTATAATAATAATAATAATAATAATAATATAAATGCTTCCACCCTTTCAAAGAAATTCACTGCCAAAACCTAAGATATAATCAAGGTTTTCACCCCACCAAAATTTACTTTGAGGACTGACACACCCCTGCATTGATCTAAATTCATACACATGTGTAACCTAGAAGATTTTGGTGCAGCCATTCCCCAGTTAAACTAGAACCATATCCCAGTTAAGACACCCCATCATTTCTCTGTATTGAGGGCTTTAATTTTGGGGTTTATTTTATTTGGAACTGCTAATGCAAATCAAAGTTTCCTGACAGCAAGCACTCTTGTTTGTAGGGCCTGATGCACAGGCTGGCTCCCTTGACAGCCAAATGAGATACAGCCACAGTCACCTTATCCCTCACCCCCACAGCCTGAGATGAGACTTGGCAGGGGAAGAATCTGCACTGCCTCCGTTTTTCTGCCTAGAAGTTGATGACACAGATTTTTTTTTTTCATTTAGTATTTCAAGACCTACTGAGAACAGCCCTATTTAAAAGGCTGCCATTGTTCTTAACTGCTTAGTGTAACTCCAAAGCCAAAAACAGAGGTTGTTTTTCACTTGTATTACCTGGTGGTTTGATTTTGTTGGGGTTTTCCTGGGTTTTTTTGCTTTGGTTTTTGTAAAGGGAAATAAGAATATCTCGTGTATATGTGAACCAGGTTTGTGTGGCCAGGTTTTGGTAGCAGGGAGGTTACAGAGGTGGCATGTCTGGCATCCAGCCAGGGTCAACCCACTACAATCTGAAGCTCTCCCTGGATGTTTGCCTTCTCCAAGGCACAGAGAAAGGATTTGGAGAGCAAGCTAAGCACCCAATTCCTTCAGGCATCACCCCTTCAAAGCCTGCAGCTGCCTCAGTCCAAATTTACAACTGCACTTTCAAAAACTCATTTGACTGGGAAGCAAACACAACATTTGCTGACATATAAAGGATAAGGCTTCCCAAACCTCTGCATAACGCCAGCAGGAGGGCCCTGACAGAACCAGTGGGAACACACACAAATCACCTGCCATGGGTTTATCCCAGGTTACAATGGGTAGTTTAAATATGTGTGGCTGTAAAACCAGAACAGACCCTGAAAAATGCTCCCCTTCTCCTATCCAGAACCTTTTTCAAACCCACAAAATTTACCCACAAAGTTTCTTTTTTACATGTAAAGTAATTTTCAAGTCTACCCTGGTGGTTTTTTCCTGTGAGACGCCTTCTCGTGCTTTGTTTCCCATTGCAAGGCAACTAAATGGATAACATTATATTTTAATACTTTAATATACAACATTTTATTGTTTAGTGAAATATTAATGAGTCCTCAATGCATCCTTATGTAACAGCTGTAGGTGTCTAGACTGCCTGCTTCCTTCAAAACTGCTACGCTGCATAAATTTAGGTTTCCTGTTACTTTTCTAAATGCATCATTTTCTGATGGAACTCCTTCCCTACAATAAATAAAAAGAATTTATGGATGATTGTCTTCACACAGCAGTGCTCTGAGCACAGGGGTCTTTGAGCCCAAAGTCTTGCAGGGATTCAGAGGAGGATTTAAGGATGCACAAAGATTAACCTGACTCCTGTGGTATCCCAATAAATGTTATGTTTCCTCCTTGCACTCCAGCACCGAATTTAGCACAAGCTAAAATGCCACTTACATTCATGCCAATATAAAGCCTCAATGGGACTTTAAAAATGTGCTTGAAGTTAAATCCATAGTGGGCCTGGGTGAACTGAGACAGGTTTAAACATGGGCATAGATGGGCTCTCCCGAGCTGTGGGGAGCTGCAGCTTTTCCCTGCTGACATCAGGGGGAGGCAAGGAAGGCCCCTGCAAAGGAATTGTGTGATTAGAGCCAGAATGTGCAGTAGAGCAAGAGCATCACTCTGGTTTGGGGTTTGCTTTTCTCTTACTAAAAGCAGATAAGTTTTTTCCACATGGAAAGATTTGAGTTTTCAAATTCATCTGTTCAAAAAGACTCTCAGTTTGCTCAGTGTCTTACTTCTACTCCTTCCTTACTCCCAACCCCAAGGCATGCTATTTTTCAGTGCACATAACACACATGACACTAATTTCATACAAATTCTGTGAGATTTTGATGGTAAAGAGCATAAAGTCTGTTAGCTACCCTATGACAAGAAAGGCTAAAAACCAGCTACTAGACTTCAGAAGCCAGGGACCCTCCTAGGTGCTGCTTACATATTCTGGAGGAGCAGTACGTCTGAGATCTTTCAGTTGGCTTCTTCCAGTAAGAAAAGCTAAAACAGAGACATTTCTTGCCACCTTGCAGGGGCAGTTTTCTCCTGTAAGCAGCTGCCACACTTCCTGAAGCTCCCTGTGCAGAGGATGCTCTGGTTTTGCACATCCTTACTCACCGCTGTAACCTTAAGACACATACAACATGGAGCACAGGGCACAGTCCTTCAAACTCAGTGTCTGCTCAGTGAAGAAATCCTCTCCTGGTTTTAAAGCATGGGAGTGTTACCCTGGGGATGTTTGACACCTTGAAAAGTCAAACAGTTTATTGATGTCACCTGAAAATGCACCAAAAAATATAAAATAGGAGGCTCCTGCCTGCATGATTTGTTCAAGATCATGCAGCCAGAACTATTAAAGACTACACCCTCTACAAAAACACTCTTGATTTGATGGAATTCAAGTATTTGAAAGCACTGACCAGAGCTGAGAGTAGCAAATTATGTCTAAAAATGTGCCTTTATGAGCCCAACCAGCTCCCACAAAAATCAATATTATCCTGCCCACATTTACCTCAGAGCCTGGAAGACAGATTACCTTCCTGGGAGTGATCCTTCACAACAGAGCTGCCTGAGCAAAGAAAAGAGAGAAATTATTTCCCCGTCAGATGTGTTCCCTGGACCAAAGCTCGGAGGTGCTCTCTGCCACACAGGCACAGCACAGCTGCCCTGTTTTCCAAAAGCTTAGTGGAGGTGTATGTGCTGCAGGTTGGCACAGTTTTCACACTGAGCCTGAAAAGTGAGTCTTCGTTCTCTAAAAATATGAAAAGCCAATAAAGAGATGCAAAACAATACTAACCTGGCATTTAGGAAGAAAAAACAGCAGGAACTTGAAGCCATTTCAGATTTCATGGATAAGAAGAATGAAAGTGATGCACAGCCATTCGCCTTAGACTTTTGCCCCCTGCTCTGGGCAGCTGCTAATTTTTCCTGCAAACACTATCATTCTGTCTACCCCAACAAGGAGCAATGCTGAGCTCCTCACTGTTCCTAGAATTAGCAGAGCTCATTGAAGTCACCTGGCGTTAATGCTGCTGACTTTTAATCCCTTCTGATCTATTTCAAAGCCACTGGTTGTGGTGGTATGAAAGTCACTCGAGCTCTGACTTCACTTTTGTTGTATTTCCCCTGCGGACAGGCAGGGGCCCTGCTGTGGAGAGACCTGGAATGAACTCTTGAGATCCCACTATGAGTGGCAATCCCTGGATTTTAACAGGGCTGGGCTTTCACTCAGGCTCTTCAGAAGGCACCTTTCTGTATGGCAAACCCTCTGCAGAATTCGGAGGCCTGAGCTGAGCCCCTCCACAGAACTGGACAAGCTCCTTGCTTCAGTCCCTCCTTATATTCCATGTGTACCAGTTTGGCCAAATTTAGAGATACATCCTCTGAGAGAAGGCAGGTCACCACCCCTCCCCTACTGGGTTTGGGAAAGAATAAGTTTTCCTCAAAGTAAAGTGAAGGAGATAAAAACTATTTATTTAACAAACACACAGGGAAAGGAAAATAATGTTAAATAATAAAATCTCTCACTGTGGAGAAAAACCTGGGAAAGTGTCAGAGTCCTCCCTTTGGCCCAGGGCCAGGCCCTCTGTGCCCGATGGAAAGTCCTCCCGATGTGCTCTGATATTGAAGCAGTCCAGCAGAAAAGGGAGAAAATCCGAAATTCCAGGGAAGGAAAAAAAGTTCAACTCTCAGTCTCTCTCTGGAAAAAAGGAAGCTGAACAACTGGCCAAAAAGCTGACTGGAAAGCAGCAAGCCGGGTGCCTCCTCCCTCCCCTGCCGCAGCTGGAAAGAAAAAGTCTCTATCTCTGTGTGACCTTGAACAAGCTGCAAACTGCTTTGAAAAAGTTTTGCTCAGTTTTTCCTTCCCCCTCTCAGGCTCAGTTTAAAGGTATAAAAAGGCATAAAGATTAATTCCTGGGCATAGGGCAGCGATATGGGATACACATCATAAAGTCACCCCAAGACACCATGAAATCTCACTTTGTTTTGCACCACAGGTAAAGGCCCTGCCAGCCTTTCTCTTTGGAGATTATTATATTGTCACTTGTCAGGACTTGGATTTGGAGCAATCACAAGGAAGGTGTTGGAGACAGCAAACAAGAAAAAAGTGAAGATTGTGCTTCAATTAAAAAACCTGGTCCAGTCCCAAATTAGCTGTGCCTCCCCACAGCTGACACAAACCACCTTTTGCAGGAAGAGGGCTGAAGACTGAATAAAACCCCTCAGGATGCTCACAAGGATTAACAACAGACTCAGGTGGAGAGGTGGAGTTGCTCAAAGAGGTTTCAGTAGAAACAGATTTTGCTTTTTGTTGGCTCCATAAGCCTGATATCATTCTTTGTGACATTTGGCTAGGAATTTTATTCTCGCCTGCTGCCAATGCCTGTTATGCATGTTAGTTTTGGTTGCCTGTAGTAGGGTGTCTTGTTGAAGTCACTTAGTTTCTGCAGTGCTTCTGCCTGGAAGCATTTTGTTGGAAACTCAGCTTCTAAAGGCTAAGCAACCTGGAAAGGTCAATCCAACACTGGGGATGGAGACACACATCCAAAAGGTGCAGTGGAACAACGCAGAATTTCCCCCATTGGAAGGTGTATTTAAATAGCTTGAGGGGGATGTTGCTTAAAGTGAGCCAGCAAAACCACGTGGCTGGAATACGAACCAAACTGCCCCAATTCAACCTTGAAATAAAACTGCTCCTGTCATCAGTGGTGTAATAGCAATTAGGGACTGGGAAAGAGGATAAGGGGAAGCTTTAGAGAGCTTCATTGGAGACGTTAGGACAAGACTATCCTACTCTTCAATTATAATATCTTCAGTAATGACAGAGGCAGTGAGATCAAATGTTTTAGCATATTCTTACCAATAAAAATGGGATTTCTTATGGTAATCTCTAAAAAGCACTAAAACCTATTGCACTTTTGTAGTTTTGTTGTTGTGTTCAAACAGAAAGGCAGCAGCTTCCCGAATGTAAATCTTGGCTCCAGCCTACTCCCCCAATGACCTGCATTCAGCTTTATTCATTGCTTCTACAAAACAACTTAATTCAGTCATATCTGCAGTCAAAAAATATGAATAAAGGGTTTTTTAAGTGATGTTTGCTTCACTCAATTCAATCCTAATACTCAGATGTTTTACAGTATCTTTTGTGCTCTAAAATGAAAGTCCTACTTTGGACTGCAGCAGAATTCAGCTTCTTGGGAAACTCTTCCATTGCACGCTCGCTATTTCCCATCGTAATATGAAATATGTCTTCGAAGACAACTGCATCTACAGCAAGTCCCTAAACAGCTCTTATAAGGCACAAAAGGAGCTGGGGGTTGCACTGAAGCTTATAGATTTGTTATCAAACCTTAAGTGTTGTGCAGCTCAAAATTTACACTAAATACCAAGGTAAGAGATACACTCTTTTTCCTTTCCTCTAAAAACACAGCCTCCTCTTCCTAAAAAAGCTCCAAGCTGAGAAGAAAATTAACTCATTCTTTACAAGGATGATGGTGAGCACAGTAACAGCTGCCAGAAGACAGCATCTTCCTGAAGCAAAATTTTTTAATTTTACCATATTGCAAGGGTGCAAAGAAAAAGCATTACAAAAAAAGAAAAAGAAAAAAGAAATTATTTCATGATGTCACTTATTACTCCCATATCTGTGAAATAAAATGGTGGTTTCTGTTATAAAGGAGACACAATAGACAGTAAATTCGGTGTGCCAGGGGCACATGTCAGCTGGAGGTATGAGCACCAGTTCTTGAACTTGCCACCATGAACACTCCACTTTGAATTTCCCATGCTCAGCCATGTGATGAGCATAGCTCAGCTCAAATTCTTAGCCCTGTTGGAGTGGGAAAGGCTGTATCTCAGCAGAACAGCTGCCCTCCCCTACCTGCTGTTGGTTGAGAGAATGAAAAAGGGAAAACTTGTGAATTTTTCTTCCTGTCCCACTCTGCTTCCTCTCTGTGTTTGGTCACTGGACACTGAGCCCACTACAAGGATAGAGCTGATCACCTGCTGTAATTTCAGTAAGACTAACAAGGATGCTTCCCAAAAGCCTGGGCAATTCAGCTGCCCATCACATCCTTGCTTCTCCTCCAACACATTCCTTCAAAAATGTTAATATGTTAAAGACAGGCTCACTGTCACAGCTTTTGTCCAGAGGTAGGCAGCTCACATATACATAAAAACAATGGAAGAAGGTAATCATGCTTTTCATATGTAAAGTTTCAAATGGAAGTGGAAACAAAGAAAGAACTGTAATTAAATTTACCCAGGCCACCTCCTTTGTCATTCCAAAAAACTTATGCCAATCAGTATTAAATATAATATTCCAAAGAAATTCTAGTAACATTAAGACAGTTTTATCACCCTTCAAAGAAGAATTTTGTTAGAAATGAGTCAGTGCTGAAGGCATTTGAGCACGTGTTTTCAAGAACAATACATATATTGTATCAGAAATTCTATATGTTAAAGATGCTTTTTTGGAGGGTCGCATTTGAAGACAAAGAGCCTCTGAAAATTTTTTTGGCTGACCTTATTTTGGTTATAGGATCGACAATAAGCCGTAAACATTTATTATGATAATTTCTGCTGTTTGCATTTTAGTTGCTATCAAGTGTTAAGATAGCAGGGTAGACACTTTGTTATAAATACAAGTCAAATTCCAAAACTAATAAACAAAGTCAGTGGGATATTGTCTAGAAAATGTAATCAAATAATACTCATTATCATCTCCTAGATTTTCCAAGAGACTGAACAAATCATGTTAGGAAGGCACAGTGCTCATTTACATTCCCTGCCCATGGGAATTTCCCACGTGAACTCCTCTACCCAGTTCCCAGAGTGAGTCCCAGCTTCCTTTGGATACCAAAGGCAGACACTAAAAAGCAAGGCCATGTCACCATCTCCCAGTTTCTTCCCTCATTTAAGCCTGGAGTTGTACTGGCAGACTGCACGGGTTGATGTGTGTACTCACACAAACGTGCCTGTGACAGCAGCACTGCCTTGGGTTCACGTGTGACAGCAGCTCAGGGACCTTCTAGAACATTCAGCACACACATTACTTGGAAGTGGACACCTCATCTCCAAAAATACCTCCTTTAGACATGACACGTATGAAATAAACACCACAATCATCAAAATGCATTCAAATATCATTTTTTCTGCATAGGTAACCATTTCTGGCCCACCCCCGGGTTCTGGATAATTACTATTGATTATTGACATTCTGTTGCTATTGTGTAGAGCACAAAGAGCTGTTTCCCACTTAAATTCTGGAAATTGGGGCATACTGAGGGGTTTTTCCAATTGTACCACTCACCAAAGGGACTGCTGGCAGCCAGGGCAGCATTCTCTTCCTGGTATGAAAGGTTTTGCTCCACAGCTGGAGGGAGCCCCTCCCAGCTCATTAACTCCAAAATGAAATTAAGGGCATCTTTACCCACAGGGTAAATCCTACACAGCCAAACACTCCTCTAAACACGTGCTTGTGTGTGTTTGACATTGCACACAATAGCACAAAAATAATAAAGGAAACAATACACAGACAGCTTTGCCATTTCTTGACAAATCCTGGCCTGATTTATATCCTAAGGACAGCAAACCATCAAAGACAATTCTGAAGTCAATTTGACAGTATCACCCATGCTAATGCAACCAGATATTCCTCTGTTTCTCTTTGAAAGGAAGTTAGGCTGGAAGAAAATGTACCTGCTCTCAAAGGCGAATGCCTCAGCTGCAGGCAGCATCCTCCTCTGCAGCATTTTGTTATCCCACCTCTAAATCCAAGCTCTCCTGCTACCAGGGGGGCACTTTTGGGAAAGGAAAAGAGAGGGAGAAGTAACAGTTAGCTGAAATATATTTATCTTTTGGGTTTGTTTTTTTTAATACAGAATTAACAAGTGTTTCAAACTCTCCTTCCACCAGAGATTGCATTTGTACGTATTCAGGAATTGGTCTAACTTACATTTCGAGTCTTTAGAGTGTGTGAAGAACTTTTAATGATGGCTTAACTGGGTAAGTGGGGAATGCAGTGGGTATGAGTAACTGTTATGGTGTTATGTAGGATAAAAAGCCATGTCATTCCTGCCTAGATCTACATACATTCCTGAATTTCCTTCTGAATGGGAAATTAAATGTGTTAAGTGAAAAAAAAGAAAATTTAAAATCAAACCAAAAATCTTTAATAATTTGCTATTTTCCAAGAGATTTGTGTGAAAGGTTCTCTTATGCACACTCTAGTGTGGTTTTTAAAAATGGTTTCCTTTTTCAACATGAAGGGACTTCGTATTTGACTGCAACCAGAAGAAAATAACTTTTTAAGCAATGACCAAAAAATATACAGGGGAGAGACCCAAAAGCCCAGCTCTCTTTAAGTAAATGGTGATTTTGCTTTGCCACTGGTAAACTACAAAGAACACAACATCAAACTCTTATAAACACTTTTAAAAATTACTTTCATCTAAAAAGTTTCATTGAAATACATTTGACATCTCAATAATATCTCAAATATAAATCAGTATTTAAAATTAAATAAATCTTAAAATCCCATACTTTTTATGTAACTGAGTAATAATTTTAATGACATTATAAAGCTTAAATTATTTTGCTAAAAACTCATAAAGAGGGAAGTCTAAGCATTTTTTCATGAATAATAAAAACCAGAAGAAAATACAAATACTCCATAATTTTAAATACAAGTTTAATTCTATAGTGCCTAGTGAAGGGCTACACATTACCACACAGTTACTTCTATGTGAAAAAAATACCAAAATCAGACTGGTATTTTTGCCCTGCTGTTTTGACTCACACAATCTCTAACTGAACCCATTTCCTTCCCTCCTAACCTTTGTTTACTTTCATCTCATGTGTCTTCAGACATCTTTCTATGCATTTGAAGTTATTCTTGTTGCTCAACAAAATTTGGGGTTTAATACAAGATGTTTATATAAGAATAGAGAAAAGATGCTTTTCTTCAGGGTGGTAATAAACAATTTTTCTTTATGGCCTTCTTGCTGTAGAGAGGGAAGCAATTGGTTTTACTGCATTTAGCTTTCACCCACTCACTTCTTTACTTCAGATTTTCTATTACCCTCAGTAAACCAAATCATGGCAATTAATTACCACATACCATCCTTTGAAAGCACACGTTGGACAAGCCAGGCAAGAGGTTTGGAGATCAGCAGACCTTATTTAAATAAGCAACACAGCATTATCTGCTTTACCCTGCACAGTAAATTCACTGGATTAAAGCCACCTGACAGCAGATAAGGCAGCTGTTCCTCATGCTGCTCATGTGCTTCAACTGCATTACTTAAGAATCACAGAATCACCAGGTTGCAAGAGACCTCCAAGATCATGGAGTCCAATCCATGCCCTAACACCTCAACTAAACCATAGAACCGAGTGCCACATCCAATCTTTTTTTAAACACATCCAGGAATGGTGACTCCACCACCTCCCCAGGCAGATGATTCCAGAACTTTATCACTCTTTCAGTAAAAATCTTTTTCCTAATATCCAACCTATATTTCCCGTGGTGCAGCTTGAGACTGTGTCCTCTTGTTCTGTCTGCTGTTGCCTGGAAAAAGAGACCAACCCCCACCTGACTACAACCTCCTTTCAGGCAGTTGTAGAGACTGATAAGGTCACCTCTGAGCCTCCTTTTCTCCAGGCTAAACCCCCCCAGCTCCCTCAGCTGTTCCTCAAGGGGCTTATGTTTCAAGCCCCTCACCAGGCTTGTTGCCCTCCTCTGGACACGTTCAAGCATCTCAACATCCTTCCTGAACTGAGGGGGCCAGTGTCATCCAAATAAACTTCTCATGTTATGAGGAGTATCCTAAATTAATCCAAAGTAGTGGAATTGCATGTTTCAGGAGTATATTTATTAAACCAAAACCCTAGAAACTTAGGGATAGACAACACTGTGCCCACCTGCTTAGATTTCACCTTCAAACTGTGCCATGTGAAATATCAAAGCACTGCATCTCAAATACAGGGACTATCCTAATACTGGGAACTGATTTAGGATTTACATCCAGCTGTGCAGCTTTGGCTTCATGCACAGCACGGCACACACAGAAAGTCAGTCAGTACTTTTCAATAACCTATCCTTCCTGAACAGAATCTAACTAATTAAGAGTCAATTTGATTCAATTAGAGCATCAAGCCAAGTTCCCACAAGACAGAGATGAGGCTGATAAGGCCTTTTGAAAGCACAAAATCTAGGCTGCAATTATGCTCTACAAGGCTCCTCTGAAGAGCTGAGCTTCCCAGAGGAGGTCTCAGCAAGAGGGTTTGGCTCCTGCAGGTGGCCCCAGCCCCACACAACATCCAGGTACTAAAGGTGTACCTCTGTCACCAGTATTAGCAAATCCAGATTACTGCAAATATCTCGAGTCACTAATTATCTGTGAGACATTATGGAACAACTACATTTTAATTTTTTTCTCATGACTGAGATTGCTTTAAAGAACAGCATTTCTTATTCAGTAATATTCTCATAATAAACTCGGCTTCGGCACTGATTTACATCTCTGACTGGCTGTGTAAATTACACTGCACACAGAGGCTCAGGTGCCTCTAACATCCTGTATTCCATTATTCTGAGTAGCCAAGCAATAAATGTGTTTTAATTAGAACCAGAAACAGATACTTGATATGACCCAGCAGTCACTTTCATAGTGATACTTGGTGCCCGTGGTATGCATTTAGATCCAGGCTTTCCAGGAGTTTAGTGTTGTGAGCTGCATCCAAAATTAATATTTCCCTCTTCTGAACACTGAGATGTTGAAGCAGAAAAATAATCTTATTCCATAACTTGCCCCTCTGACCTGCATCATCCCCAGCTAACAAGGATTGGGGAATAGACACTGGGTCCTCTGGTACTCATTTATTGATGCTGCCCAGATATATTGCAAACTTTTTATTGTTGGAAAAATTGCAAAGGCTGTTTTTTAAAGACATTTCTGGTACTGACAACTTTGCCAGCCCATCTTTCATTCCTGAAGAGCTTAAGGAAAAACCTCATCAGGCTGGTTAGAGTCCTCAGTCTGACACACAGCTTCAATGACAGTTTAGCCAAAGAGTCCCTTTTTCCTAAGGGTTAAGATCAAGCATCTCCTCACAATTTTGCAGTTTTAAACAGTTTTAATCTGTATTAAATATCTTTGTTCCTAAGTGCTGCCAGTCACGTGCAAACCATGGGATTCCTGGGTGACCTCTGCTGTGACATCTCAACTGACCTTCCCGAAATCTACACGTGTGACACGTGGCAACTCTTTTCTATATAGTGAAGAACCACGCTATCTTCAAGGAATAGCATTGTAAAGATTTGAGGCAGCATAGTTCTCCAGACCAGCACAAAGGTCTGCTGAAGACCCACCACATGGATCACTCTGCTTTTAAGTTAATCATAAAATATTAAAAAAATTTAATCATTTTGTATTAGTTATTTCTGCTGCACTATTAAAACTTCACTAAAATAACATAATACAGAGGAGAATCACTTCCTCCATGTAGAGAACACGGTGGTTAATTAACATGCCAATAATCTTCCTCAGCTGACAGACTGTTGGGTTCCTACAGACACATATTATTAGTGGCATACTGCCTGCTAATAATAAAAAAAAAATGTAAGAATTGGGACTATAAATCATATTGATTGCTCATTGCTATCTACAGTCCTACCTAAGCATTACACGTGGTTTTCTACTCCTCCAAATGGTTTTGCACACCTGCTTGCAACTAAAATTGAATTGAAAACACTGAAATTTGACATTACAATGTCCAATTTCCAGCTAAACCTGTAAAACTGTACCTGGTGGTAAATCAGTGAAAGTCTAAAAACCCAGGATAAAGGAATGATGACCATTACCAAGGGGTAGAAACTTTCTTAAGTTCTCCAGCTTTGCATACTGAGCAGCAACAAACAAATGTGTAATTCAAAATTATCTTCACATTCCTGTGAGCTGCTCCTTTCTCCAGAATTGTTTTTATTTTTTCAGTGTGTCCCTAAAATAAATATTTTTTCCATAAAAAACACTGGAGAACTGACACAGCCTATTTTTTTCCCCACACATTGCAAACAGAAATCAGAAAAAAAGGCAGTATATTCAATACTCTAAATATAACCTGAAAAATTGGTGGTGGAACAAATTAGACAAATTTAATTTCATTTTTCACATTTGCTCATTTACCCAATAAGCAGAAATGGAACTCAAATTAGCTTATTAGAACCACTAAGCCAATATATTTCTGCTCTGGAAATAGGTCGTATGTCTCACTTATGAAGAGTTATTAAACAGAAACCTTTCTCAAAAAAAAATCTCTTAACAGATTCCCTTCCCAAACATAACAAATGAACTCATAAATAGACACAATGTTCCTAATACCTAAAGAATTATTGCTGGTGTAGTCTCAATGCATTTTTTTAGTGCATTTCAACTCCATTAGCATTTAGACTGCCTTACAGCTGGCAGGATAGGGCAGGAAAAACTCACCTAAGAATGGACAAACTCTACAAAATGTCATTCAGAACACAGCATTACATAAAAATGAGGTGATAGACTCCAAGGTTACCTGACACAAAGCTTGAGGGAAGGAATTTCATCCAACATCTATGTTGGCCAAAATGCCTGTGTCCATTGCCTGTGTGCCCATTTTCAGCACCTTCAAGCCCAACGGGGGAAAAAAAGTCATTCTCATTAAGGAAATATAATTAAAGGATTCAGTGCACAACTCAATTATTTTTTTCACTAAATTTTTACTGCAATAATCATAATTATTTTGCTTCCCTCCCCCCATGCCCCACCCCCCCACAGAAAGGCAAAACTAATTAGTCCTAAATGATCAGGCAGTGCTGGTTACCGTGATGTTTGTGGTCTGGTCTAAAAATCAAACACAGACCTCCTCCCTGACTTCTACTGTGTTTCCTGTCAAAAAAATTCTTTGCAACATTGCTTAGAGACAGGACAAAATATTTCAGGCTCTGAGACAAAAATAAAGGTGTAGCCAGTGATTAGACAAAAGCACATTCCCCTCCCTTCAGGAGACACAGCAGTAGAAATCACAGAAAAACTTATCAGCACCTGATCTCTTACCCTTAAAGAATTAAGGCACTTCATTTTAAATACACTCACTACACCCACACACATTGAAATGTGGAAATTACTGCAAATAAGAAGAGGCAATCACTTGTGCAAAGCAGTCGGGATTAGTGTTAAACTTACCATCTGATGATGTTTAAGAAGCACTTAGAACATCATTATCTCTGTGTGTTCATAAGGAAATGCTGGTTTTCTCTTCAATTAGAATTTCATCAGATGGGTATAAAAGGTAATTTGAAGCTGCAGGAACTTTTTAGGTCTAGGTGTGGGATGTAATGGTCTGAATATGTGGGGACTAACAATTTAGGGAACACAGATCTTGCCAATGCAAACTCCAGGTTAACTAGGGGTTTTAGTTCTGATTTACACTATAGGTGGTGAGCACAGAATCATAGAAAAGATTCCTTATTTACCTTCACCTTAAAGAGGATGTGTAAAACATGCTTGCTGACACAAATCGAGATATAAATCAATACATAAAAAACACCTGCAAATAGTCAGGTCCCCAAAAAGCAATCACTGAAAAGGAAAACCTTAGAATCACAGAATCATTAAGGCTGGAAAAGACCTCTGAGAACATAGAGTCCAACACCAAACACCACCCTACCAGTGCTATGGTTTAATTGAGGGCCACATCCAGTCATTTATTGAACACTTCCAGGAACAAAGACTCCACCATCTCCCTCGGCAGCCCATTCCAATGCTTCACAACCCTTTCCATGAAGAAGTTTTTCCTGCGGTTCAACCTGAACCTCCCCTGGTGCATCTTGAGGCTGTGTCTTCTTGTCCTGCTGCTGGTTGTCTGGAAGAAGAGGTCAGCCCACACCTGGCTGCACCCTCCTTCCAGGAATTTGTAGAGAGTGAGAAGGTCTCCCCTGAGTCTCTTTTTCTGCAGGCTGAACATCCCCAGCTCCCTCAGCCTCTACTCATAGGACTTGCTCTCTAGATCCTTCACAAGCTTTGTTGCCCTTTTCTGGACATGCTCCAGTACCTCAATATCCTGTTAAAATAGTAGAAAGCTAACTACAGTTTTGGTTTGGTGGGCTGCATATCTGGAGTTTAAATAAGCACATGTCTGGACAAAAAGAAACAAAACCCTACTACTAGAAGTGTTTCTATTAGAAAAAAGTAAAATTCAAAGTACTGGCAGCCAAAGCAAGAAGCAAGGTATTCACCAGAAATAGTCTGTGAGGAAAGTGAAGAACCATATGCTTGGAAGTCCTGTAACTCCAAGAAGTCTCCAGGTATCAAAGAAGGCTTAGGTTTCACTGCAAGATCAACAAAGAAATAAAACAAAATACAAGTGTATGCATAACTGTCCAGAAATCACCTGAAGTTAAGTACTCCAGATGCAGCATTTCTCCTCCTTCAGTTTTGCTTCCAGGAGCATCTCCTGCTGACAGCTGGAGCTGCCACAGGTGTTCTAGCAAAGCTGCTCGCTCACAGGCTCACTAGCACAGGTTTTTGTCAAACACTTCTAAACCCAAGGACCAATTAAAAAGGGGGAGAAACGAAAATAATAAGAAACCATGTCATTTACCCAGTGGTTTGTCCAAACGTGCTTCGTATAACCCAAGGAGCATTAACAGCTGTGGCTGGTAGACAGACTCCCCACTTCCATTTAAGCTCTCATGGACCTGCTAGGAGAGATCAAAAAGGCAAAATCTTGTACCTGAGGCAAGGAATCATTCTCATTTGATAAGACCTCCCCTGGACACTGAGGGTTTTCCCAGAGAGACCAATACAGATTAAAGGTATCATGTGACAACATCATAAAATGAGATGCTGCAAACTTCAGTGTGCCCTGCACCCCTCAAGGAGACAAATTTGGGATGAAGGAAGAAGTAAAACTGCTCCTACAGGCTCTCTCTCTCTTCACTTATTGTGAAGCTAGTACAGCAACAACACCTAAAGGGCCTAAATATATTCCATATATTCCATTTTGTTACAGAAAAGGCTGTTCAATATTTCTGTAAACAGGGTTTTTATAAGAGAGAACACAGGTCTAGACAAAATCTCCTGAAGTATTATTGTATTGTGTGATATTATACAGTAAATATTTTTATTCTTTTTGAGAATTGGATAAGATGAAGTGAACTGAAGCCAGTGGCCCCAAGAAATGAGCAGTACCACTTCAGGAAACCTCCCATGCTAAGCAACGCATCTCAGGACACTCCAGCAAGGGTAGAAGTAAATTCTCTTTGAGAGAGGATTTGACAATGAAATCAGTCTGGAAAAACAGAAACAAACAGAATTTAGCACACCCTGTGAAGCAAAAACCTGCTAGACCTACCCATTGCCATTATATGGGCACATCTCTGCCAAGCAAACTTTAGGGTTGATCTTCGAAAGTACCAAAGTGTCCCTGGTTGGAGGTGACAGATTGTTGTGGGTAACCCACAATGTTATGGTGTTCCATATATATCTGTGCCCAAAACTGTTATGGCGTCCTTAAGACCCTGCAGGACACAGATGCATATATATAGATACAGAATATATATATGACATATATTTATATATATTTATCTATATATTTATATAGATGATATATGGCATATATATAAATTTTAAAGCAGCATTTCTATTGTGCCACTTTAATATTTTTATTTAGTATCTATATGTGTGTATATATATATATATATATATAAAAGAAAAGTTGGCAACCCTCAAACCAATCAAAGAGAAATGCTGTATGAAACCCTGTTGCTGTGAGGACTCAATATCCCTTCAATTCAGTAATCCAAGCTGATTTTACAAAGGCACAGCACATTTCCTGAATACAAAGAGCTGCTGCAGTTTCTCCAGTGTCTCTGGATTTCCCCATCAGGATCATAATTTTCAGCTTATTTAAATGAATCCTCTGTCAACCCACACTCATGAACTAAACCTCCACTTTACCCAGATGCTGGTAGTACAAGCAAACTGAATTAAGTGAAGCTGATGACCAGACTGGTGAGCTGGAGGTGAAAACCACCACCATACAAATAATGCCATGGCCCAAAAAGGTTTTCCTCAGCATCTCCTGTACATTCTGAATGGGGGACCAGTAGCAGAACCTGTCTGGGACTGTGTGGAACAAAGGGCAGGATGTCTGTGCTCTTCCTTATTTCATTGAGGAGCCACCAGTCCCCCTGATTTTTGGCATCCATAGGAAGCATCCTACAGCAGGTCCAAAGCGAGGTTGTAGTTTGGTATAAAATAGACTTAACAGGAGAAGCACAGGGGACAGTGGATGTACCTCAGAGCTCAAACATCATATTTCAGAGATGTACAGTTACTGGAGATGGCTGAAAATGATTGTGTTACACCAACGTAGCAGGCAAAAAAGACGCAAAAATAATTATGCCCAAATTCCCGCCTCATGTACATTAGAGATGAGCAGATGATCAGTCTACAGACTCCAGAGCTCTTCAGACTACAGGTCAATGTATTTTATGCTTTATTTACACCAGCATGGCAACACCATTAGAGTGCATTTAATTAATCTCCTATGGCATTTTCACTCGGTATTGCTGGGCACGCTGCCATCAGTGTAGAAACATCCAGTTCATACATGAGGCATCTTTTACTCCACTTGGTTTGCTCCAAGGAAAAAACCTCACAGATACAACTCAAACTTCCAGCTGTTTCCTTTCTCCCCATTTCCCCACTGGGACCTCAAAAGGATGCATGCCTGCAGATTTTTTTCCTTCCCAGCATCTTTTATTCTATTTCTACATCCTTCTAAATGTTTCCAAAACCAACACAAAGCCCACTTTGCAAGCTGTGCTGGAAATTGGGCTTATGCAGGAGCCCCAGGGGCATGGGTCGACTTTTCAACATGGAGTTATAATGGACAGAGGAGCAGGAGCTGATCAGCTGGATCATGGGGAAAGAAGGGATGCTGGAAGGCAAGATAAAATGTGCTCAAAATTGCTCAAAAGCAATGCAGCTGGCGCCTTCCTTAGGAGGCATGAGGCACAAACAGGAATTAAATGTATTCCATGTTTATCTTTACAAACACATGTATTTCAGGTAGGAAATAATTGAAAAAAAAATGTTGACTGACCTGGCATTGATATGCAAAATCTTTCTGCCTTTTCTGGTGCAGATTGGAGGATCACCAACACTGGTACCCACATCAGGAGCAGCACAGCTTCTCCCAGCCTGAGAGCCTATTCACCCTGAGAGGTTCCTGGAGCTGGCACAGGTAAAAAAACAAGGGAAAACACATAGCACAAGGCACAGTTTGAATGCCAAAGCAGACAACAGCAAACAAGATTTGAAGCTAAGAGGTTGTAGCCAAAACTTCTGGGCTAATTTGAAATCCTTTTTCCTAAACCATGTTGAACATAATCAGTTCCAGTTTTAATGTCAGCACTTTCATCCTTGCAAGCATGCACTATGCTGCTCTTCAAGATGGTTTTCTAATCAGCATGTGGCTGCATATGACTCCATGGACTTCTCAACAACACCTTCTATTAGAAAAGGACATTACTCTGAATCTAAACACTCTGATCAATTTTCTTTATGGATTTTAATCAATAAATATTATATTTCACTGTAATTATTTGCAGGAACATTCTGGCTAGCTCAGTACACTACCACTGGAGCACAATGGAAAAAATACAATTTATCCTACCATCAGAAATATTTCTCATCAGTTTCACAGAAGAACAATGTGGATTTCCCCAAAACACGTGTGGGGAAATGGAAATTTATTCATAAAATGTTTTGTTAGATGTGTCAAAAATATACGTATGTTAAACTAACTGGAATGAAAGAGTTTCTCACCTCCCTCTTCTCCCCTGAAACACAGAGGCAGTTTTGCAGCAGGCACACAACAACTTCATGGTTGCAGCAGACACCTCAACTTATGAAGCCTGCTGGCTGTGTTCCAATAAATTTCCTAAAACTTAAAGTTTTCATTGTTATTCCTTTTAATCCATGATAAACATCTGTACTGCTCCACCTTCCCTCCCATTTCATCAAGTCCTCACCATGCATTAGCATATAATAAACTATTCTAGCAGGTTCGGGGGGGGTTGTTCAGGTTTCTTTTCTAAAAACATTTATCAGCTTCTTGGAAATTTTCCACAGTAGCCAGGAGTTCCTTGGCTGGGCATCACAAGGTTGTTGCCCACCCTGCTTCACTTCCTAAAGCACACCAGGCAATGTTACCTGGCTGATTGCTGTTTGTGCCCGCTTCAGGGACAGCAAACCTCAGCACGGTGAGACCATGACACAATAATCAACTCTGCGGAGGGAGGAATATTCCAGCCGACTGCCCTTTTGAAGCATTATCCTGAAATGATAGCTTTTAGAATGTGAATGTATTTTAGGACTGACAACTGCATTTGCTCTTTACATTCCTATCTTGTGTCCCCCTAACCCCAAACAAAGAAAGAAAAGCAATTAGAGAGAACATATTTGGAGCTATCATGAGATACAAATAAAAATCCATTGTACAACAAACAGTGTCTGGCTTCTGAGGAGCAGGAGCACCTCAAAGAAACAAACTCATGACAGAATGAGAGGTGTATTCATAGCCTGATCCAAACTGCACAAGCAAAGGCAACCTCCTCCCCTGAAAGGGAACTTTGACACACATATGTGAGTAGGACCATACTCTGGTTTCACTCAAAAGGCACCCACCTATTTTCACAGGCAGATATTTGTCAGTCCTAAGGAGTGAAAATGGTACTTGTAAGCCTTGGACTCAGGAAATCCACCTCCTGTCTTGACACCCAGCACACATCTATTGGTGCTGCCAAAATTGCCATTGTGTAACTTGACAGAAATGCTCTAAACCAAAGACAGCTCAGAGCCTGAGGCTTCCAAAGGCAGCACAGACAATGCTGATGCCAGCCGAAGGGCCGTGTGAGCTGCAGTAACAAAGGGCTGCTGCTTCCCCTCGCAGCTTCTCTGCAGGGCTGAGGGGATTGCACAAATGTAATGCAGATCATTGGGTTAATATGCAAAAAAAATATTATATCCACAGTTTTTGAACTCTGGAGAGTGCAAATGCTTATACCAAGTACACTCTGAAGAAACAGCGGTGTCAATTATCACTAAAAGGATAAATTTTTTTAAGGAAGGAGACTTTAATGAAAACCACCTTAATCCACTGTCATGGTTTTCAATTCCTTAGGTTTTGCTGACACCAGGTGGCACAAAGGAAAATCGTCTCAAAGCAATAAACATCTCTGGTCCTGCTTCAGCAGCCACATCACACCTCACCCTCTCCGAGTCAAGATTTGCCATTTTTATTACTACAAAAACAATACACTCAAAGTTTTAGGAGAGATGCCATGGAAGGCTTTTACAGGTTAAAAACATCTACCATATGAACTGTTCACCCCCCAAGTACTCCAATCTTTTGCATACGGTTGTGTTAGAGCAGAAGGATTAGCAAAAAGACACATTTATGCTCCATACAGCCAGAGGCTTTTCAACCACCCATATAAAATGAGTCCCAGTTCTTAATAGGAAAAAAATTTACCAACATACCTCATCTGGCACTGGTCAACACCCCCGAGATAACCTAAACACAAGAGGAAAAAACACTTTTGCATGAATAGCAAAGTACTCTCTTACACAAAGTGTAAATCTCCTCTTCCTACATCGTGACTAAGCCACATTCCCCATACACCCATATATTTACAATGTATTTATTACATCAATAATAATTTTTGTCATGAAAATACAAGGAGCAACTCTAAAACAATGTGGGTATTAGGTCAAACTAACAAAGAACAAAAACATATTCAGATACTGCTGGCTGCAATTAAAGCAGAGGAGCTCTTTGAAAGAAATCAGCAAGGAGAAGTAAAACATTTGGACCATTCCCTGGTCCAGCCTGGGCTTTTGAAGTATCTGGTGTTAATTGCCATTCCCAATCTTTAATAAAGATTAGTAGGTTATTGATAACACATGTGATGCAAGCAGAGGTATTGAGACCCCACCATGCTGTGGGCTGTCTCCAGCCCCTGGTACCATTGCTCCACCAAGGCTATGCTGCTCTGACCTCAATCACATTTACATCTGTGGCTTCCTAAACTATCCCACACCAACGCATCATGTGATGGGGTTACAAGGGAAATGGGGGGTTTAAATGGGTTTATAGCTGCTCCATCAGCCCTTCCATGCTGAGTGTGGGGATCCAAGGTCAGCCACAGCTCAGCATTTCCATGGTTTATTTTCAGGGACCATTGTCACCCATCCCTTGAGCTTCAACCTGGATCCTCATCCCTTTGAAAGAGCTTAGCTTTGAGCCATGTATGCTGGGGTGAACAGGAAGCCAGTTTTCATAGGAAAGACTGGGATTTGGCCTAGCAAACCATGGACTGGGGAGACGACAGGGTGCTGTCCTGTTAACAGCAGTGGGAATAGAATGACTTACAATAAGACTGAGGTTGGTATGAGAATGAATGTGTCCTCCAGAATATGGAAAGGTGACCAGCTTCCACTGCATTTTCACAGCATCTGCTCTGATCCCTGCCAGGGCTCTGCCATCTCACTTCCTTTGAGAATCAGATACATGCAAAGGGTTTAGGAGTCACTGTTTAAATTTTCACCAAACCTTTGCTGTCTGCAGAGTCCATAGTTACATGCAGCATAGATAAGCATTTCTAGCCACTTAGGAGCAAAATTGACTGAAAATGGGCATTTCTGAGAATATTGTGGGACTGCTCAGGATGGAATGGCAGCCAGGGAAGAGCAGATACCTCACACAAGCTGAAAACCTGCTTGGGGAGGTCTGTCTGCCCCTTGCTGGGCAGGTGCTGAAAGGAAGAAATTCCATTAGTCTGAGTGGGGGTACTCCATGAATGAGCATCTCTGTAAATCAGAACATTTTTAATTAATTTCCCACACTAGCTTCTAAACTATGAGCTTATCCACTGGGTACTTACATCAATAGTCATGTTATTTTGGCTTGGATTCATTGTATTTAGACCCCAAAATAAATCAGTCCAATCATTTTTCCAAACAGCTTTGTAGAAACATCACTTATTTTGACTGTTCCATTCTTTAAATCCTGTTTTTTGAACATAGCCCATAGATTCAGTATCTGAATGGAGATGTTTGAAAAACACCTGTAAAACATATTTCTTAGTGTCACAATTATTGTAGTTTCTGGTTAGAGCAGTCAATGACAATTAGCAGCACATTTTCATTGGGGGTGACTTCTGTTGAGAAAATATTTTTTCCTAAGAACTATCAAGCCAAGGAACAGAAACAGGAATTCAGCCTAGTTTTTGCTTGCAGCTCTCTACAAGCAGAAAAATCCATGGTTTAGATACCCAGTTTCAAAGCCATGTAACTGCACTTGGAAAAGTGGCCCAAGTTTGGCCGCCAGTAGAGTAGGGCAGTAACTTTTCCTGAAGTAAAGAGTACTCTTAAATGAAGTGGTGGTTTTTTTGAAACTAATGATGATGCTCAAAAATACTCCAGGCACAGGACAACAGGAAGCATCTGTCCCAAACATACAGCTTTTCCTTATATTGCATATAAGGGTCAGATGGAAAATTATGTAATTCTTAAAGGCAAGGCTAAGTGTAACACTTCCACCTATCCTGCCCACTCACCATTCCAGCTCAAATGCCAGGTGTGTAGCTTGCCAAATCTTTACTTAAGCTTCATGGATTTTAAAAAGACATATCAGGGTGCAGCTCTGAAACTCTCCTGTCTTGGTTTTGACTGATATTTTACAATACAAGCAGCCCAGAAGTTTTAAAAAAATCCCACAGTGGTTACACAGTGTGCAGCACTGTAACTGTGATGTGCATTTGGATTAACTCTCTCTAGTGAGTTATCCCTACAATCAGGGAGAGAGCTGTGCACTGGCATCCTGGCTCTGATGGCAGTGACAGCAGGTGCCCAGGGAAGACTGGAAGGGCAAGGCAGACCTCAGAAATAGCAAATATAAAAGGTATCATCATCTCTGAAAGAAGTCCAAGTGTAACAATCTGCAGTCTTTTATTTCCCCCGAAGCCTCCTTGGCAGTTTTGCAGCTGCTTCTCAGCTCCTGTTGTTTGCTGGCAGTTTCCAAATGCTCTTCTGCCTCTCATGGGTCTGACAAAAGTGTCTGTCAGCAGCCCTGGATGCAGTAGGTGGAGCAGCTGTGCAGCATTTTGATGGCCACCACAAAATAAATGACTTAGATGTGCTAGAAACAGCAAAGATTTTGGGTCAGCAGCCTGACTTCCAACCTTCCACAGGAGAGGTGGTTGCGTTGAAGCAGTAGGTGTTTCTTGGCCTGCAACTTTAGCTCTGTGTCCACCCCCTTTGTTACACCCAGGAGTGACTCAGGAAATGCAATACACAAACACCAACAGGCACTCAGCTGGCATCATTTGTTTATTTAATAAAGTCTTTTCTGGTTTTA
This sequence comes from Corvus cornix cornix, assembly GCF_000738735.6. Lineage (NCBI taxonomy): Eukaryota > Metazoa > Chordata > Aves > Passeriformes > Corvidae > Corvus > Corvus cornix. Next base: position 17,464,246 of record NC_047056.1, read on the forward strand.
AAAAAGTTTACAAGACAGATGTGTTCCACATGATAAACAACCAGAGGCTGATCTTTCCTTGTAATAACTTAATCCATGCAGAAAGACTGGACTGCCTAACCTGATGTTAGGCAGCAGCTAACAATTCACCAGAAGATGCACAGATCTGCACACTGCAATGGAAACAGTAACACATGACACCACAGAGTGAGAATCAATACACAAGCCTACTCAGAGAAATTTTCAGAATTCAAGTGTAAGTTTAAGGAAAAACCCTGATTTATTCTTTAAATGGAGCTCACGTACTGAGAGTGAAATGCTCTGCTACAGTCTGCCTACAGTCACCCTTTACTCAGCAGTCGTGTGAGAACACATACACAGAAATGTCACAAGTCCTTTTCACTACTGACACTACACATTAACAACTGAATCTGATAGCACTGCTTTGGTTGGTTCAATGCAGAATGATAGGTTTCTAATGTCTTAGCTCTGCCTTCCCGTTTTCCATCCTTTTCCAAAGTCGCTGAAGAGTGTTGCTGAGGCGAATGTTGGGTCTTTTTTCAAGAATCCAGTGTAGCTTTTGTGTAAGAAACTGTGGAAGGCAAACAAACAGGAACATTACTGTAGGTAGAGCAGAAATACAGCAGGATTCCTTCAAATCCCATTGAGAAAAGTATCTTTATTTATTGTCACAGTATGAAAATTAATGCCAGGTTATCTGTATACCACATTTTAGAAATGTTCAGCTGCTTAGAAACCCGAATGTTATTGGAAAGACTGGACTGACCAAAACACTCCAGAAGGCCTGCAAACCCTCTAAAATGCTCTTATTTCAACACATAACCCAGAAACAGTGGGGGGGAACCTTGTATAGAACAGGAATCATCACCCAATGTCTGACCACCTGGGAAATTCATGGATTTAAAAAAGAAAAGAAAGTTAACTTTGTGAGCAATGCACAATGCTGAATTGTATAAATCATGGCCAGATTAAACTCTAAGGACAGGAAAATGAGAGAAAGGTTAAACCTTAACTTTGTAAAGCTGTTAATAATTAAACCGCACAGCCAGCTCAGGGCTTCAGTGTGCAGACTGGGATAATAACACTTTCTTGAGAGCTTGGATGTATTTGAAAAGTCAAAATCAGCAATGTGCTTTTCAGCAATGTGTCCTGAAGGCTTAAAACTGACTGGAAGAGTATGATAAACACCTATCTACATAGGCAGATAATCCATGACAAAGGATTCAGGTCTGTATTCAGTCTAATTCCATTCACTGATGTCTAGGCATGTCCTGCAAGTCGAGTGCCTGAAGGGAAAGAAGATCTCCTGCTGCTGCTGAAGTCTGGCTCTCAATGCCTGCCCTAATGTCCTTATTAGATGGTGGAGGTCTGTAAAACAGCCTGTTACTAAATCATCCTGGGAAAGAACAAACTGAGGAGGGGCAGGTGAGAACCATGAAAGAAAGCTGCAGTTCTGCCCTGTCTCCAATTTCTGAGCTGTTTTCCACTTCCACTGCTGGGGACTGTGTGGTATCCGGGCTGGTCCATAGTGAGCTCCCTGCTAGGTGAGGACAGACAGAAATACAGCCCTGTGTCTCTGTGTATCTGAAGAACACAAGGTAGGATTCTGAGTTAAGTCACTGCTGTATTATCAGATCAAGCTTTCAGATTTCCTGAGTCAACATGGAAACACTCTTGCCTGGACCAAACCCTCAACTCCAGCCAAGCACTCAGCGCGGAAGAGGTTTTCACCCACCCCAGCATTCTGCTGTGCAACTGCAGATGGGAGCAGAGGCTACCCACCAGCAAGATGATAAAATTTCACCTTTCAGCACTTCTAATGCCACTCTCTGCATGTGCTGCTTCACTGAAACAGGCAGGGGGCCAAGCATTACAGAAGAGAGGAGAAGCCAAACCTGAGGCCTGCCTTGGATGAGCTAAGGCTCTCTTTCCGAGGACACATCTCCTTCTGCTCCGCTGCTGGCACTGGGGTCATCCTTGTTTCGGGGGGCATTTCTTTCTCTACTTGACTCAGATGGCACCTTGGTTCTGGTCTTCTCTTTTCTTTGTTGCTGTTTTTCAAGTTTTGTCAGCTATTCACAAAGTAAGGAAAAAACACATCATGGAATAAAACAATTTCAGAAGTCTATTTCTAAGAAATCATAAATGTGAGCATTTGTGTAAAACTTGCAACTTAGATTCACAACACCAATACCTGTATCAACAAAACAAAAAAAAAGAAAAAAAAAAGCTGAAGGCTCAGATTTTCAAAAATTTAGAAAAGACAGTGGATTATCACCATAAGATGACATGATCACCCCAAGTATAAAAGAGAAGTGATTTATTTATATCCCTCTAGCACAAGGAATACAAAAAATACATTTGGATTGACTAATCCAAATGTATTTTTACTAATTACATTGCAAATGACTTATAAAGTTCAGATTACCAATTACAAACACAGACAATTGCTCAGACAAAAAGAGATATTTCACTGTCATATCCAGTGACATAAAAGAGCTATTCATCAGCAATTATTTGTCTAATCTCTTCCTGCTAACATCACATTAAACACTGCAGGATGGTTCAGTTATCTCTTCTTGCTAAAGCTGAAAGCAAGAATATAAAAACCACACTAATCCTAAGCCTTAGTTCCCATGCTACAAGCAAATCAACAGATTTTTGACAGCAAAAAAAGAATGCAACAGGCAGGGAAGAGGAAAGAGACTAACAATTTAAACTGGCTCTTCTTCATCACATCTTGTGTGATGGATGTCTTGACCCTACCTCCTCTTGGAATTTCTATCAGCTGAACATTGCTGGGACCAGGAGTGGGAGCTATATTCCTTCTTTTCTGTATCTTTTCTGTCTCTTTCTTCTTCTAATTCCCTCTTCACCGAGTTTTGAGCAACTTAAATGACAGGTTTGGAGTTTGTGAAGTTGAATGGGTTAAGTCAATGCATTGTGAAATGTTTTGTGTTAATTGGATGTTGCTCTAAACCTTTGCCAAAGCTCTCTGATTTTCTGAAGGTTGCCAGTAAAGTTTTTGTTGTTTTGACCTCTTGATAATATCCTGTTGGAATTTCTCCCTTGTGTCTAACTCACGGAACATGAAAAAAACATAAGCCCTTTTAAGAGGCTCGTTGAGCAAGTTTTGGGGCCTTACAATGCCAGAGAAAGTTTTCAAACAAGCATCCTTGCCTGTCTTCAGCCCAAGTTGTGGCCACCAGGAAGATGTTGTCACATGGGTATAGCAGGCAGCCTTGAACAAGCCAATATTCCCCAAGAAAGAAATGAAACCTTGCAGTATCCTGCACGCCTTGGTAATTCCTTGGTTATTTTACATCTACACACAGGGCAGCAGTCCTCACTCCAAAATCAGAGCTGCTGCTGCTGCTGCTGCTAATTATGCATGGTTTGGCCTGAGAACTCTTTGGGTAAAACTGTGAGGGTACAGAAAGAAGAGAAACAGAAAGAAGAGAAACAGAAGTAGTTCTTTCAGGGGCTAAAACATCATACAAGAATAGAGAACAGAATTTGAAGGTAAAAACGAAACCGACTTCAAACCAAAATACCCAAGCTATTAAGGCAACACAGGGTACTTGTATCTGCTCATTTCATAGCTGGAGGACTTGTTGAGAAGGACGCTGTGAGGGACAGTATCAAAAGCTTTACTAAAATCCAGAAAAACTAAATCCACCACCTTCCCTTCCTTCACTTGGCAGGTGACCTTATTGTAGAAGAGTATCAGTTAGACAGGACTTTCTCTTTTGAATCCATGTTGACTGTGCATTGTCCTTTAAATGCCTTTCAACAGCACCCAGCATAGTCTTCTGCATAATTTTTCCAGGCACTAAGGTTAGATTAACAGGCTTCTAGTTCCCTGTTCTTCCCTCATGTCCTTTTTATAAACTGCAGTAACAATTTCAACAAGTGAAGCATTAAACAAATAACATTGGTGTGGCCTTGCTGAAGCCCAGTTGGTAATGACAATCCCTCCCCCTTTTCTTTTAGCCTGGAAAAGTTGGCCACTGTTGTGTTTAGAGGATGAGGAAGCCTCACCACTGCACCTGGTTTTCAGCACAGCTTGTGCTATTACTCAGCAGAGCTAACTCTCCTCTCCAATCCAGACTTAAATTTGGGGCTGAAATTCACTGTTCCCTTGTTTCTGACAGAGAGGCACCTCTCCACTTCCAGCCAGTCACCCACATGCAAAAGCACCCACATGGCAAGAAACTTCACTAAAGGCAGGGGGGGTGGTCCAGACATATTAAAAACATTGTTAATGAGTCCTGATTAAACAACAGCTTTAATGAGGAGGAGGAATAAACTGTGAAAAGCTGTTTTGCATTACATACACACAACCTTTCCCAGGACTGCAGGCAGCCATCAACAGGCCAGGGAACTGAAGAAAACAACGCAGTTATTGGACTGTTCAGAGGCTGCACAGGAATGACAAGGTCCTTGTGCCTAAGGGAAGCTGTACTGCTTCACAACAGGAATGCTACAATTTTGCAGAGGATACACATCCTTTCCAGACAGACCTATGGGTCACTTACTTGTTTAGGGTCAACAGTGGCTGCTGGGGACTCCAGTTCTATTGTTACAGGACCATCATTCTGGATGTGGACCTGCATGTAGGCACCAAATTTGCCATCTGAAAAGGGAAGAGACAACAAGTGCTCAGGACCCTTGGAAGGAAAACACACACCAAAGATTTTACCAAGTGTGATACCACAAAGAAATAAAAAATACATAAAAGGGCAGCCAACCATTGAACTGCAGAGAGCTACTAAGAAAAAAACAGTGTATGTGCACCCAGGTATGTAGTTTGAAATTCAGAGAGGCTAAATAGACAAACATGCACAAAACAAACCCAGTCTACAGGTAATCAAGGTGTCTACAGTTCAGGATGGGCACCACAGTTCTCACAGGCAGGAGGTGAAATTTTAAAGGACCCAGCTGGGACCCAGTCCAATTAGCCAGTTGATGTTTTGAAGAAACTTTATATATAGGCAAAAGGTAAGAAGACCTGGAGCCTACTCTGAAGCATTTGACATTGAATACTCTAGAGCAGGGGACACTGGGGTGCAGCTCAGTCCCAATCTGCTACAGCCATTTCTACATTCCTGTTTGTAACCTAGGCTGGTCTTTGAGAGTTACACAGATGTAACCTATACCCTGTGACCACAAAAGCCAGTCAAAATTAATGCATCTTTCTTTAACAAAATAATGAACAAAGAATATTATCTTGAACTTTATTAGTGAGAGAACAACTATTTGAATTGCTCTCTACAATCATCCCATCCCTCTGCTGTACTTTACTCACAAAAAAGGACGGCCTTTTCCATTTCCCATTCATATGTATGGACCAAAAAAAACCCATGAACTTCACAAGTCCCTTTTTTGAGGGTGATAAAGTGGTCAAATAAGCCCCCACCTTTACCAGAACACTCAAAGCACTCCTGTGCTCACAAGAACTTTCTACCTTGTTTTGGCACCAGAACTACTGTCAAGGAACATCCTTCTGTAACAGCTCCCTCCCATTCTCCTCACACGTTTAAATTTCTAGTTACTACTCTTCAGTGTAGTAAATTTTTTCCCACTCTAAGACTTCTGGACTGATCAATTCATCTTGCAACATCTTGTGCAATAAAATAGGATCCTAGAAGTATCATTAAAGTGACAAGTTCATTCTGCTGGACATCCATCTCTCCAAATTCCTTGCCTCTAAAAATCCGGCACACATGCCTTCCTCAGATGGAAGATCTTTACCTGAGGTGAGTCAGAGAAGCCACATCTGAGCCATAAACACTTGAAAAAGAGGTATCATTTACTTCCAGAGTATTTTTGTACGTATTTTGAGCCTTATGACCTAGAAATTTCACACTGGTTTTACACTTCTAAGCTTGTCTACTTGCAAAGTTATTCTTAATTAACCTCGTGTGCATACTCTTGCTCCAGATAAGAGTGCTTATTCTGAAGTGACAACACTCACAAAGGGAATTAATCAGGGAGAATAATTATGCTTTCAACTTGTACCAAACCTTAATCTGAATTAAACTCTTCCTTGTGGAACAATCCTCTCATATTGACTTAGATATTACTACTAAGGGAGTAAGACATTTCACACTCCTTGCCATGTTAATCTTTACTGCCTCAGAGGACTAAATCCACATTCAAGACAGAGAGCAAAGGCCCTGACTCATAAGGAGGGCCTTGGTAGGTCTGATATTTGGATATTAGCTTGCACAACATGAATGCTCAGGTCTGCAGTCACCAGCTCTGCTCCTCAGAGTAGACTGAGATGTTTAAGAACAAAAGTGCTGAAGCACAACAGACAAGCACTTCTGATGCAGCCTTTTCCTATATGTGGGTGCCCATGTGTTAAATCGTGTTAAGGTAGGAACCATGGCTCTGAACCTTCTCCAAGATTTTGTTTGTCAGGTGTCCCACTGCTCTTGGTGTGAAAGAATGGTTTGTGCTTCTCTTTGGGGAGCACTTCCCATTCTGAGCTCCTGGCTGGCAAGCTCCAGATAGATCAGGGAGCAGAAAGGAGCTGCCTGCCCAGCACTTAAAACTTCCAATAGCCAAATTCTCTACTGAACACAAACAGGAACCAGAAAGTACGAGGCTCTTAGGAGATATGACAAGACCTTTATTGATCTGTCTTTGCCTCAGCTACACAAATTCCAGTTTCAGTGATTAAATTACTCCTCTAAGATGCATTAAGCAATTTGTAAGATCAAAGGGAAGGGCACCTATAGCAATCCAGAGAATCAAACTCTCATCTCCCAGTAACTACAACTGGTGTGTGTGTGTGCCTATGTGTATGTAGGGGCAGTGTCAGTACAGATTTTCCAGACAGCAAAGAAGCAAAAAACACTGGCAAAACAATTGGCACAGCAGAAACTTCGACCTGAGAGAATCTTAACAGACTTGGGTGCAACACACCATAACTGGCACAGCTTAATAAGAAAGCAAAATCATAAACTGACAGGTAGCTCCAGTGCTGCCAGCAGTTTTAAATGTATGTGTTATCTGACACACTAGCACTCTTACACTTCCAAATCTGTGGTTTCAGCACAGAAAAAAAATGCAGAAGTCAAAGATCTTCTTGCAGAAAGCACTGGGAAAAAAAGTGCCAAAATATGGGCACTTAATATTCATTTCAGGTATACAACTGCTATTCACTGAGAGAAGGAATTCAAAAAGCTGCTGTCAAAATATAAACTGGTTGAAGAGGTATCAGAAATGCACTCCTTATCAGGAACAAACATTGATTGGAAGAACATATCAAGCTTGAAAAGCTTGAAAAAACTGACTTTTTTGTGTGCTTTTCACTGTCCCTCCTTGGAAAGCACTGGGATAATTACCCTAACCTAGAGTCAATATGAAAATTAGCCTCTTAATCTTTCCCCAGCTATCAGTTTTCTGTCTTTTTTTACTTTTTTCCTCATAAGGAAAGTAAGGTCAACCATAATCTATTAACAGCCACTATTTAAAAAATAGTCTTTTCTAAAAACTTGTCTTCTGTCAAGTGTAGCAAAAAGTCAAATGTGAATATGAAAATGGACAGAAAGCACTCAGAAAACCAAACAGAAAAGACTGAGTATGGACAGAGCACAAATACACAGGGAAGCCAGGCATTCTCTGGTAAAGAGAAAACTGTTCCACACACAACACAGAGTTGAGGAAAGAGAGCCTAAATCAAAAGCTGTTCTTAAGTAGCACATTACACCTCCCACTGTCACAATTCCGTTTAACAGGATGTGGAAGTGACAGATGGAACTGTGCTGTCCATCACATACTGGTGACACCTTGGAACCTGACTGAATACACTTCTCAGAAAAAATTGCATTTCTTGGGTAAATCTAACTACACAGCACAAAACATCCAGCCTTTGAGGGAGCCTGACCTCAGAGTTTGTTCTCATGGCTGCAGCTTCTCTGGGCTGCTCATGTTGTGCAGCCAAAAGGAATACAAGAACATCTACATGTCATGCAGAGGAAGGCCAGGAAACAGCTTGGCTAGAAGACTGGAGTGGTCAACCTGACAGGCTCTACTGAAAATACCGTAACATCCCCCCAGCTACAGAAAACCACAGAATAAAGAAAGCAACACTCAGGAGGGAACACACACGACAAGTGTCCACTGGTCACACCAAGGACCTTACCAACCTTCTGTCCTTACCTTTAATAAGCTCTGGTTTGTAGGCTTTTCTTAGCTGCTCTAGGAAGTTGTTATAAAAAGACTCTGCCTGCTCCGTGGGCATTGCCATGTGATAGTCAGGCTTGTTTCCCTTCAGGATGCACTGGAGAGTAAATTGGCTCACACACAACACTTCATACTGTTTATCCATCACACTTTTGGACCAGTGCTTCCCACTTTCATCTTCAAAGACTCTCAAGTTCAAGATCTTTCGAACCCTAGGAGGAGGAGAAGATAATTCCTAAATTGTCCCACATAGGATCAACAGGTACCATACAGAATGAGAACAGATGCATATTCAGTCTGCCTCCACGTAACAAGATATCCCTCTGCACCTTCATTCCCAGCCATGGGAATCTCATCACATTAGGCCATAACCAAGAGAGCCCTTGGTTAGATGATTAACCCACACCATCATTTTACAGAGTCTGGTATCAGGACAGAATAACTGCATGTTACACAGTGACATAAAGATGGCACAGGAAGTAAGAAAGCTCACTGTTTACTATCTGCTTTCATGTGTCACAGCATTACTGAAAGTGTGAACAGCTTTAGGAATTTTAATCCTCCCACCGCACCGGGAAATCACACTCAATAGGAAATGAGATCATCCTAAAATGTGTTTAAAACTGTGGGTTTTTGTTTCCAATCATGATTCACATATACTCCTCCTGCTTTGTCACTCCCTAGCACTATTCCCAAACCAGGCCCCATAAGCCAGATGATGAAAACAATTTTTCATCAGGATGAGAGGAGGAATCCAAGGAACAGGAGAGAACTGCAGCTGGCAGCAAAGTGGTTTGAATTTTGAGCCGATTTTCTAAAGATAGGGGACAGAAATGACTGGCTCAAGCAACAAGGGGACCTTCACAAGTGGATCATGAGAAGTGGCAGGCAGCTGCAACCTAGTCCATGCCAGGACTTTAACTGATAACAGGACTGCATGCAAGCCACTCTCCTGTCTTTGGTTTCTTCTTCTGGCTTCTTCACACCTGCAGCACCAAGGGAGCCTATCCAGTGCAAAGCGTTTCAGCTGCAGTCATCAGCCAGGCATTTTGCACTGCATCAGAGGTGAGGCAGTCAGTGTAAGATAAAGCTGAGATTTTGTTGTGGTCTAGCTTCAGGGCTTTGCCATGACTAAGGCACAGTCACAAGAACACCCTTGCCAATTTGTGTGTGTCAACAGCAAACAGAATTAACTCCTGAATGAAGTGGATTGTTGAAAGCATCCACTGGAAGGCACCAGCAGAAGGCTTAAATCATCAACACTACTCTGTTTTCTTCACAGAGATGTTCATTGTTTCATTACAGGATTACTAAAGTTTCCTTTAATAGGACCTGAAAAGCCTGGTTAAGCTGATTTCTCTCAGTCCTTTTGCCCAGATGCTGGCTTCCTGCCCTTCCTGTGTCAGCCATCCCAACAACCTGGTGTGTAGAGCATGGTAGCTACAGACCTCCTGCCTGCAAAATTCAGAAGCAGCTTCCACATTCACCAAGGTAGGGATCAGAAGCGATGGCAGAGCAGAAGTTACACACTAAGGAAGGCAAACAGTAAGGCAAGCCCATTGAGCATGTGAGAATAAAAACCCCTTCTTGACATCAATCAGCTCCACTCCCTGTTTCTTCTTTGCCTTTGCAAGGACTTAGGTCAGCCCTAGAGCAATAACCAGCCCAAAAGAGACAGAAGAAGCCCCTGGAGAGCTCTCTCTTTGCATGTGTTTTCTGGCTGAATTCCACTATTCTGTGGCCATAGAACAGATGGCCAGAGCCAGTCCCCCAGGCTGCCAAAACTGATGCCTGTTTACAGACAAGCAACCGACAAGACTACCCTGCCTTTAGGAAGAACAAAACTCATGTGCAAGCTAAAAGGAGAGTTTCAGGTTTCTGTTAAATCCCATCCTTGAAGGACGGATTTTTTTTGACTCAAAAAGGACAGACACCTAAAAAAATCTGTTCTTGATAAAAAACACATAGCAGAAAATGGGAATAGATTTTTCTCAATGGAACATGAAGAATAAACTCTAAGAAACCTGTATTCAAGGTAAAATCTGAAGAAAAACTAACAGGCAAACCTGAATTTCCCAATAAGAATAGCTGATTTGTTTAGCTACTGCACAGGTATCAGCACTGCACAAATGGAAGAGTACAGGGCAAAAGGGAGTGACTTACATGTGCTCCAGCTCTCTTTGTGTATCTTCCAAAGAAATGCCCAGCAGCACACAGAGGCCTCGTCCTATTGAACTGATTTGTTCACCACCCACTGGAGAAAGGAGAGAGGGAAAAGAAAAATAAGGCTAAATGCACTGTCTTGTTTTATGGCACATGTAAAGACTGGTTTCAGCTGGCCAACCACTAAAGAAAACAGCATTCTAAATCCTGTTTCCTCTGTCTTAAGTTTGTAGATTTGAAAGATCACATGGAAACATTCTTTCAAAAGCTTTCAAACATCACCACTTCTTTATGAGCTTGTAACTACTCCAGCATTTAAAAACACTGTAAAAAGATTTTTTTTTACTACAACTGGATCAGCTGTGGTAACCAGAGAAGTGGTAAAACTCTTTCCAATCCTTGAAAAATTATCCACCTGGTTGATGCCACTAAGCGTAATTTCTCTACTCCACCATTCCCTTCATACTTTGCATTTTTTGTGAAAAGGTGATTTCTACCTGATAGAGTCCTCATGGATTTTTTGAAACATGACTTTCAACAACCTCCAAATTCTGCCCTCCTAATTGGGAAAACAACCCCTTTCATGACATTTACAGTAAAACACAAACTATCATAGATCTGCTGTGTTTTCCTAAGAACTGTTTTAAATTACCTTAATTTAATTAAATTATCTTAACGTGGTTGACCCTGAGATGACTGCAGTAAGAATAAATGCAGTCTTAAAACTGAGATAAGCACCAGCTCCCCCGCTGTTAAAACTGCATCCAGGTTCATGACTGGAACAAAAAGGTCCAAACATCCCATAAAACGAAAGGAGATCAGGCCTCCAGTGAAAGCTGAAAGTGACTGGGCACTAGTGGCCAGATCAGGGCATGAGTCCTCTAGCCCAGAAGGGCTCTGTTAAGTACAGCACTGTCTCTCTCACAGAGTGATATCTCAAAATCTTCAACAGCCACAAACAACAGTTTAAATTTTCCCCAGAAAAGTGATACCAAGTCAGCAAGAACACCAGTGCTGACAGGGTCTGACCAGCTGTGCCCACAGTCCCAGCTGTGCACAAAAGCTGTGCCCTTACAGACACATTCTGCCAGTGCTGATGCACAAGCAGAAGCTGTTGGATAACTGCTGCACACCCAGGACTCCCACAGCAGACATTCACTGCCTCACAGGCAAACTTCTTGGGGATTTTAAGCCCCTTGAGCACAGAAGGTCCAAACCAATAGCAGGGACATTCCATCAGGACACATCATTCCTACTGGCACCAGGGCTAGACCCAGGCATGCAGTGCCTGGTGGCAGCTGGGACAGCACCACTGGCACACACACAGGCAATGCAAAAAGGTGAGCCAGGCTGCACTGTCACCTTGCCTGCGATGCACTGAGGTGACAGTGACTGTAGTGCCAAAGCATGCATGCCACGGGAGAGGGACACTGGGATGGCACTGCCACCACACGCACAGCAATGCGAGGCCGTGACCAGGGCAGCCCCACTAACACAGCATCAAGGCGGTGTCACAGCACCAAGCCTGACAGAGCCCAAGAAGCGTCCGGACAATGCTCACAAGCACATGGTGTGATTCTTGGGGACGTCCTACGCAGGGCTAAGAGCTGGACTCAGTGATCCTTGTGGGTCCAACTCGGAATATTCTTGTGATTCCGTGAACACAAGCGATGCAAGATGACTGCGACTGTGCTGCCAACACAAAGGCGCTCGAGGAGGCGATGGCAGCGCGACGGCCAACCCACGCCTGCCAGCCAAGGCTGCGCACAGAGCTCCATACACCCCCCCCACACGCACCCCACGGGGGCCGGCGGCCGGGCCCCCGGGGGAGCCGCAAGCGAGCCGCCCCACGCCAAACCCACGCGGGGGGACAAGGAGAAGGGAGCGCCCACACAGCCACACAGCCACTCGCACAGCCGCCCCCGGCGCCCCGCAGCCCCGCGGCCGGGGCACACTGACCTGTGACGCTGGCCTGGGCCACCCGCTGCACGATCGCCTTCATGGCGCAGCGCAGCGCGGCCGGCGCCGAGCGGGGACAGCGGCGGCGCCCGGCAGCGGCGGCCGCTCCCCGCGCCCGCACGCAGCGCCCCCCGGCGGGCGGGAGGTGCCGCCGCAGCCCCGGCACCGCCGCTAGATAGGGAATTCCATCGGGAAGGGACAGGTGCGCACAGGACAGGCGCGTTCACATGTTTGGCCTTCCTCCTATCGCCTATACGGATTTGGGGAGGCGCCTACAAAAAGGAGAATATGCAGGTAAGCAGAGCGGCACCTGCTATAGGAACAGCTATAGGGACACAGCGACGTGCCCATAAAAATGAGTGGCTGGGAGGAGCCCTTGGGAAAAGGAGGTGGTGGCTGTAAGGACCTGAGGAATCCACGTGGAAAGGTGGGTCTGTAGGTGCATGGGCTGGCTGGCACTTGGGTTGTAAAAGCTCCTATAGAATCACAGAATGGTGTGGGTTGGAAAGGACCTTATCACCTCATCCCAACTCGCTGCTGTGGGCAGGGACACTGCACTAGGCCAAGGTCTTATCCAAAACCTGGCCTTGAACATTTCCACCGCTGGGGCATCCACAACCTCCCCAGGCAACCTGTTCAGTGCCTCACCACTCTCACAGTAAAAAATGTCTTCCTAATATCTAACCTAAATTTCCCCTCTTTTTATTTGTACCCATTCCCCCTTGTCATATCACCACAGTTCCTGACGGAGAGTTCCTCTCCAGCATCCCTGCAAGGCCCCCTTCAGAGACTGGAAGGATCTGGAAGCTGAGGTGTGTGGGCAAAGGAGCTTGAGACAGCTTTCCATACAGCAAGATGGGAAACCTTAGAGACCCATGTGGGGCAGGGCAAGATGTGTCCTAAAAGGGAGAGCCCCAACAGAAACAGGGAAGCCCCCACAGAAAGGAAGCTCTGCTAGTGCAGGGCCTTGGGTCAGCTCCCCCAGAAGGGAGGCCATGTCCATAGGAGCTGCAGGAAGCATTAGTTACGGCCACAGAGCTGAGGGACAGTACCCTACAAGGAGATGTAGCATGTGTAAGGGTCAGGGAAACCCCTAAAGAAACAAGAGCCTAGAGCAGAACATTCAGTAAGTTTTTAGCTTACAGAAACATTCCTGCACTTGTAACTCATCTCTTGAGAGCTTTTATTTGAAGGACCATTAAGAACTCTGTACCCAAAACATTAAACTATGTTCCTTCCCATTTACTAATCGTTCCTGAAGTATCCATTTCAGAGCTGCCCAGCTGAGGAGCCATCCCGGGTACATCCCGGATCATCCAGGTACGTCCTGCACACCAGCTGGGAAAGCAACTTCACACCAGCTGGTCAGAGCTGCTGTTTCAGCAACGCAAGGGACAGTTTTCCAGCAGTGGTCTGGTGCCAGGCACTGGGATGAGGTTCTCCGGCACAACATTCTGAGCTTTTGGACAGCTCACTTTTCGGAAGGAGGGTCGTCATTAGGAACAAAGAATGACACCACACGCCTGAGCAGTCGAGTGAGAGGAGGCTGAACCTCTTTGTATGTTATTTCTGTTGTCACTGTCAATCCAAAAGGATATTCCTTAGTGTGTACTTCCTTGCGGATCCCTTGGTTTGCCTCAGGATCATTTGCATTCTCTGAGGAACAGAAAGGGCGGGGGGGGAAGACAAAAAAGAGCATAGCAGTAAAAATGTTTTATCCCTTCATCATGGCACAACAACAGCCGCACAGGCATTCAGTATTTTTTTGCTTTTTCCTCACATTCTGAGGAATAAATAGCAAAGATCTGTTAACTGTGTAGCCAGAAAAAGCGATTTACTAAGGTAGATCAGATACCTGCACTGGTACTGGCCAAGAACCAGTACCACAGGAGCAGTAACAACCAGCTTCCCAAACTACCCACATTAAAGCTAGCCCAAGCAGCCCAATGCGACTGCCTCTTACTTCCACTCTCTGCCCACCCTCTCGGCAAAGAAATGCTTCCTAATGTCCAGCCTAATCCTGCCCCAGAAAATCTTTGAACCATTCCCACAGCGCAAATAAAAGCAACAGGTTGGGAAGAGTCTAGTCCCCGTTCCTGTGACCCGAGATAAAGCACGAGCTTCTCCCAACAACACGGAATTTAGCTCCCTTCCGGGGGGGCTGTCAGGGGGCGCGGGCGGACACCGGGGTCACTCGGCCGGCCCGAGCGGAGGCTGCGCTCCGGCGGCCGCACAGCCCGAAGTGCCCCGAGCAGCGGGCGGGCGGCACCGGGCCTTGCACTCCCCGGCCGGGGAAGGGGCGGGAGCGGGGCTGAGGGGAATCCCGGCGCTGTGCCCTGGCACCCAGGAGAGCCCAGGACCCGCGAGCACCCGAGCTCCCCCTCAGGCAAGCCCCGCCCCCGAGCAAGCCCCGCTCCGGACACGACTCGTGCCCGACCGGGCCCGCCCTCAGCGAAGCCGCGGTCGTGTCGCTCCCTCCCCACCCCCCGGAGGTGACCGCAGGCCCCGTCCCCGGTACCGATGCTGGCTTTGTTCTGGCGGCTGTAGTAGATGAGGGCGCCCAGCGTGGTCCAGCCGCCCAGCGAGTAGAGCAGCGCGGCCCTCGCGTTCCACACGGCCGCGCGCGCCGGCTTCATCGCCCCCCCGCGGACGCGCGCGGCGCCCCGCCCCCAACCGGGCACGCGCGCAGGGGCGGGGCCGCGCCGCGAGGGGAAAAGGCGCCAAGGCCCGCCCATGGCACCAACAGGGGGATTTGGGGACAGCGCTAAGGAGCAGTGCTCCTACCCGGTTTCATTTTTCATTAACACAGCCCCGCGGTTGCCGAGACACCTCTTAAGAACATTAAAAGTTAAGCTAAAGGCTGTCAAAATTTCTGTTGGCTAAAACAGCCTTCAGCTCTAGTTATGATGTGTGGAAAAGGCAGAGTAAACAGAATATAGACAAACAGGAATACAAATAAATTAGAAGGGAGAAGTAAAACACTCTCCCTGAATGTTTATTTCGTGTAACAGTTAAAAACCCTTCTTTAAAAGAGAGAAAAGGAAATGTAAATAAATTGCTCCACTTCTGTCATCAACACGATCCATGTAAATCATCTGCTCCTGCTGCTCGGTTTGATCAGTCACGATGCACTTGAAACTGCCAGCTTTTTTAGGTGGTCCATGAATACCTGGAGACTCACATCATCTGTCAGGATTGGAGCTCCTGATTCCTGCAGAAAAAAATAAAGAAAGAAGGAGCCTAAAATACTGTTGTTAACACGGGACAAACTGAGAGCACATCAAATGCCAGCACTCTGAACTAATTGCCTGCTAAATCAACCACCTTTTTCTTCTGCAAAAGACAGATGCTTCTCTTTGGCAATAGCACTGACATTACCCTCTAGTATAATCTGAACTGCTGCAGGGAAGTCTCTTCTTCCTAAAGCATAAGGAATTTTTCTGCTCAAAGCTCTACACAAATAAGGTAAGCAAAGAGGATATAAAAAGACTCTCAGCTAAATTAGATCTGTATGTATCCATCTGCTAGTTACTTTTTCCAGAATACTGGAAATACATGACATCCAGGCTTGAAAACTGCATTCTGATCATCCAGTGCTGCCCACCAGTGCTGTTTATCTTATCAACAACCATGATAAGGAATCAAGGACAAATGTAACACCGTTCATGGCCACATGGTGAGACAGGATGGCTACTGCACACATAAACACGTACATTTTACAGCATTCCCAAACATGAGCAGCTCTTCCATGACTTACCTGGCCCCAGGCATAGAGGTTATTGTGGGTCTGAGAAGGATTCACTTTAGACAGGAGGAACCGGGCCTATAAAGACAAAAGATGAGGAGTTTGGTAAAATGAGAGACCTGTCTGCTTCCTCAGGCTTCATCCCATCTTAGATCCATGACCAGCAATGCTCCTGCTTTTGCAAGCAAGGTACTAATTTAACTGTAGCAGGTTTCAATTCCCGAAATAGCCCTGCTCCACAGAAAACTTGTCTCCAAGAGACACAAAGTGCTCTGTTACAGCAGGCTGTGCTCTCCTGGCAGGGCAGCTCTGATTCCGTGAGACAGGAATCCATGGCACAGGAAACACCAGCACTGTTCCTCCCATGCCACATCTGCTCTTCCGAAAAGAGCTCAGTGCAAGGCCAGTGCAACAGAGTCACATCAAAAATCAACACCAAATCTTTGGTTTGGAGCATCAGCTCCTGCCTCTTCACAGCTACAGACAAGCACAGCGCAACTGTAATTCCAGGAAGAGTGAAAATAGCAACTATTTTATACCCTCATTCAGTGTTTGAGAATGAAGAAACAGATGGTCAGTCATTCAGCATTACTGTCCTAGCAAGCTAAGTATAGGCACATAACCAAATCATTTCTTTCTCACCTGTTTGGGGAATAAAAACATATTTAAGTTATTAACATTAAGATTTTTTTTTCCACCTTCAGATTTCAAAAGCATATCCAGCAAGCAATCAGCTGATTAAAAGACAGAGTCGTAGTAAAAGCTGATGAGAAAATATGCAAGCTCTGTACTTTGAAGAGCTAAATTGTGTTTGACTTACAGAACCATCCTTTCAGAAAAGCAGAATGAGTCATTTGCTCTAGGC
This sequence comes from Corvus cornix cornix, assembly GCF_000738735.6. NCBI lineage: Eukaryota > Metazoa > Chordata > Aves > Passeriformes > Corvidae > Corvus > Corvus cornix. The sequence continues at coordinate 17,481,174 of NC_047056.1, forward strand.
AACAACAGTGCTCCTCCAGAAACTTCCTTACCTGACTGCCCCCATGTTCAGTGTGGATGTAACGTGGCATTGGGAATCTGGTCTGCAAGATTTCCTGGGCATCATCCAGTGGGGCTTGCAGGAGGTGCTTGAAGTTTTCATATTCAGGCATATCTTGGTATCCAGCTTTCTGCCACTGTGCAATAGTCTATTGATGGGACAGGAAGAAGATGAAAATGGAGCAGAGATGACTGCAAGCCTCCCGCTTTTACCCTGCATGTCTTAAGGCCGCAAAATGCTACAGGTACTTCTGCTTAGGGGACAAACACACCTTCACTACTCTGGCTACAACATTACTTTCTGTCCTGAATTTAAGCACAGGCACCCAACACAAAAGCTGGCAGCAGTCTGTGCAGTGCAAGAGCAATTTGTTGAAAATCTTCAGTATGTTTCAGCCTGTGCCAACACAGAAATGAAGCATTTATAAATTACTAACATTCTGAATTAGACTTGGCCTTACAGTATTTCCAAGGTACATGTATGCAGCAATTGCTCTGTACATACACAGGTCAGACGCTCAGCTGTTCCCTGTCTAAATTTTACCCAGCTGCTGAGTGTCTTGCTCTGCAACAGCAGATAGAAACTGTTTAAGGTAACTCTAGGAGATTTTTAGAAAGGGCCAGTACCTAAGCACTTCCCTCAGTCATGAGGGAAGGCACATAGCAGCAGCTTCCAAAAACATCCATTATTTAAAAGCAAAACCGGAAAACTGCCTAACTGATTTAAGAGCAGGAGTATGTAAGTGTGAAAACCCTGCAAGTGAAGTCTGTCACCTCTCTGAAAATACTTGCAACTCTGTTAAAATATGTATCATCTTGTAACTGTGCCCTGCTTAATTTCAAGCTTCTCTGGCCTTTTCCAGGCACAGTAAGGGACCACCTTCACGGCCAAGCTAACACAACATCTGCTACTCAGTGCAGAACACATCCTTAGTGATTCCAGTATTATTTTTACTCTGACAGTGGATGGAATTGTATCCCAACAGGCAGCATGTGTATAGCCAGTCATTGTGCTGCGTGGGCTTTGCAAGAAGCTTAACTTCACACTAACAAGCAAGCATGGCAGGAGGGAGGGTGTACAAACAGAGAACGTGAACACATTTCACCATACCTCACCAAGGTAGATAACTATCTGGAAGAAAGTATCCATCAGCAGGATTCTGTCAGGAAGAATACTGCTGCTGTCCAAAAGCACTGGCTGGGGAAAATAAAGAACAAAGTCAGGCACCCCTAAGCTCTCAGATCTCAGGATGCCAGAGAGCAATTTCTACGCCCATCCAAATATAATTTCATATGATCTTGAACAAAAGTATCTTGTCCTTTAATAATTTTTTTTAAAATCTATAGGGGCCTTTTAGTTGCAATAGTGTTACTCTGACTGAATACTCATTATTTTGGGTTGATTCACCTCTTCCTGGGAAACACAGACTCACCTCAGGAGGTCCATGGAAAGAATAAGCATAAAGGATGGGCTGGATCATAATGAGGGACTGGGTCAGATCCTGCCTGGCAAAGTGGTGCCGGTAATAGGAAGATTCATCTGGACTGTTATTGAAGACCTGCAGGAATGGGGAGCGGCGCAGGTGGAAGATGAACTGCACCAGAAAGAGGAGTGAGACAACAAATGTCAGCCAAAGTTGCCAAAACTTCTGGACCCAAGTCCAATATTTTTGAACAGTAAATTCTTTGGAAAAAAGTCTACCCCTTAATAACTCTTCAGACTTCTTCCCTTATCAGTCTCTTGCAGCACTGAACTACAGGACCAGTCCATGAAATTAAAAAAGCACCTGTTCCTCCCTTGCTGAATCTGATAAATAGTACAAGATGTTCTATCATCATTCCCACTCATCCCTGCACACTTTTCCCATGGCTGTGAGAAGTAACATTCTTACCTGAGGATACAATGAAAATGATTCTGACAGCCTAAAGGAGTTGGGATCATCTTTGTTGTATTGTCCAAATTTCTGACACTGTTGGAAGCAAAATGGATACTTTGGTTATTTCTCTATTTTTTCTATTTTTTTCTTTTTTTAGAATTCTTTCTTTCCAGCAGGGTGTTCTTTTGTTCATTTTTAAACAATCAAGGCATGAACCTGACAAGAACAAGTACTACAACATTTACAGGCTATTTTTCTTTAAGTGAGTGGTTTCTTTGTCTTACTGGAATGAGAATGAAGATGCAATCTATTTTGAGATATATATATTAATAAAATCTAGATTTGAAATTATCCAAGAATGAAAGAAATGGTGCTTCTACAGCACTACCCATTTTTTTCCCATTAATTCAGAGCTACTACATTACATCTAAACTGCTTTGTACACTATGAAGCACTTCTGCAGCAACTACTTCTTGCAGAACAGCAGCAGACCAGCATTTGACCAACTGAAAAAAAAAGCATCAGTTGCACCAAAAAAAAGTATCAATGGTTTTAGGAATCAAACTCTAAATGATCCCACAGTTGTTTCAGCACACAGCATGTTCCTGTTTGTGCTTGTGCTCAAATCTCTATTTGACTGGCCCTGGTTTTTTAGGGTCTGATGTGCCATATTGTGTCAGTACCAACCCCACATGGAGTTTGGACAAGGCCAACAGTGACTTAGACAATTTGGGCTTGTGAAATTGAAAGCAAGAGACAGTAGGAGGTTGCAGAATTAATTCAGATTACTACCCTGAAATTGGCCCACATCTGAATGCTGCGTCCAGTTTTGGGCTCTCCAGTGCAAGACAGACATGGATATATTGGATTGGGTGTAGCAGAGACCACCAAAGTTAGTCAGGGGTTGGAGCATCTTATGAAGAAAGTGAGGCTGAAGAAGGTGGATTTGTTCAGCCTGGTGAAGAGTGGGATCAGGGAGTCAACTCACTGTCTACCTGACTGCTAACTGGGGAAATGGAAATTCTGATCGAGGGATAGAGGCAGGGGAGAGAAGAAAAAAAAAGTGACTGTGATCAGACAATGGAACAGGCTGTCAAGAAAAGCAAGAGAAATCCCATCTCTGGAGTTCTTCAAAACTCAACTGAACAAGAGTTGGAGCAACCTGCTCTAACTTCAAAGCTGGCCCTACTTTAAGCAGGAGGGTTGAACCAGAGACCTTCCCAGCTGCATTATTCTGTGTTTCATTATGCCTTATTCAATCTCAGGTTTAACCTTTTGAGCATGATGGGATGTTCACCTATTCCATCCCAAATTTGCTGATCACACTGGGTTCTGAGTTATCCCATGCTACAGCTATGTGACCATGACCAGAGCACAAACAAAGCAAGTCAATCTGTAAAAAGACTGCTGTTGTCACTTCCATTTTTACTGAAATTGAGACTGCCCCCAGCTCAGTGTGTTGGTCTTACCAGCCTGATGAGCTGCCTGTCCAGCCAACGCAGAACATCAGGTCCCTCCTCAGACTCAGCCCTGTACACTCCCAGCCGTGCCATGAGCACGGCAGCAGCCTCCTGGTCAAACGCAGCCTCAATGTGCTGGAGCTGAGTCTGTGCATCCGCCCAGCTGCAGGGTTAGCAAAGGGTTAGTGCCACGTGCATCCATGTGTGCCAATGCATGCAGCCAACAGCCAGGAATTCCAGCACAGACTGGAGCTGGAGCTGCTGCCACTCTGCCAGAGCACTGGCATGGGGTACTCACTTTCTGGCTATGGTGGTGACACGAATGCGCCTCTGTGTGCTGGAGTGTTGATACTGAGTGACAAACTGCACTGCCCCTCTGCCTCCCTGAGGGATGGGTGCATTGTGCTGCAAATGAAACAAGGTCAACCGTCAAAACATGATGGCTTTTCCATAACTCTTCCCAACTGTAACAAGCCCCCACAGCACACAAAAGAAAGAGACAAGCGTGAACAATTCCTGAAATTATTTCCTCATCCTTTGCAACCATCCACCTGCAACACAGGAGATGCCATTGCATTTTCTGGACCTGCAACAAGTAGTTTGGTGTGTAAAAAATATGGTTTAAAAAAAAAAAGCCAGGACTGACCTGATTTACCACTTCAAAGTAAATGGCTAGAGTTGTACTGGGATCCAGACTACAGATTTTCCATTGAGATGTCCCTCCAATTCCAAGTTCCTGCACAGAATCAAAAAGAAAGCAGCAATTTTCCTCTAGCAGAAGGAAAGGCAAGCTTATGTTAAATCCTGATTAGTGGTACAAGTAATGGGAGGCCTTCTAGATTCCTTATCTTCTGGGTGTGAATGAAGTTACTTGAAGGTCATACAGTTGAAAGAAAGCCTTAGGAAACAAGAATTTAGTCTAGGAAAGGCTGTTATTTCCTAGGGATGTTTTCTTGAAAACTCTGACATTCTAGCTGAGCTATAGGTCTAGACAGAAACTTTGCATTGTTTATTTACTTCTTTATTAAAGATTTTTCCATGTCTGAAACTTACATTTTCAGAGACACATGGCCCTTTGGCATTCAGGGATATACATGGTCCAATGGCTCCTGCAATTTTCAGCTCCCTGGAGGTCTTGAACAAGGTTAAAAAAAAAAAGTTGCTTTTTTTTTAATGAAGTCAGTCAAATAGAATACACACAATCTAAATCAGTTGCTCAGCTTTAATGGGATGGTATTTTCCCAGACCATCTACTGCTACAATTAGTGAAGGCAAGAGAATCTTCAGAGCCACATTTTAACAATGAAGACATATTTATACGGATGAGACAGAATGAAACGTTCCTCATTGAGTGAGGAGAGGCTGTTTTAAAATAAAACAAAAACAAAACAAACAAAACAAAACAACCCAAACAACAACAAAAAAACCACCCAACAAAACAAAACCCACAAACTTACTAAGCTTCCAAATAAAAATCTCTCCAGTACAGTGCTTCTCCCAAAGAAGCACTATATCTGACCTCAAACATATAGACCTTCCTACACCCCAAACACCCCAGAGGCTGAAACTGACTTTTAAATGAACATCATTTGTATTTCCCCATTCCTTCCATCCAGCCAAACTAATCTCTCACCTTCACATCCAGATTTGCACCAAAAGCCATCCGAAATTCGCCATTGTAGCCTTTGCTAAATACCCGCTGGAAGGTCTGCTTGAAGAGAGAAGTGTTGAAGGAGTCTCCCATCACCATGTGTCCTCTGGGAAAGAAAAAACAAGGGAACTGAAGCACCTGGGAACTAGAAGTACAAAGGATACATCCCCTCTGACACATGCAAACACATGCAGGTACTGCTTTACAGCATGCCTTTGCACAGGCAGGATTCACACCAGGGAGCGCAGATTCACGGGTGCCTCCTACAAAGCCACACAGGTTAGTGCTCCATCTTTGTCAGTTTGCTTTCTCAAGTCTATTTCTTGCCATTGCTTTAGCTGCCTTCAAAACATTCGTGTTTCAACCCTGGGAAGTTCTTTGCTCAGCCTGCTTTCCCTGAGCAGGGCTGGAGCCACCCACACTACACCAGAGGTGACTGCACCACTGCAGCATGAGAAAGGTGCGTGGGGCTGTGCTGGACCTCCCCAAAGTGCCCTGGCAAACGCAGGCCTGACCAGATGCAGCTCAGTAACACAACCACAGGGTCAAACAGTCTCTCTTCTCCCTGCTAGCACTGAGAGATTATTTACAAACACCTTGCACTTGCAGTAAGACATGCCAAGTCCCCTAAAGGCCTGGTTTAGCACACAGCCTTCCTCACAGAGACTATTTATCCCTTAGAGATGTTACTTAAAACTGGACCCAGGGAAGCCAAAAATCCCTGGAGAAAGCATAAGCGAGCCATTAAGCAGAGAAAATCTGGCCCACACAAGGAAAACTTCTACCCACCATCGAGTTTTCTAACAGCAGTGCTAATTCACATGCTGCTTTGAGACTCCAGAAATGTGGACTGGGATCAGGTGAGGCTTGCCATGTAATTCCTGGCAAATTCAAACCACAGTTTAGAACAGAATGATAAAAACCCTCCTGCCCTGACAGCACACTTAACTGCTTTCTGAACCATTCTCCCCCTCTAAAAAAACCCAAAAAGCAGATGCCAGCTGTGTGCTGCCCTGCTGCGAACATACCCAGTGAGGTTAGCACAGCACTTCATCTCCAGCAGCCCTGTCTGGTCCAGCGCACAGGCGTAGATGTCGATGCAGTGCCCGTTGGCCGCAGAGCGGTTGGCCAGAGTCTCGTAGTGCTGGGAACACACATATGGGGCTTAGGAGGCTGCAAGGTGCAGGATTTCTGCTGCTCCCCATCTCAGGCCAACACAAGGTACACATAGGGCAATCACCAGTGCTGTGCTAACTAAACAGATGTTGGCCGCAGCAGACTTCTCCCTTCTAGGATGAGGGATGCACTTGGATGAGCCGGAGTTTATTGTCTCAAATACAGAGAGCGCATAAATTACATTGATTCATCTAGTCTGTGATGACTTAGTGGGAACCCAAAGATTTCCAAGTGAGAGTTAAGAGAACAGGTGTCATCCTGCTTTCTCTAAGCTGACAGGCACATTTCATATCTGCCATTTTTACCATTTTAATGGTTGTTTTATATGTCAAGAAGACAAAGGAGGCTTTCTGGAAATGACCAATTCTTGGGAGACAGGCTTTTTCCTCCCTAGAAGGAGATACGATGATGTGGATGAACGAACTCTCCAGCCACCATCAGCTAAGAAACAACACTGAAATACTTTCTTCTCTGAGAAGGCGCAAGACCATGATGGAGAACAAGGAGGAAGTCTTTTTTACCCTTTCCCTTGACCATCCTCATAATTTAACAAAGACTCAGCATTTCAAGGACAACCATGAAACACACATAGTGTTCTGAGACAATATTCAGTTTTAGCTTTTAAAAACACCCAGCATGTACCAACACCTACTTTGGTGGCCTTCTTCATGAACCTTGCATTATCCTTCTCTATGTCATGCCAGGAACGGATGGGTGTTTTCAGTTCATCTCCCACCACCATGCCCGGCCCTTGTGTTGGTGGCCCACCTGTGAATAGCATTATTCTGGCCCCTGTGTTTGGAAATGTGCCCTAAAATAAAAACAAACACTTATATCAGAGAGAGGGAGGAGGAAAAAAAGGGGAAACTGATTAAATGGCAACAGTGCTTTCTTTGGAGAAGGGTCTGCGCGTGCTTCTGCAATGTCAGTGGGGACCTGTCCCTACTAGAGGCCACCTCGATAATAAAGTGATGCATTTCCTGACAGTCACAGCACTCTGTGAGTTTAAACTCAAACCATGTCAAGCTTCATGTCTTCAAAACAGGAAGCAGGCAGTTTCTGTTTTCTTTACTTGTATCTTAGATGGCACTCAGATAAATCCAGTGCATAGTATCACCTCTTGCGTGGCAACACACACAAGAATCAGAGGCCTTTAAACACCTGCAAATTTTACCATTTAGAAGGAACCTTCCAGCCCACTCTACATCAGCTGGTGCTAGCACAGCTCAAGTGTCAGTAGAGACAAATTGCAGCTCTGCACCCCACTGTAACCCAGCTGCACTAACACCGGCACTCATCTCAGCAAGCACTGTCACATGCTTACCATGACCTGCTTGTCTCAAACAACAGCATTAAAAGTACCTCCAATAAGCCAACTGCAATTGAAAGAGCCACTCCTGTAGAACGTAAAGGTCTCTTTCCCTGGGTCACTGGCCATGGGTCCCTTTGCAGCTCTCCAAGCAGATCTGTTAAATTCATGTCAATCTTATGCACGGGCTGTAGGAACCTGCAAAAATTCAAATACCATGTTTTCCTGCCTCTAAGTTCAGAGAAGGAAAAAAGTGCCTCTTTGTTCCTGGCACACATAAATTGCTCTGAGACAGTAATCAGAAGTAGAGAGATGCAGCAGGTTGCCTTCTTGCATCCAAACTTTCCAAGATAACAAGCCTGTGCAAAATAAAAAATTTGATCAAAGTAAGATATCAGGAACCAACAAGAAGGCAAAGTCACATAAAGAACAGGAAAGAAGTTCAAAGGTGAGTTAATTTGCTGAAAGGCGTAAGAGCTGCCACTGAAAAAGAGGAGCTGAGAAAGAGGAAACTGTGTTCAATAGAGGTAAGGAACTATGACAAGACAATACCATTTAAATCTTCTCTCCCCTCTCGGGAAACCCAGGGTTAGAAGTGACCTACAGGCATAAAGGGGCATAAAACATCTGCCCTGCTGTGTGCTGTGCTAGTGAAGCTTACCTGCTGGAAATAACAGGTTGCTCTGGGGTCTGAAGAGGTCTTCCCTGTTGCATGGGGACAGCTGGCCTTGAAAGCCCAAGCATATCCTAGAGAACAGTAAAGAGGAGGCAGAGGAGATGTACTATTCAAACACTAAACATATTATTTATATTATTATTTAATATACCCTGAGCCCTGCAATACTGCAGCATTAAATAGACTTAAACCTGTAAAATTGCTCATCTTTGCACTGCCATTAGGAATGGATCATGGGTCCATTATGTGAGATACACAAACTCAGCCTTGAACGAGCTTCCAAGAAATTTACAAAGGCAAAAAGACACGACAGATACTGGGAGGGCAACAGGCTCACAGTTAAGAGCACTAAGCCCTCCTTTCTCCCAGAGAGCCCTGTGCTTGAGAGCCCAACAGAGCTGAGAGGTACAAGCCCCTGCCCTGAGGGAAGGCAGAGCACACCTGTATTTGCTTGGCTGTCAGGTCCTTGGTGCCCCGGAACACGTAGCTCTTGGAAATCCCTTCGCAGCTCAGCTCATGAACCTGGACCATCCTGCCGAACGTGATGAGCCCCACCAGGGCATCAGCAGGCAGCAGGCTCAGGGACATTTGCAGGGACTCCTTCAGGGCCTGCAAATCCTCCTCCTCCAAGCACGTGTCCACAACATACAGGAAGATCAACGGTGTCTGCGGACCTCGCTGATGTGGGAAGACATGACATTTTATAAAGCCTCCAGCCAAGGAATGGGCCCCTTCTTAAGCACCTTGCAGACATGTTATTTATTTGCATTATCCTAAGAAAATTTTACACATATGTCATCTGTCACAAACAAGACAATTCTGGGGGCTTCAAACTCGCCTGTGGTTCATTTACCTGCACTATATATTCAATTGTTGAAAACTGAGGCATAAGCTCTGCTGGTTGATTGACTTCAGAAATGCCTGCATATGCTGGTGGGAACTGAAAGAGAGAACAAAAAATTAGGACAAGGAAGTTGCAGGACAAAAATGTAGGGCTCTCCTCTGCAGTACAGAGCCTGCCCTGCAGATGATGTGGTTATTCAACTCTTTATTTACTGACACTGCACCAATCTGATTAATTCATGACAAGAAACCCACAGTGCTGTTTTCCTAAGCACAGACAACAAGTGGGCAGCAGGATGGACAGCTGCTCAATCCAGTGTAAATAAAAGGTAGGACTACAGCAGCAACAATGTATTAGTTGAAATTATTTTAGCCATACAATAATTTATGATGGCAAAAGTCTACTCAAATCTAATGAATTTCATATTCTGCAAGAATAGTAAATATCAAATGCAAAAAACACACTAGGACACATGGAACAAAATAGCATTTTTATCTCCTTCCTATGCTCTGCATGCCAGTAATGTGAGGTAAAGCAGACTGTACTCTGGCCTGGGTTTAGCAACAGAAGAAGGCCAAGGGAAGGGATCTAGAGAAGCAGAATTTATGCTTAATGTCCAGGGAAGGCCATCAATAAAATGTTCACTGAAAAGGTGGAAGTGTTTTTTCCAACTTACCTGGTTTCTCTGAAAACAGAAGTTACAAGCCCAAAGCTTGGCCCGATAATCAACTTGGCTGCAAGGGAAAGATGAGGCATTGGCGTGACTTCAGGAAAAATATACAGCACAGCTTCACAATTAATTCATTAATCTATGCTGGTTCACAGCACTGAGTAAGAAACAGACACTCCAGCTTGAACAGCAAGTGTTTTAGGGATTCAGGCTCTTGTTCGGTTACCAGGAAGTTTATTAGCTCATCCAGCCCTGCCATTTCCAGGCTTGTCAGCATGAGAGACCACTGACAGCTCTCTGAAGCTTATCCCTTGGCAGATGCAGACACAGACCTGGGTCTAATCATCCTTTCACTACACTTAGGCTTATCTCATTGTCTTATTGTTTGTGCAGCTGTAGCACACAAGTGCTCCAGTCTCAGAGCAGCAGGAGCCATCCACCCAGATCCTGTGCAAACACGGAACAAACAGGCTGTTCCCTGTCCCACAGTTTACTCTCCTCAGCCCGTTACAACATCCTGCTAGTGCGGGATGCCTTGCCACGTTCTCATTCCATGGCTTTGATCTTGTTTCACTTCCTCTTGCTGGTATTCCCTGCTTTTTCTCAGTCCAACACCACACTCCGAGCATGCATGATCATCACATGATTTTGGGACCAAGATACTCCTCTAAAATGACCTCATTATGCTCATACTGGAACTGACCTACAAGCAGCAGGATGTGTAGGAAGCAGGAAAACAAGTGAATGCCACAGTCCAGAGCACAATAACAGTATAATGGGTATCTTTGTTTATTATGAGTTTCCACATTCACCACAAAATTCTCTGGGATGGTGAGAGGACTCTCTGACTTAACAGCCTCCCCAAAGACCCTCTGGTCGCCTTTGCTCTTGCCAGCTCTAATAACAGGAATGTTGGTGTATAGATTTTAACAAGCCTACCACATCAAAATGAAAGAGGCTGCCAGGCACTGGGCAGAGAAAAAGGGGAATAAGGAAGTAGTGAAGTTCAGATGAAAAATAGGTACTATCCAGCCTCTCCTAACATCCCCAGCCAAGCAACTCCTACCAGAGTGGGTTGAGCACAGCTTTGCAGGTTGGCCTGCTGCAAAGCACTGGTTCATACTGCACAGGGGGCAGGTCCAGACGCTCCTTCAGCGGGGTCAGGAGACAGGCCAGGGGCACAACCATCCTTGTGGCCTCCAGCCTGCTGGAGGGCCACACGTTCCAGCTGAAGCGCACTCCGTCACGCTCCTCATTCTGCTGGATGAACTCCAGGTACGTTGCCATGGCCCTGCAGAAGTTCTGGAAGGACAGAAGAAGGCACGTTCAGGCAGCAGCCACTTGTGTGGACAACGGGCCTGTAAAGGAGCTCAGCAGGTCAGCTACAGGTGGGGGGCACAAGACACTGCAGGAAAAGCCAATGCAGTACAATTAATTAATCCCATTATCAAATGAACCATGTGACTCCATTAATGTCTTCTGTCCAGTGCTCTCATGAACATTACTGCCAATTAAAACACCACCAAATCCAACAAAGAAACAAGGAAAGCTGACACTCAAAGTCAGAATGCAAGGGTTGTTTTTTTCTTATGATTCACATTTAATATCTCAATACCCAGCCAGCCTCATGGTGACCTCAAGGCAGTCCTGCCTGATTGGGTCAGTAAAGGAAAACAGGGCAGATTTGCAACACATCCTGGAGCCTTCAGCTGAAACATTGCAGGGAGGCAAGGAGGACAAGTCTGAGACCAAAACAATCATGAATGTCACCAGGCTTCCAGCCTGACCTGCTTACAAAGGGAAAGGACTACATGACAAAATGTCAAAAAAGATCTTTTGGACACCCATTCTGCATGGCATCATTGTCCCACTGCCAGTAAGGAAGGAATTGAGTACAGCAGACTTCAGAAAACATCAAGGAGGAATATCCCCAACACAGCAGAGGAGTTACTCTCCGTGTTGCCTTACTGAACTCTTTAAAATAAGACACAAACCAGAGCTTCCAGGCCATCATTACCTTTGACTTCTCTGAGAAAGGCAAGGACAAGCCTACCAAAAATCTTATTTGTCAAATCCAGACCACAAACACCACACAGCACTAGCAGCAATTCACAGAGCCAAAAGCAGCAGCTCCACAACCTGCTTCAGACAAGGAAGCTCAGAGGCTCACCTGCAGCTGCAGGTGCTCCAGGATTACCTTACGCCTGGTCCCCACTGCAGGTGGGAAGTTCAGGAGGGCCACGCACATGAGAAATCAGAAGCATCACCTCCCCGCAGAGGAGGAGAAGCTTTGGTGTAGCATATTCCTACAGAACTCCAAATTCACTGTCATTTTTTCTTCCTTGCTATTAAGGATGTAAATCAAGCTTAGGGAGAACTGTCCTATAATTCCAACCCCTCTCTGGATGAACAAACAGAAGGGCTCACAATACATCCCCACCACAAACAGGTCTGCCGCGGTGAAAAGGCAGAGCTGACTCTGCCTGTAAAAGATCTTTCGCATCAGAACAGCAAGACAAATATTTGACATCTCAGGTATGCAGCACAGCCACAGGGCAAATTTATTCCATGTTCCTCCAACTGTAGCCCAGCACCACTTCCCTGCCCCAGGCAGAGGCCCGACTGTCATGCTGCGTTTGACGTGGGCTGTGGCCCTACCCTGGGGTCCGGACAGCAGGAGGAGAGGGGTCATCACCCAGCTGCTGCGCTTGGAATGGCTACAGGGGACACCACAGACCCCCCCGTGCAGCCATAGGTGCCACCTCCGCCCCCCAGACCACCGATCCCCAGCACGGCCACAGGGCAAAGCACGGACCCGCCGCACTGCTACAGGCGGCACTGCTGACCCTCCACGGCGGACACGGCTGACCCCAGCCCTGCCCTGGGGGACACTGCCGATCCCCATCCCGGGCAAAGGGAACACCGCCGAGCTCCCGTGCTGCTCTGTGGGACACTGCTGACCCCCCATGCAAGCACCGCGGCAGGAGACACCACTGACCATGCTCAACACCTCTTCAGGGGACACCACCGACTGCCCCCTCCACACCTTCCCGTACGAGACACCACTGGCCCCCCAGCACCCCTCACAGGGGACGGCCCCGACCCCTTCCCCCTCACAGGGGCCGTCACTGACCCGCCCCCCGCCGCCTCGCCTCGGGGGACACGGACCACCACCACCGCCACCGCCCATCCCCTCGGAGCCCCGCCGCTCCCACCTGCCCGCGCCGCTCGCGCCGCTCCCTCCCGGCACGCCCCGCGCGCCCGGTAAGGCCAGCTCAGCGGCGCGGGCTGCCCGCAGCCAAGATGGCGGCGGCGGCGGCACACCCGCCCCGCCCCCGCTGAGGCTCCGCCGCCATCTTGGCTAAGGGCACTCCACACCGCCCCTCAGGAGGGGAGCGCCGTGCCCCTAGCGAACATGGCGGCACGGCAGCGTCAGGGAGCCCGTCTTGGCCCAGGGCGGCAGGTTCCGCGTTGGAATGGCGACGGACTGGGCGTCCCTGCGGAGTGTGGGGTGCGATGTCGCGTTCCTGCTCTGGCACGGCATGAGGGAAGCAGCTCTGCCCTCGAGGGGCTCGGATGCTTGGGAGCTGCTGTCGTGTTCAGCAGGGAGCATAGAACTTCCTGGGAAGAGGTTATCAGTAACACTCCACTAATGACACAGAGACACTTTTTAAAGAAATAAACTGCGAGCCCCACACAGTCTCCCCCTGTCACAGTTCCCGGCTTCTCTCTCGGGCTGAGGGTTCTGTCCCCGGGCACGTTGGCTCGGCAAAGCACACTGGGCAAAGTCATGAGGCCATCCAGCCCAGCAGCAAGGCAGGGACAATCCATCAGATTTTCCTCCTGCTCTGTTCCCTGAAACAATTTTACCCCCACATCTGCTTGAGGCCACAGTGGTTCATTACTCCGCCAGGAAATCTGTATCCCAGCCTACTGGGAAGACCCCTGCAGTGCCCAGACCCTCTGGAGAGGAGAGGTCCAAGAATGGACACAATTTTCAGGGATATGAGGTAGAAGTTTAGCACACCTGACTTGCCCCAGGAATTTGTCTCTGCCTTGAAACTAAGCAAATATGTTTCCTCTTTCATTGCTTCCATCTTCTGTTGCTTCCCAGAGTCTCTTCCAAAGCCAAGGAGGAAAAGCCTTTTCCCAGTGAGCCCAAGACAGAAATCCTCCCCTGCAGCTTTGTGTGAAGCCACGCAAGTGAGATTTGTCCTATCTGAATGCACGGACCTGAATCCATTGCAGACTTTCACACGTATTCGAGCGGCAAAGGCATTGCAGTGAAATACCTCAACGTGCTTCTAATAATTTGGGTGTTTGCCTTAAATTCATGCAGTGGTCAGCTTATAAATACTCCCCCAGCTTCCGTGTGGGCACTGCTCCACCTTCGCTTAAAGGAAAAAAAATGCCCTGTGATCAAGTTCACTCACCCATGCACTGTCAAGCTTTGGGGGTTTTTTTCCTGTTTTCTTTCTTTTAAATGCACAGAAATCTGTGTTTGGAATGTGCAGAGTACTGTAACAGGTCCAAAACAAAACAAAATGAAATTCTGTGTGAGGTGAGCATTAGCTTTGCCTTCCCAGCTTCCTGACATCCCAAATGCAGTGGGAATAAGAAAGTAGAAGCATACTACTGATGTGTGTATCCTAAAGTGCATAAAATTCACATTACTACTATTGCTAGCATTCTAAGACCCAGGACTGGCTCTCCAAGTAGGAGGCAAAGCAAATCTGCTTTTCTGAAGTTGCCTGTTTTGTCCTTCAAGTTACGTCTCCCTCCCTTTGCCACATCTCAACAGCAAAGAGCCTTACTAGGACCCAGGGCTTCAAGGCCATAGTGCACACCACTGCAAGCATTAGATTAACTAAAATACTGAGTAACTACTCTGAATTTGTGTCCTGCTTTCAACTTTCAGAATTAACTTTCCTCCCTCGTAGCTGGTTTAGTGCTGCATTTTTGATTTACGATTGGGAAGATGTTGGTAACACTCTGATATTTTAGTTCTTGCTGGGAAGTTCTTATGCTAAGTTAAGGACTTTTCAGGTTCTCATGCTGCCCTGCCAGCCAGGAGGCTGGGGGTGCATAGGAATTTGGAAGGGGACATAGACAGGACAACTGACCCCAAGTGGCTCAAGGGATATTCCTTATTCCTTACCATACAGTGTCATGCTGAACAATTAAACTGGGGAGAGTTGGCTGCTGGTTTCCAGCCCACTGCTTGGGCACTCCTCGGGCAATGGTCAGCAGAGGAGGAGCAACTGCGTTGTTCATCACTTGTTTTATGTAATCTTTTACCATTATTTTCCCTTCCTTTTCTGCCCTGTTAAACTGTCTTTATCCAAATCTAAAAGCTTTACCATTGATTCCAATTGTCTCCCCATCTCACTGGGGAGGAAGTAAGGGAACACCTGTGTGGTGTTTACCTGTCTGCTTGGTTAAACCAAAGCAGTTTGGAAGAGGAGCACAATCTTAAAGCTCTGTGTTTGTGGGCCAAATAACCCAAGTAAAAGCTTTCCCAAAAGCATCTCCTGGAAGAATCACAAGCTTGCTCAAAAAGTCGGAGAAAGAAAAACACCACAGGCTGCCTACACAAGCCCCAACTTGATTTTTGTTTAACAGCTGAAAGAGAAGAGAGCTTTGAGCTCTGATTCCTGTCCTCCCCACTCCCCAGAAGATCTCCCAAAGAATGAGCAAAGTGCAATGACCAACTTTCTCATGTTGGAAGTGAACATTTTAAACGACAACTTGGACACCATCCGCAGAGCTTGTCACAATACCTTTTAGTCTCCTCCAGACTGCAAGTTAAGCTGGGCTTAGTGTGGCTGAGGAGGGCCTGGCCATGCATTACTCACAGGTGAAATGACAAAAGTCCCAGCCAAGTGGAGCAAGAGGAGGGAAAGCTGGTCTGTCTGTGGCAGAGGAGAGCCCTGTTTGAGGTGTCTGTAGCCTGTTTCAAAGCATTGAGTGTTCAGCAGCAGTAGGAGACCCAGCTGCCTCCACTCACTACAGTTTCGTCCCAAGATCTGTTCTGCACGTGGAGGCAAAAAAGAAACCAATGTGGCTTAAGACCGAGCTTTTTTGCTGTTGGAGCCCTGGGGGGAGCCATCCCGGGAAGAGACAGGAGATGGTGCTCTCTAACAGCACCAGAGGAACAACAATTACCCATCACACCTCACACGGGCCAGCTACCATCAAAGTAAAAATAAAAAAAAAACCAACCAACCAACCAAACCCAGGAAAAAACTAAACAGCCACACAGCCACGGGGTAAATGTTTTCAATACCAAAGCTTCAAGTTTGCCGTTCCTCCTAAGGTTTTAAACTTTGGTGTGTAAAGGCTACACGTGCCAGGCAATATCTGCCAGCTGTACACTGTCAGTTCACAATGCAGCCAGCTACCATAGTCAATGTTTCTCTTGGAATTAAAAAGCAATTTTGCACTTGATTCCGTGTGAAAATGGCATCTGGGTGTGCCCATCCGCCAACTTGCCTTTGGACAAGCTACTGCTAGTGAGGGAACCACTCAAAAGAGGCTCTTGGGTTGACAGCAGGATCAGGGCTCATGAAAACACGGATGAGCTCTCTCCAGCTCGGAAGGGATCTCATGGTCCTGCAGCAGCTGATCTCTGACCTCTTGTATGAGGCCTGCATAAATAAATGAGCAGATCATGCTTCCAATTTGTCATCCGTGTTTTAAGGGATAACTCAGCTTTCTACACGTAAGTGTTTTCATATTCAGTACTGGAGCTACTATAGTAGCTTCCCGAAAACATTACACTTCATACCAGTTTGAAATAGGGACAGCTTTGCCAGGGAGAAGATTGACAAAAGCAAGGACACTCTTAGTGCTACCTTTTAGCATTTACTCCCTTTTCAGATTAGAATTTCAGGCTGATAGATTAGCCAGGTTCATGAAGAACCAGAGTGACAGAAAGATCATTTTTCTCTGATTCATATAGAAATAGATCAGACAGTTTCCTATCTTACAGATAGGAAATTGAAATTACTTTTCCCTTATAGGCACTTTTTTCCTAATCTGAGAAGTCTTGTTACAGCTTCAACACTAGGAAGTTTCAGATACCACAAAGGTCATCCAAGCCAGATAAACTCAATGCCAAAATTTAAAGTGCTTAATAAACCATCTGTCTACTTCCTAAAGCTCTTCACTGAGGAGAAGCTTTCTCTCCTTTTTCTTATTGCCAATGAATGTGATTATAGAGCATAAAGTGACATACCTGCATGATAAAGTCCTGTTGTTTCCCTGGAAGTTATCTTCTAGCTGCAGTGGAGCACAAACATTGTGTTATCTCGGCAGCAGCAGGACTCAGGACCCCATTGTGTCAGGCCCCCTTTGAAGACAGGAAGACAAAGGCAACCTCAGCCCCACATCTCAGTGAAATTACCTTTGGTTGAATAAAGGATGTCTGATCCAAGGCTCCCTCCAGGGAAGAGAACAGCATTTTCCCCTTGGCTTCTCTGTGCTGAGTGGTTAAAGGGGGCAGAGGAAGAACAAAGCTCCAATCATTTCACCCCCACTCTCTCTTGTAAGAGCTTTTGTAAGAGTTCTTCTGTCTCTGTAGAGATATGCATCCCTTTCACCTGGAGACAACACTGCAGCAAAAGGAGAGCCTGCTGGGGGTGCTCACCTTGCTGACACACTCAAAGTCCTTCCATGGAGTTGCCAGCTTATCAGTACTCATTGTTTGC